>NC_067398.1:677020811-677346436 GCF_016432865.1 Antechinus flavipes | reverse complement strand
TCCGCTCCGGCCCGCCGGCTGCGGGGCGCCTGCGCCGGGCTGCCCGCCTGTCTGCCTGCCCGCCCTCCCGCTCTGTCTGTCTAGCCCTCCTGCCCGCCGGACTATCTTTGCCCGCGCCTGCGCCTGCGCCTGCGCCTGCGCCACCCCGCCGGCTACCGCGAGCCCGTTCCCCCCCCCTCCCGACCGACCTATCCAAGGGGGAGAGGAGAGGGGGGCCGAGCGCGCAGGCGCGCCTCAGCCGCGATTGGGTTTCGCCCCCAGGCCGAGGCCGCAGCCGCCCCCAGCCGGGACTACAACCCCCAGACACCTCTGCTGGGGGACGCAGGGAGGGGGGGGGGCTGCAGGGATGGGTAGGCGTTGGAGCCCGTGGCTGCCCCGTGTGGTTGGGTTTGTTGTTTTGTTTTTTTTTTGTGACGTCCCCTCACACCGCCCCCCCTCCCTGAACTGGCGAGGGTGGGGCTAGGATAGGAGGCGAAGACTAGGGTGGGAAGTAGGGGTGACAACTGTGAGGGGGCACGAGGAAGTGGGTCAGTTTAGTGGGCTGGACCCAAGGTCAATGCAAACCAACAAACTTTTTTATTTATTTATTTTTAAAGAATTTATTATGAAGGAGCTGGGTGTGCTTATCCTGGAAAAGAGAGGGCTGGGGGTTGGGGGCATGACAACGGCTGTCCCAGAATTTGCAGGGCTCGGGGCATCCGCCTTGCTCAGCTTGACCCCAGGGGTCCCGGAGAGAAGGTGCAAAGATGTCAGCCCCAGGAAAAGAACAGCTCCCGAGCAAGGTGCCCTGCCCCGAGTGAAGGGCTGGCCCCTGGAAGTAAGGAGCCCCCTCCTCCGACAGTAAAAGGCTCCCCGAGAAGGCCGATCCGGTGGTGCACTGTAGGGATTCCTGTCCGCGTACAGCCCGGCCTAGAGAGCTGTAGAGCCTCGCCTTCCTTCCCCTCCCCACCCCCTCTCCCCCCAGAACACCCGTTGCCACCTCCAGCCTCTGGGGAAGCTGGATTTTCCACCCGGAGACTTGGTCCGCGTGGGGCGGGCAGGGAGCCTCTCGGGGGCTTTTGTTCCATCTCCCTCCAAGTCTCTGCCCAGGTGGGGCGAGTTCGAGGGGGCGGGCAGCTGTTTCCACCCTTGGACACTTGTCCGGCTCTCACTGCCCCCTCCCCCGCGACAAGCGTGAGCCCGGGCTCGCCAGGATTCTGGATCAAGGCTCACGCCCGCGGAATTCTGTGCTGTGGCTCAGTGGCTGCCAAAGGCCCTCGAAGGCAGCCTTTTGGTTTGTTTTTTTTGTCTTAAGCCGGCCAGCACAGGGCTTGGCACGTAGCAGGGAGTCAATAAACAAAGGCTGGTTCCATTTGAGTGTGTCTGTTTCCTTTGGCAACAGGTGCTTATTTCGGGAGGACCTGCCCGAGTGTCCTTGGTTTCTGAGCTGGCTCACACATCCGCAAAGATGCATGCAGGGGCGGGGGCGGGGGATGGGGGATGTACCCAAGCGTTATCATCCCAGGTGCTTGTTGACCCACTGATGGGGACTTTGATCTGGCACTGATGGTATCTATCTAAGGTATACAAGTTTTCCCCTCCCTCCCCTCCCCCCCACATCCCGCTTATTGTAAAGGTCCTTTGTTGTAGCATCGGTGATGTCTCATGCTTCAGTCCCCTTGATTTTGTTTTTATAACCGCTTGTCCAGGGGAAACATTATCAGTACCAACACATGGACCTCAGAAGTGGGTCAGCTAAGGACCCAGGACAATCTGGCCATACCCACCTCATGGGGCAAAATTATCTGAAAGGGCCCCCTCTCCCCTAGCATAGTGCACACAGTAGGAGGGAGTGAAGCTTCTGTCTGACCTTGGCCTTCCTCACTCCAGGCCTGAGAAACAGAAGAGTCTGGATGATGCAAAAAACACAAAGCTTAGAGTCAGCAGAGACTTGGATTTGACCAGCACCTGCCAATTGTTAGTTGTGTGACCCTGATTGTCCAATGGACTAAACTTTTCTGAGTCTCAGACTGTAAAATGGAGATGATATCCATGGCACGCACCTGGTTATCTAGAGGATCAAATGATATAAAAAGCATCTGTCGATCTTAAAGCACTGTACAGATGACTATTATATTTCTAATGTAAAGGAGGTGGTTGGTTCCTTAGATCCCTTCCAGCTCAAACCCTCTGTTCTGTGAATAAACTAACAAGCTTTCATATGCAACGGGGAAGAGTATATCAACTTCTTTAGGAAGAAGCCGCTCCTCCCTCCCTGGAGGTCTTCAAGCACAGGCTGAGAGACACCATATTGGGTATCGTAGGAGAGGGGATTAATGCTCATACATGGCTTAAACGAATTGCGTCCTTCCAGCTGAGTTAGCACTTGACAGGTACAGGGTGGGGAAGATAAGACAGGGACAAGAGATGGATCATCTTTCCCCTGCCCTCAGAAACTCACAGCTTAGTTGGCACTGCACACAAACATGGAAAGAAATGACAAAGCAAGATGTAAATAACCTCCAGACAACACGATGAGACATGTCATCATGCCGGATATGTGTAGGAGGTCAAGACTGGGAAATCAAGGAAGGCTCCGCAGAGGAGGTGGTATTTGACTTGGGCTTGGACAGGCTGAGCCTGTGGGAAGGCAATGTAGGAAAATTTCAAGAAAAGGGAAGGGGAAGTTTTTTGAGGACAGCAGTGGGTATATTTTGGAGACTGGGAATAAACCAGTCTGACTGGAATAAGGAGATTGCCCTAAGGGAAAATGGGGGAGATAAATTGGACTAGGTGGAATTGTGACAAATGTCACGTTGAAAAGTATGGACTTTTTTTTTTTTAAATAAGGTATTTGGGTGCTATTGAAAGTGAACAGAAGAGGAACAGGTTTTGAGAAAATAATTCTGGATCTATAAAGAATGGAAGAGATAGAGATCAGAAACAGGGAGACTGGTAGTCTATGATGACAAAGGAAAGAGGAAGAGAAAGGGAATACAGATTTATAATAGGGATGGGAAAGAAATAAGCATTTGTAAAGTACGTATTACATACATACCAGGCACTATGCTAGGAACTTTAAGAATATTATTTCTCAATGGGGAGGGGAAGGGGAAAGTGACTGGAAAGAGGGAAAGAATTTGGAATTTTAAAAAAATTATTTAAATGTTAAAAAAATACACACACAATATGTATCTTAAAAGAACATTATCTTATTTGACCATAATTCTGCAATGTAGTTGCTATTATTATCTTCATTTTTTTTAGTTGTTGCTCATTGGTGTTTGACTCTTCATGAATCCATCTGGGGTTTTCTTGGCAGAGATATTAGAGTGCTTGCTATTTCCTTCCTTCTCCAATTCATTTTATAGATGAGAAAACTGAGGCAAATAGGGTTAGGTGATTTGCCCAAAGTCACACAGCTAGTTAGTGTCTGAGACTGAATTTGAACTCAGAAAGAAGAATCTCCCTGACTCTAGGCCCAACATGATATCACTGTGCCCTACCTAGCTGTCCATTTTACAGATGAAAAAACTGAGTCAGGCAGAGAAGTAAAGTGAGTTGCTCAGAGTCCCGAAGCTAATTGAGGTCAAATTTGAACTCAGGTATTCCTGACTCAAAGCCCAGTGCTCTAGTAACCTACCCTTATAGAGTACCTCCCATGCATTATCTCAATTGATCCTCAAGATAACCTTGTGAAATAGGTATTGAAGGTTATTCCTTATTTTCACAGAGAAGCCAGCAAATGGCAAGGGGCAAAATTTGAACCCCAGGTCTTTCTGGTTCCCAAGTCTAGCATTCTGGCGACTTTGTCATGTTGCTATCTTTTGAGAGGAGACTTGTAGAGTTAGAATCAACAGGATTTGGTGAGGGATGAGAGGTGAGGAAGAAGGAAGGAGGGCTAAACTTGGTAGGGCATGAATAGAAATAAAGAAGTCAGGAGGAAGAGCTAAGTTGGGATTTGTTTGGGGTCAATGGTGAATTTGATTTTTAGGCAATGATAGAAGAGGTCAATAAGCAAGTAGAGCTGGGCCAGATGAACTTAAAACACATACATGGTGCAATGGATAGAGCAGGGGTACTAGAGTCAGGAGGATCTGAGTTCAAATTTAGCCTCAGACACTAACACTTACTAGCTATTTGATCCTGGGTAAGTCACTTAACCCCACAATTGCCACCCCCCCAAAAAAAAAACAGAACAAAACAAAAACAAAAAAACCAAAATCATATAGGAATGGCGCTCCAGATAGAGAGAGGCAGAAGCTGCTCAAGCCACAACTCTGTGTCACTGAACATATGGAATGGTTAAAAATAAGGGGGATTGTCAAGACATTGAATGTGGCCCCTATAGTCCACAGGAAGGGTCTCCATAGTATTCACAGAATCTCAGAAATAGAAAAGACCTCAGAGGTCATTTGATCCAAACCTCTCATTTTGCTGATGAGGAAATTGAGACCCAGAAAGGTAGCAAGGGACTTGTCCCATTTCCCATATCAGAACATTAGTAGTAGAGAAAGAGATTCAAACTCAGGCCAACTCTTATCTGATACAATCAGGTAAACATTTACATATTGTGTAAGACTGATTAGGAGCATCCCTGATATAACATGCAGAATTCCCCAATCACCTTGATGAAGTGGGGGAGAAGGGGGCTTGTTCTCTGATAGCCTCACTGAGAGGAACTCCTGAATAGTTCACTGAGGCTGCCTCCAAAAAGAACTAGGTGACACTCAAGTGGATAGATTTTTTCAGAGGAGTTACTCCACTCTGGTGTATGATGGAAGCTGACCGACCAGTTCATCCTCTTCTACAAGGTTTTGGTTTTTTGCTCTTTTCTATTGAGAAGACAGACAGCAGGGTGCTTTGCTCCTGGAGGGTAAGGAATTCTGTAATGTACACAGCACTGGGTAAACAACCTCTCACCTTGGTACCTTTCCCCAAGTCTAGAAGTGCTGCATTGAGGCAGAAATGTGTGGGATGAATGAATCTGCAGGTAGGCTGAGAATTGAGACTTTCTGGAAGTGGCTTTTTTGTCCCAAGGGATGGTAGTACCTAGGGTACCAATGTATTTCTTGCAGAAGCACATGATAAAGGAAGACAGGGTTCAGTTCACAAACTTTGGTTCAAAGCACCAAACTTCATTGTGGAGGGTAGGTGGCCAGGGGTAGAGATTTTGAATTCTTTAGGCAAGCTATATCCTGGAATCTCAATACCTTGGCAGAGAAGGAAGATTTCCTGGACAGCATCAATTTTGAAATTTGTTTCTTGGGGAACGATACCAAATTCAAGAATTTTCTTACATTTGGCAGTTGTGAATTACTGGAAAGAGAACATTTCTTGATGCATTGTGCAATAAATTAGATTAGAGGAGTGCAGGTTTAGGGGGGGAACAATGAGTGTTCAGCATATGTTTGCATCCTGGATTTATGAAGGATGACTTGGAAGGAGAGAAACCAGAAACAGGGAGGTTAGGATGACAGAAGATGAAAAAGAGAAAAAGAAGGAAATACACAATTATAGAGCAACTATAAGTTCCTAGGCACTTTATGGATTTCATGTCTTTTGATTCTTATAATACCCCTGGAAGGTAGGTACTGTTATTATCCCCATTTTAGAGTTGAGGAAACTGAAACAGGGAGGGAGCTGAGGAAAAGATCCATATCACCAGATGACACTAAGAATTTGAGAGGGACTGTTCAGAATCCTGTGGATCCATTATATTGTCAAAGGCCACCAAGTTCAATTTCCTTTTGAGGGGAGCTGATGAGCTACTGGAATATATGTTTCAGAATCCATTTCTGGGGTTCTGTGAGTCCTTAGGAATCTCATGTATTCTGTAGAGGGTCCTATCCTAAAAATATACTGCCAACTTGAGTACCTGTATAGGACAGGATTCTGTTACCCACATTTGGGAAAACCTATACATGAGCTCCATATATATATATATATATATATATACTATATACCAATATATGCTATATATCGTTTATATATACCAAACTATACTTAGAACTTTTCCTGGAATAACTCCAAGAATGGGGCATGAACCAAAGAGAGATACTGACCCTTTTTTGGGGAAAGGACAGGGTCAGATCTCAGGATTGATGGAGCCCAATCTGTAAATGATAGCCAGGGGAACTTGAGATCACAAAAATTTTAAGGAGAGAGTACCCCTAAGGGGATCAGGAAATGGCTGCTTTTTGGAAGTGGTACCTGAGCTGAAGGAAGTTAAGGCTCCTAAGAGAAAGGAGAATTCTAGTGATGGTTTCCCCCTCTCTGAGCAAGCCAAAGTCGTAGTTTTCAGAAATACTCTAAAGGAAAATGGATTTGCTTCCTTCAGTTCCTCTGTCTCATTATTTAAAGCTTTCCACAGTCTGAAGACTTCCTATATTTCCAACTTTCTTAGGAATTCCTTCCCTCCAGGTACTCTCTGAGCCAACAATACTGAGTTGCTTGTTAATCTTCACAAAAATGAAAAAAAAAAAAAAACAACCCTCTATCTTCATACCTTGTGTTGATTGTGACTCGTACTTGGAATGGGAAGCTAAATGATGCAGCGGATAGAATATCAGTCTTGGAGTCAGGAAGACCCTCTTCCTGAGTTCAAATCCAACTTCAGGCACTTGCTAGTTGTGTGACCCTCAGTAAATCACTTAACCCTGTTTACCTCAGTTTCTATAAAATGAGCTGGAGAAGAAAATGGCCAACCACTCCAGTATCTTTGCCAAGAAAATCTCAAATGAGGTCATGAAGAATTGGACGTGACTGAATAACAACACTTAGAATGCTCTGCATTCTCACTTGTTACCTGCTGGTATGTCTTGGATCCCTTCAAGCTGCAGACTCTGTGGGAGATTGTTTTTTCTTCTCATTTTGTCATCTGCTAATGTCAATCCCCTTCCTCCTACTCTGTATATATCTTGTTTACATCTCTTTAAGTACATGTTGATTCCTTCTTTAGAATGTAAACTCCTTGAGGGTAGGGACTGTTTTATTCTTTGTATCTAGCACACTGCCTGACTCATAATACACAATAAATGCTTGTTGATTGTTGATTTGGAGGCCACCATTTCTCTGGCTTAGGAGGAGAGCCCCAGTTAAGCATAATTAAACAACTGCTCACATCTTATTTTTGCCCACTTGTGGCCAGACCCACTGAGTCTTGGCTCAGCATTGGCTTGGCATGCTCCTCTACTTTCTTATTGTTTGAATAATTGATTTGGGGAAATTCCCACGTTGCAATCTCTTCCCTTTCCATCCCTCTTTCCAATCTACCAGCAAGTGGAAGGAAGTTTGGAAGTGGAAATGATCAGACAACACAACTTCTTCACAGTTTTGCTGTATGACAGCTTTGATTATTTGTGCTGGGTTTTTTAATTTTTTAATTTTTAATTTTTAAATTTTCTTTATTATTATTATTATAGCTTTTTATTTACAAAACATATGCATGGGTAATTTTTCAACACTGATCCTTACAAAACCTTCTGTTTCAACTTTTCCCCTCCTTCCTCCCACTCCTTCCCCTAGATGTTAGTTAATCCAATACATGTTAAATATGTTAAAGTATATGTTAAATTCAATATATATTTATACAGTTATCTTTCTGCACAAGAAAAATCAGATCTAGAAAGAAAAAAAAACCCTGAAAAGGAAAACAAAAATGCAAGCAAACAATAACAAAGAGGGGAATGCTATGTGGTGGTCCACACTTAGCTCCCACGGTCCTCTCTTTGGGTGTAGATGGCTTTCTTCCTTACTGAATAACTGGAGCTGGTTTGAATTATCTCATTGTTGAAGACAGCCGCATCCGTCAGAGTATATTGTTGTTGAATATTGTTGTTGAAGTGTATAATGATCGCCTGGTGCTGCTTATTTCACTTAGTATCAGTTCATGTAAGTCTCTCCAGGTCTCGATCATCCTGTTGGTCATTTCTTACAGAACAATAATATTCTATAACATTCATATACCACAATTTATTCAGCCATTCTCCAACTGATGGGCATCCATTCAGTTTCCAGTTCCTTGTCACTACACAAAGGGTTGCTACATTTTTGCACATATGGGTCCCTTTCCCTCCTTTAAAATCTCTTTGGGATATAAGTCCAGTAGTAATACTGCTGGGCCAAAGGGTATAATTGTACTGTTTTTTAATAAATCATGGCACCACTAAAAAGTCAGTTGTCCCAGTTTTATGGGTGAGTTCAGTAGACCAAGAAAACATTTCCCAAAATGCATGGTAGAGGCTAAGTCCCAAACTGAAGTTTCTTTAACATTAATTTCTCAGAGTGATACTCCATTTCTTTCCCCCTAGGCTAAATGATGAATCCAGCTAATGCTTCACCATCTGCAGGCTTGAACAGAGGTTTATTATTCTAAGAGCTTACAGATGAGCAGCTGGTGTTCAGCAACAAGGCTATTCCAACCATTGGGAAATCCTACAGAGATGTGCACTCGATCCTCTGATGAATCACTACGGTGGTGGCTTGAGGGAAGAGCCATCTGCTGGCTGAATCATATATTATACTTTCTAGTTGACTAATGAACTAATTGACAGCCTTCTTTTCTGGTAGAAAACAGGGGAATAAGTCTGATATGGATACTATTACTATCATAGCAGCTATCAAGTTTAAAATTATCCCACACCATCTGTCCCATATCCAAAACAAAGTTCTTTATTTTTTGCGCTTAAGTCTGTCCATTCTTCAAATTTCCCCATTTCTAGTGAGGAGACCACCATTCTCCCAGGCCTTCTTCCTTGCGCATACCCTCTCTCCCATGTACAATCCATCACCAAATCTTGTCAATTCTGCTTCTCCTTGCATTATAGCTTGTAAAAGACAGATTTACTATTTCTTCCCTTTCACATTGATTTATGTATTCTTTATGTCTAGCATAGGATCATTTTTTTTAAATCAAGGCACTATATGATGCTAAGATAAAGAACACAGATTTATATATTTTTTCTTTAATATTCCCATTCAGAAATTTCAAATTTTATTTTTCCAGTAATCTGTTCACTTTTCTGTTTTCCTTCTTTATCTTTCTATTAGCATTATCTATAGTTTTACAAGATAAATATTAAAAAATTTTCTCCAATAATTTTCTTAGGCAGCTAGATGTCACACTTAATAGAGCATTGGGAATGGCATGAGGAAGATATGAGTTACTTGTCTGTGTGATCCTGAGCAAGTCACTTAATCTTATTAATCTCAATTTCCTCGACTGTAAAATGAGATTAATAGTATTTATCTTGAAGGGTTGTTGTGAGGATCAAATGACCAAATAAGATTTTTTTATAAAACACTTAGTATAGTACCTACACATAGTAGGTATCATATAAATGCTTCTTTTCCTTTTCCAGCCCTCTTCCTTCCCTTACAATGTCCTTCTCCCCCTCTTCAATTCATCTGACTTTTTCTTTAAGAAATAAGACAATATGTTCAAGTGTGTGTGTGTGTGTGTATATGTATGTGTGTGTGTGTGTGTGTGTGTGTGTGTGTATATATATATATATATATATATATATATTCATGCCAGGAAATAACTATAGCAGCATATCCATATATTTAATAATGCAATTGATTCATTATTTATGCTATCTTAAAGCATAATGTAGTTTCCTTGTTTGTTTTTCTTAAATTATTCATTTTATTATTGTTTTATCTAAAGTCACAATTACAATTTCTGCTTAAAAAATTCTTTTAAAAGAGGATATTGTTCTAACCCTAATTTTTACTTTGTATCTATATGTTTTAAATATATCTTTTTGTGTACAGTAAATTTTAGGCTTTATTTTCTTAGTCCTTTTTAATTTAATGGAGAGTTTAATCCATTCACATTAAGGATTTAGTTGTTCAACTCCTAATTTCTAATTTTCTAATATTTGTCTAATTCTCTCCATTTCCATAGTCACCATTGTTGAACAATTGTAGTACTCTTTTAGTCTCCTGTTTACTGTCTCTCCTCTCTAATCAAGTCATTTTCCACACAACTGTCAATCAATCGTCCTCCTATGCTACTCCTTTGCTCAAAAGCTATCCATAGATCCCTATTGTCTCTGATAAAAGATAAAAATTCTCAACCTGGCATTTACTAGTCTCCACAATTTGTTTCCAACCTATCTTTCCAATTTTATTTCATATTCCTCTTCATCATCCACCCTATGTTTCTGCCAAAATAAACAACTGACAATTGTTTGGACTTGATTTACATCTCCTATCCTCCATGCATTCATGGCTGGAACACCTTCCTTCCTTCTGCTTTGAAGAATCTCTATCCTTTAAATCTTCTCAGGTCTCACCTCCTTTATGAAAAACTTTGCCTTGACCAACCTTAGTTTTTAGAGTTCTTATATTCCTCTAATTTCTTTTGTTTATTTTTTGGGAAGCAAATTAGGGGTTAATTGATTTGCCCAGGGTTACACAGCTACTGAGTATCTAAAATCACATTTGAACTCTGGTCCTTCTGATTCCAGGGTCTATGTTCTCTCCACTGTGCAACCTAGTTGCCCTTGTCAAATTTCCTTGTATTCACTCATCAGTATATATTTTGTATCGTTCCAGAGGAATTCAAGCTCCTTGAGACAGAGACTGACTTCTTTTGCTTTCATATCCCCTGGTGCATATTTCAGTGCCTTGGATACATAGGTACTTAATAAGTGATGATACCCTTGCTGGGTCCAAGATGGTTGAAGACAGTTTAAAAAAAAAAAAAAGGTTCAAGATTCACCAAAATATTTATAATAGCACTTTTTGTGGTGGCAAACATTGGAAATAAATTAGATGTCTATCAATAAGGAGAATGGCTTAATAAATTGTTGTACATGAATGGGAAAGCATATTTCTTTGCATCAAGAAATAATGAGTTTGGTCAACCTATCATGGGGGGGGGGAAGGAGGGAAAAAGTTGGAACAAAAGGATTTGCAACTGTCAATGCTGAAAAATTACCTATGCATCTATCTTGTAAATAAAAAACTATAATAAAAAAAAAAGAAAAAAAAAAGAAATAATGAGTACGAAGAATTAAGACATATTGATACTGAATGTAGTGAATAGAACCAAACCAGGAAAATAATGTTTAAAATGACTATGGAACAAAACATAAAACAGTATCTATCATGTAATTATGACAAAGTTTATCTCTCCATCTCCCCACCCCTGAAAAAGAGATGAGATAGTGTTTGTCCCTTCATTTCTTTGTGTGTGGGAGGGAGGGGAGATAACAATGCATATATTATCAGACTCCATTGATCTGCTGACTAGTTTTCCTGAATTGCCTTTTTCTTCTCTTTCTTTTTTATTTATATGTTTCACAAGAAATGTTTCTCTGGGAAGGATATATTTTTAAAATTAAAGTAATACAAAACAAAAAAATATCAATAACACATTCTAGATGGTAATGGAAGTGATCATAAGAACTTAATTTGAAAGGGAATTTAGAGATTATATATTCTACTTCACTATTTTGCAGATTTTTTTTCAACCAATTCTGGTTCCTTTACAAAAGAAGTATCTTAGAAAAGCCACCCTTTAGTTTACAATCTATTCAACTTTTATTAATGTTTAAGTTCATGAAATAAATGATTTGAAATAGAAAAAAAGGGGAGAGGGCAGCACTGAGAGAGTATAAGACTTGCCAAAGACTAGTACAGCTGGGATTTAAACATACATCCTCTAACTCTAATAGGCAACCAGGTGGCACAATGAAGAGTCACTTACTAGCTGTGTGACCCTGGGTGACAAGTCACTTAATTGTGTTTGTCTCAGTTTCCTCCACTGGCTAAGGAGCTGGACAAGGAAATGACAAACCACTTCACTATCTTTGCCAAGAAAACTCCAAAATAGAGTTATGGATAATCATATAAAATGGAACAACAATCTCTAACTCTAAATTTGGTGCCCTTTTTACTCCTCGAGATTTTGTCTCTAGAAAAAAAGAAGTCAAAGAATCAGAAAATATCTATATTTTCAGGAGAGATGGCAGAACCTCCAACAGAGACAAAGGCAGTGTGGGCAGAGAGGTGGAAGGAGAACCACTAAAATAATTACATCATAGAAGCCAAGTGAGAAGATGCTACATAAAAAGAAGTATTGGTTAGTGGTGTCCAATGTTGTGGAGGGATCAAAAAGTATGAGCATTGAGAACAAAAGCTTGAACTTTTCACAAAATACCTTGAATCCAATTGTAAGAGTGGAAGCCAAGGCTTAAGGAGTGAATGATGGTGAGAAAGACCAGGAGAGACCACTGATCTGAGAAGCTGGGAAGTCAAAGCTTAACAGGTACCATCTTTGGCTTTCTCCCATATGTGTGCCCCGGCATGCTCTAAAATGCAGGGTCACTCTCATTTCTGAAGTACTGAACAAAAAGCTCCCTGGCTAACTCTGTTTTCTTAGCAGAGAGAGAACTTGTATGGAGAAAGTATTAGTAGAGTTTCTCTAAAACTGTGCTTATAAGTGAAAAAAAGCTCTGGCTTTACTAATATGAAACATTCATGTAATAGGAGCCCAAGAATGTATCCTTTTCAAAAGGACGAAAGGCATTGTGGATGTTTAAGGAACTGTGGAAAGATGAAAATGCACAGCTATGTGTTATCAGTGGAAGTCTGAATTGGTCCATCCATTCAGGAAAGCAATTTGGAATTAGGTGTAGAAACTGATTAAACCACCCATTGGTCCAGCCATTTTTCTCTTAGGTATCTACTCCCAGGAGGTAATAGCAAAAAAGAAAGACCCCATATCCAAGGAGACCAGTTAGGTGACACAAGGGATAGAACACCTGGATTGGAGTCAGGAGAGACCTGAATTCAAATTCTACCTCAGAGACTTACTAGCTGTGTGACCTCAGCAAATCACTTAACCATTTACTTATTTGTAAAGTAAGCTGGAGAAGGAAATGGAAAACTACTCCAGTATCTCTGCCAAGAAAATCCCAAAAGGAGTCATAAAGAGATACCATTGGAAAATGACTAAACAGAATATATCAGGGAGGGGAAGGGAATGAGTAAGATGCTTTTACAAATAATTTCAATGGATCCTTACAACAACCCTTCAAAGTAGGTGATATCATTATTCTTATTTTACAGATGAGGAAACAAACTTATTACATGGTAAATGTCTGAAGCCATTTTCGAACTAGTCTTCCAAACTTTAGAACCTTCCACCTCTCTACACCAAGATAATTATAGTATCACTTTTTGCGATAGCAAAGATTTGGAAACAAATTAGATATCCATTAATTGGAGAATGGCAGGATAGTCTAGATTGTAGGAGACCTGTTAGATCCTAGAAAAATGACTAACATAGGCATTTTCTAACATTTCTTATATAAGCATGTTTAGTCTTGCTAAGGCTACAAAAGGAATGCTTCCTGAGGAACTGTTCCTTGCACAATCACAGAGATGTTTTGACTTTTACCTGTTTTCAGTAGGGCCTGTGACTAAGCTACTATGTAAAAAGATACTGTTTCCAATAACCTCTGCATTTCTATAGCAATTTTAGTATTCTTACCTATGGCTTAGAGTCAGATTTATGGTATATAAGCATTCTCCCCCTTGACCCTAGCAGCCAATGAGTTACCTGTGCTACTTAGCCCATCTGCTTTAGTGAAATAAAGCTCTGACTGAAAGAGAATCTTGCATGAATATTCTCTGATTCTGCTCTGCTCTCCCATGGCAGACACGAGTATGGAGAAGCACCAAAAGACTTATATGAATTGATGCAGAAGAAGGTCTGCAGGAATAAGAAAACAATACAAGACTCTAATAATGTAAATGGAATAGCAAAAATAATCAGAACTCATTGATGCAAAATTGGAATCTCCAAGCTTGGTCCCAAAGAGATAATATTTTTTTAAAACACTGTATATAATGTTAACCTTTTTTGCTTTGTTATTTAGTTTTGAAAATAAGAAAACTCTTGAGTAATAGGAAAAGTAATATATTGGGAACTGTAGGTATATAAAAACAAAACAACAGAATTATTTTTTTTTTAATTCCCCTTTTTGAAGTAAGAGATTCAAACATGATAAAGATACGTATATAACTCCTTTATACTCTCTCACTTGAAATTTCATCAGGGGCTTAATTCTCTTCTTAAATGACTGATTTCTGTATTCAGATATCCAGCCCTAGTCTCTCATCTGAGCTTGAGTTCTTAGTTCTTTTTTGTGCCCTGAATCTTTCAGGCAGCCTGGTGAAGTCCTTTACATTTTTAATATTTTAAAATATATTTTATTTCTCCAATTACATGTTAAAACAAGAATAATATTTTTAAATGTATAAAACAAGATGCCAAAGATTACAATAGACCAATTATATTGAAATTAAAAACAAATCTAAGTACCACTACACACCTGTCAGTTTGGCTAAGATGACAGGAAAAAATAATGATGAATGTTGGAGGGGATGCGGGAAAACTGGGACACTGATACATTGTTGGTGGATTTGTGAACACATTCAGCCATTCTGGGGAGCAATCTGGAAATACACCAAAAAAATTATCAAACTGTGCATACCCTTTGATCCAGCAATGTTTCTACTGGGCTTATACCCCAAAGAGATACTAAAGAAGGGAAAGGGACCTGTATGTGCCAAAATGTTTGTGGCAGCCCTGTTTGTGGTGGCTAGAAACTGGAAATTGAATGGATGCCCATCAATTGGAGAATGGCTGGGTAAATTGTGGTATATGAATGTTATGGAATATTATTGTTCTGTAAGAAATGACCAGCAGGATGAATACAGAGAGGCTTGGAGAGACTTACAGGAACTGATGCTGAGTGAAATGAGAACCAGGAGATCATTATACACTTTGACAACGATATTGTATGAGGATGTATTCTGATGGAAGTGGATTTCTTTGACAAAGAGACCTGAGTTCCAATTGATAAATGATGGACAGAAGCAGCTACACCCAAAGAAAGAACCCTGGGAAATGAATGTAAACTGCTTGCATTTTTGTTTTTCTTCCCGGGTTATTTCTACCTTCTGAATCCAATTCTCCCTGTGCAACAAGAGAACTGTTCGGTTCTGCAAACATATTGTATCTGGGTTATACTGTAACGTATTCAACATGTAAAGGACTGCTTGCCATTTAGGGGAGGGAGTGGAGGGAGGGGAAAAATCGGAACAAGTAAGTGCAAGGGATAATGTCGTAAAAAATTACCCTGGCATGAATTCTGTCAAAAAGTTATTTAAAAAAACAAAATCAAAAACAAATCTAAGGCAATCCCAATAGATTTTGGAAAGAAAATGTCATCTGCATCCTATGGAGATTGAATGTAAATCAACTCATTATATTGTGGTGATCTGTTCTTCTCAAAACGCAGCCAGGTGATAAAAGTTCAGATCTTTTATTATCTCCAATATAGCCCGGTTACCTTAGAGGTCTATCTCTCTGCTTGGTTCCAAGAGCTCCCTCCGAATGTCGCCAAATCCAAAGATTCTGTCCTTTAGCCTCTGCTTCTGCTTTCTTCAGCCTCCAACCAGCACAGAGATGGAATGAATCTCTTGTCTCCTTCTCTTGGGGTTCGGCTAGCTTTCTGCTGAGTCTTTCAGACCAGCTTGGTCTCAGTGGGGGAAGTGCAGGAGCCCGGCCACCTACCACAGTGGTGTGAGATGAAGATGAATCTGGTTGTCCACTGAACTCTCGACTCGTAGCTTCTTCTTCTGAAAACTCTTCTTCTGCCACCAGCTAGCCAAGTGGAAAATATTCTGCCTTGCCTCAGAGAGAGGGCTTCTGGCGTAATTCCGCTGAAATCTCGACTTGTAGCTTCTTCACTCTGAAAAACTTCTTTGACTGGCCCATTGAAGCTCTATTTATGCTCCTTCAAGAGAGGGATTGTGGGTTTTCTCCCATAGTGCTCTCTGGCCCAAAGAGCTTCAAGGGAGGTGTGAACTCATAAAGTTACAAAGTTTACTTTGTGAAACTCCCATACTTGTGAACTCCAATGAGTAAAGGTGTGAACACAAGCCTTGTATTGAGTAGTTCTACTTAGTACCTTGTTTCAGGTTCTGGCCCAAAACATCTTCTTGTAAGATTAGATCAAATCTAATTAGTTAGCTGTTTGTAAAGATTCCAACATTATATGTTCATTCTTTTTTTGTTGTTTTTTGTTCTCTCCCATGATTTCCCCCTCTTGTTCTAATTTTTCTCTCAGCATGATTCATAAAGCAGTATGAAAAAAGATTAATTAAAAAAAGAAAAACAGGCCTACAAAAAGAAATTAAAAACAAGGCTCAAGAAAAGATATTAAATGTAACAGGTTTCAATTTGCTCCTAAACTGCCCTCTTCCCTGCTGTTGAGAGTGTCAGCACCTTCCCCTCACCCATGTTTACAACACTGGCATCATCCACTCTTCACTCTCCCTCACACCATTTGTTCATTCAGTTGCCAGATCTTGTTTTCACCTGGACGGAATTTCCCACACCACCCACCATCATCCCACACCATTGCTCTATTCTACTCCCCTAAATCATCCATGACCTCCTAACTGCAGGTCTCCAACCTATGCTCCATCCAACTGCTAACATGATTTTCCTAAAACACAGGAGTAGCCCAAGGCCAGGTGTCCCAACTTGAATCCAACAATCCTTGTCTTTGATCAACAAGTTATGCATTTTTTGGGGAAAAAATGCTCTTCACCAGCGAACATCAAAGCTGGAGTCTTTCTCCGTACTATCTGTCCCACCAAAATGGCCTGGATTGACCAGCGTGCTCAGAAAACCACCTTTCGTGCTTTGTGTAGAGGGGGAGGACTATGGCTGCACATGGTACCTGCCTGTCTGCACCCTAGGCTGACAGCTTGGTTAGCTTTGAGAGGCTGTTCTGCATGGCCTTTTTTTATTCTGTGTTGCAAGGGTTGGCTTATTGAAGGTGGGGATGAAGGCAGGGAAATGCATTTGGAAAAGGGGATGATGTAAATACCATGTTTACCAATAAATATCAATAAAGCTGAAAACCAGATTCTTTGTGAAAGCCCATGTCCCTTATCTAGAGCAGCCCGCTGTTTAAGTCTGTCCCCATTCTGGGCTGGTTGTGGCTATCCTTCAGTGAGCCCCATTTGGATGTTTTTGAGGGTTTTTTTGTTTTTTTTTTTTGCTGGATCAGGCTTTCCCTACACAGCGAGTTGCTGGTTTAACAGATGGAAATGGGAATGGGAAATGGGCATGAGAAGCTGGTCACATCTCTGACCCCGGGGTCCTCAGCTCCCACAGACTGTAGAGCTGTAAGGGCTGATGGAGAGTTTTGTTATGATGGCTAGGGTAGAACTAAGCACGTGCTCCCACTGGAGAAGAGATGGCCTTCATGGAGTAGGATTACTGGAGGCGGGAGGAGACTGGGAACTGGGGAACAGGTGGCAGGATTAGCCTCCTTTGGGGACAGGAGGGATGGAGGGAATGGGGACCGAGGAGGTAGAGTGATGAGGGAGCTCCCAGCCCCTGCCGATGGGAGGTGAGGTCGTCTCAGACTCCCTACCTATGAGTACGGGCAGTGTGGGACACCTGGCTCCTGGTGGCCTGGGGACCAAGGGCCCAGCAAAGGTCAAACATGAATCTGTTATGTTGCTACCATTTCATGGCTTTCTCCAGGAGCTCAGGGGTCATGAGAGGGGAGGGCTGGTGGATCCCAGACTCTCAAGCCCCACTTGCTCTCAGCTTCCATGGTTGAACACAGGTGTCTGAGGAGGAGAGAGCTGAGGAAGGCTAGTGGTCTGGGCCCCCTCTCAGCCATTCTCTCAGCCAGCACAAAGCATGAGTTAACGTCACCTTGTGTAGGGGGCCCAAGTCAGCATTTCTCACCTCAGGTCAGAGGATGGAGTTCGAGGAATTACGGGCCTGCTAAAAGGCCCTGCCTGGGACCGAGCGATGTCTGCTTAAGGAAGATGGGGACAGGATGCTTCTGTCCCAACCAGCTGACACTGAAGGTGGACAGGAAAAGCTGCCTTGACTCATCCACAGAGACAGTCGTGGACAGAGGTTACAAAGAATTTATTACTTTGAGTGAAGATGGAAGCGTGGAACAAATGGGAGCCCCAACCCAAGGAGCAGAGAGGAGGCAGGGGAAAGCCACAGGTGGAAGCTGGGGAAAATCAGGCCTCAGTGCTGAGCTGTATGGAGTGATGGGCAGATTGGGGAGTTCTATTTCCCAATTTCAACCCAGAAAGTAACCTCAGGACCGGACCCCTCTTCCCTATGGCAAACTACCTGGACTCTGCTTCTTGCCTGGGGGGAGGCTTTTCAGGGGCTGGGATGGAAAACTAGAGAGAGGGTGCTATCTCCCCAAAGGCAGTCCGCAAGGAGAAGTGAGGCTGAGAAAGAGTTGATCTTGAGTCTGTCAGGTTTCCTGGCATTCCCAGTATGCCATGGCACTTTCTTTTGGGAGAACCTGAGCAATCTGAGCTGCCAGCAGCCCAGGCCCCGTCCCTTCCTCCTAGGAATTCCCAAGCCAGCCAGAGGGCCTTTCCCAGCAGGGGGTCAGGGAAAGGAATGAGGTATCTGAAGACAGAGTGGAGGCAGGGGCCAAGAGGAAGGATGGGGTAGCCTTGCCCATTGGTGCCCACTGTCCCAACCCGTATCTTGGGCCAGGTTGTTCCCTGAAAGGTTTGGCAGCTTTGGGTTAGCCCACGGGCCTAACCTTGGCAATAAACAGGGTAGCAGCTTTCTCTAGGAACTCGTCCCTCAGCATGGACGAGTTGGGCTTGCGGGCCAGCAGGGCCCGGTCCATGGCCAGGGCGAGGCAGTCGGGGCCCAGCTGAGAGCCGGCCTCCAGGTAGCGGCTGGGAGCTTCAAAGTCCCCCGCCAACAGGGCCCCCTCCAGGGTGTCTAGCACCGCCTGGCACACTCGGCGGTCAGCCTGTCCCGAGTCATCCAGGACCTCGTAGAGCGCATCTGCCCGGGACACGAACTCCAGAAGCACAAAGCAGGTGAGCATGCCGTAGCGGAAGATGTCAAAGGGGACGGCCTCGTGGTCCCGGCACTGGATCTTCCGCAGGAGGGGGGACACGATCTCCTCGGGGGCCTCCCCGTCTCTGCAGATGCGCTTCAGCAGCTCGCTGTAGGTGCGTCCGTCAAGGCCCGGCCTCTTCTTCCGGCCGCTGGCACTCAGGCACTCGTAGGCCACGCTGACGTTGTTGTTGAAGGCCGTCCTGTGGGATGGGAAGAACCATGTGTGACTCTTGCCCTCCTGCCTCCCTCTGTGCCAGAGCCCCCTGGACTCTGTGTCTGGTCCAGAACCCCCCACTCTTCCTCCTGGGAGCTGCTGCAGACCAGCCCAGCCACCCGTGTCCCCCCAGGGTGCACCACCCTTCGTCAGCACTCAGGAGAGCCCTGGAGTTCCTCCTGTGCCAGCCAATGGGTTGTGTTTTGTTTTTTAAGGTGTCATGTTCTTGCATGTCCTCTGTTCCCCTTCAGGCTGAGAGCACCCCCAGTTCAAGACTCGGTCCTACCTTAATGCAGGGGCTGCCCCAGGGGTCCTGTGGTCTGCTCAGATTGCAGGGCCTCTAGCCAGCCAACTGGGACAGGAGGCTCACAATCCACCACTCTTTGTCTTTGCCCCTGGGGATTCCTCTCCTCAATTTGGCTAAGCTGCCCCAACTTGAGAAAGCAAAAAAGGGCTGGTGGCAGCCAGTGGAGGTGGGGCCCTGTGCACCTCTATTTGCTCCCAACATCCACCTCTGCCATCTTCCCATGTCTCCCTCCCAGAGTTCTTTTGGACCAAAAAAGGGCTGAGGATTCCCTGCCACAGCATTTTCTTTGCTCACAAAGAGCCTGAAGGTAAGGGAAAATCACGAGATTGGTGGGAGGAGGTAGAAAAAAGATGCAATCACAAAGTGATGCAATTAGAATCTGAGACCTCTAAATAACAGCAGTTCCTCTCTTTTTTTAGCCTCAAAGATACTTCTATTTAAAATCTTATTTTCATTGCTATCTTTCCCCCACTCTCTATTCAGTAATCTCCTCCCATTCACCATCCCTTCCTTGCCCATGCATGACTAGTAAGTCTATATTTAGTTATCAGCTCTTCCCTGCACAGTCCCACGTTTCTCCACTTGAATGGCCTTTTAGTGTATCAAACATCCTAAAAACTGAACTACTCAGGAGACCACAGATTTACAGCTAAAAGGGATCAGGGAAGTTGCACTCCCAAGACAGAAGTGACTTCTAAAATCACTAGTAACTTAAGTGACAGGATTTGAACCCTCAGCCTTTGAGTCTAGACTGGCTGCTTTTTCCTCTATCCCTAAACCTCCTCACCATGTCCCAGCATTCTTTCAGTGACCCGGATTCAAAAGCCTGGACGGGATCTGTGCCTCTGCCTTCTCCCAAAGCTCCTGAGCCATCAGGCATTGATACTCAGCAATTCCATGACATCTCTTCCTTTACTTGGGGGCCACTAGTTCAGCTCGACCCCTCAACACCCTTTACTTGGACCACTTCAACAGCGTGCAGCCTCCAGGCTCTCGCCTCTTCAATCCCAAGGCAGTAGTTGCCTTCTAGTACTCCCCTTATGGCTCCCTATTGCTTGGAGAATAAACTCTAAGCTCCCTAACCTAGCACTCTCTGGGATGTAGCTCCAGACCTTTCCGGCTCTAATTTATAAAATGCCCCCGCTGCATTCCCAGTTAACTGGACCTGGGCTACCAGCTGTTCTCAGAACTTGGTTCTCCAGCTCCTGGGATTTTGCTCTGGCGGCCTATCATACACGAGGGTCATTTCTTTCCCTAGTTTCCTGCCTCCCCAAGATCCTCTCCCTATTACTAAAGCACTTTGTCTGGTTTTTCCTTTGTCCCCTCCATTCCTAATGTTAAATTTACCTTTGCTCATGAAATCTCCCTACTTGGTGCTTCCTCCTGACCCCTCCCAGAGCCCCTGGGAGTCAGGACTAGAGTCATTGTCTTTCTGTATTGTCCTGCCTAGTACACTTCCTTGCAAAGCACATATAGAATATGCTTGATAAATGTTGAGCATCACACCTGGAAGGGACCTCAGTTCAAAGACCAGAAGCTCAGAAATGGGAACAGGTTTGTTCAAGATTACACAGCAAGTCAGGGGCAAGCGGAGATTAGAACTCAGGTCTGTGCCTTTTCCCACTGTCTGACCCCACCTTATGTGTGCTGAGGGAGTGGGGAGGGGGCGCTGTGGAAATGCTCCTCACTGCCCCCCCCCCTTCTAGTCTGGATAAGGAAGGGAGGAAAGGCAAGGAGGGCGGGCTAGGGGGACCTCGGGGCCCAGCACAGCAGGAGGTGGGGATTGGGCCTGTGGGCCACCAAAAGGCTGGCCAGCTGTTCTCTGGAGAAACTCGAGGGGATCCAGACCCATGGGGGGAGGGGGCGCCCAGGGCCTGCTCCTCCCCAGCAAGCTTAAAGGGACTGGCCATCTGCCAGATCGCCGGGTGTAAGGCTGTTCCAGAATACAAAACTGATTAGACCATAAAATAATAAAAGGGCAATAATAAAAACTGGACTTTCTTCCTGGGCGCAAAATTACCTTCCTGGTTTTAGGGGCAAACTGTTCAAAAAAAAAAGAAGGTTCTCAGAGGCCTGGTATTCAGCGCGGTCTGGGAGAAGCCCCTAGGCCTGGAGCCCCACCTGGCTGCTGGTTCTAGCACCGCCCAAAGCGCGGGAGTCACAACAGGGAGCGGGCTCAGACCGGGGAGTCTCCGGCTGCGCCGCCTGCTGGCGGCTCCTAGTAGTCACTCAAGTCCTCCAGGCCCAAGTCTGCGGAGCCCGCACAGCCCGCTCCCGACCACCCGCGTTCAATTCTGTGGTTTCACAGATGGAGAAAAACGAAAGTGGTGGGAGTAGGGGGGACCTACCTGAGGCACTGAATGGAAAGTTACTCGTATTAATCGGGGGCAAGGCAAATCTATCTCTGTTACATATAGGATAGGAGAAAACGGAGTAGTCCTGGAGTGGGGAAATGATCGCTCGGGCTAGAGCCTGGCTGTTCCCCCGAGGATTCCCTTCCCCCACTTCCATACTACTCCCCACCTCTTTTTTCTGGGGCCCTTCTGTAACATGAGACCCTCGCTGGAAGTCCCACGCACAACGAAAGGCTTAGACTAAAATAGGCTAGCAAGGTGCCTCCCGGTTTTGAAATCTTAGGTTCTAGCTTCTAAATTTAGTCTGGGAGTCTTAAGGTGGATCGCCACGCCTCGGCAGAAGACTACAAGGCCCAACATGCAGTGCGCCGCCCACACCCGAATGAGGGTGGTGGTGAAGGAGTGTGTACATGTCTATGTCAGAGACTACGATTCCCAGCATGCCCCGCGGCGCACGAAGGACGCTGGGACTTGTAGTTTACGAAGGATGCGGCCCAGCTGTCTGGTGGGTCCGTCGGTCGGCTGGCCCGCCCGACCCGGCCCCCCGCACCTCTGGGAGTGGTGAGCCAGGCGTAGGTGCCACAAAGCGCGGCCGATGCGCTGCTGCTGCAGGAGAAGCAGGCCCGGAGGCTCCCCGGCGCCGCCGTTGGCGGGCGAGCGCAGGCCCAGGTTGTCGAAGTAGTGCGCCAGGAAGGGGAGCGGCTCATCGGGTCGCGCTTCCAGCACCTTGAGCAGCGCCGCGCGAAGCATAGCCGTCACCCCGGCCTGCCGCAGGAACTCCTCCTCGCTTTCGGTAGCCAGGCCCCGTGCCGGGCTCGCCCGCCGAGCCTCCGAAGTCCCGGCCACCGGCGCCGTGGGCCGTCGCTTCTCCGCCATCTTCCCTGCGGGCCGCCCAGGACCGGAAGTACCACCATCTTGGCACGGGGCGGTGCAGGAAACGGTGCTCCAGCCATGTTGGCTACTGGCAGCATCATCGTCGCCCATGCTTTAGGTCTAAAGGAGGCTTCAAATAGCTTGGATATTAACAGAGATACTGCCTTTTATTTAAATCCTCTCCAGAGAGGTGGGGGCTCTGGGGCCTGGACCCCAAGGATGACCTTTGCCAGACGCTAGCCTACAGGCTCGTTGGGGAAAGCTGTTCCTGTTATGACGCTGTCGCCACTCCATCTTGAATGTGGGCAAAAGGCACGCCCCTTAGCAACAGCTGCTCCTGGTTGCCAGGGACGCATGCTACTTGCGCCTCCTACTTCTGACGCCCAGTTTTGAAATTGATCTGGTTGAAACCGCCCCGGAACATTTGTGTTGGTGTTTTGTTTATTTCATTATTACTCTTTTTAAAAATTGTTCAGCTTCCTCCTCTTGCCCCTTACCTGAGGCTTGCCACGACCCTGACCTGGAAAACTGGATCCAGATGCTCTCCTGGAGTCCTAGAAAGGAGTTGATGGGGAAGTAGCTTCTGCACTTTGGGATTTTGTGTTCGCACTCAGAGGTGTAGACCAGAGTTCTGTTCTCTGAGAGCATCCTTTCAGGAGCCTCAGATGTGACTGGAAGACAGACCCATATTTGCTGAAGTGATAGCCCCTGCTAGGAGGGAAAGGCCACTTTTCCCCAGGAAGCCCCCAATATGTGGGATAGACTTGGTGTCTGCCTTCTGAGAGCCCCATTTGTGAGGGAAAGGCAGCCCAGATCTGCGGGGGAAGCTTTGTGCTGGAGTACAAAGAGACCCAGTGGCAAACACTGAAGGAAACTTTGAGGGCAGCTTCTCAGCAAACTACTGTTCCAACTATGGGCCATAAGTGCCCACTGTGTGCCAAGCACTGAGAATACAAATACAGATTCAAAGACAGCCCCTGCTCTGACTAGGAATTCCCATGCCAAGGAGCGGAGTGGGGTCAGGGAAGGGCATCTTTATTTGGAAAGCTACAGGGATGGCAATGATCTGGGACTAGTGAGAGGGTCAGGGAAAAATGAATTTTGGCTGGAATCCTAGAGATGGTGGGACACTCCCAGAGCTAGTTCTCTGCAGGCACAAGTGATCCCACTCCACTTGTCTCCGTGAGCAGATTGCCCTACTTACTATTCCCACTTTCCCCCTTATTTTCAGCCTCTTTTTTTCTTTCCCTACTGCCTACCAAAATGACAACAGTGCCTTCATCCTTGAAACCCCCTCATTTATCTCCCCTCGCTTTTGTGGCTAAACTCCTGAAAATACATCTGTAGGATAGATGCCTCCACTTTTCCTCTCATTCTCTTAACTCTTTAAAATCTGATTTTTGTCTTCATTTGACAAAACTGTTCTCAGTTACTGAAGGTCTCAGCTGCCAACATTCATTTCTCAACCCTTAACCTTTTTGACCTCTCTGGTACTTTGGTACTGCCCATCACCCTTTTCCCCTTAGGTTTTATGACATTGCTCTTTCCTGCTTCTTCCAATCAGGCTGTTCCTTCTCAGATTTTTGATGGACCTTTATCTAGGTCACATCCATTATGGGTGTTTCTCAGGAGTGTCTGGTCTTGGGTCCTCTTCTCTATTTCATTTGGTAAAATCAGTTCCCATGGATTCAGTTATTATCTATGCTGATGATTCTCAAGTCTACTTATCTGTCTCATTGATCTCCAATCTTGAATATATTCAACTGCTTTTTGGCCATCTTGAACAATAGGCAGCTAAAAATCAGCATGTCTGAAAAATCATGATCTTTCCCTCCAAACCCTCTCCTCTTCCTTTCTGCACTATGACTTCCAGGGTAGCATGAGCCTCACTCACCCAGGAATGAAATCCAGGGGTCATCCTTGGACTTACCATTCTCTTCTCACCACCCCATATATCCCATCCAATCTGATTTTTACCTTCAGAACATTTTCCTTATACACCCCTAACTCTCCTGGCATTGCCACCACTGTAATACAGCCTCATCACCTTATCACCTCAGGTTTGGTCTGTTTGCCCTACACAGCCTGCTGCCGGGTCTCCCTGCTTCAGGTCTATTCCCACTCTAGTTGATCTTCCTGCAAAAGTGATCTTCCTAAGAGAAGTTCTGACCAAGAATTCCCCAGACGCCTCCATGATCAATAAACTCCAGTGGTTTTCTGCGGTCTCCAGAATCAAATATAAAACCCTGTCTGTTGTGGAAAATCCTTCATAATCAGCCTCTGCCCCCCATCAACCTTTCCAGTCTTCTTAGAGAGCTCCACCCTACTCCTACCTAGCCCATCACTCTGATCCAGTGAGGCTTCCTTACAGTTCCTTGAACAGAATCCCTCTTCTATAGGAAGCCTTTCCTCATTTTCCTTAATTTGAGTGCCTGCCTGTTGGTTGTTCCCACCATCTTATTTGTACATTAGTAGATTCATGTTATCTCCTCCATTAGACGGGGGTTCTATCAGAACAGGGACTGTTCTTTGCCTTTCTTTGAATATTTAGCACTTAGCACAGCACTGGCCACTTAGTAGTGATTACACTGGCATAAAATGGTTAATTCTTCCAGGGTTTCTGTTTCAGTTTGGAGTGGGAGGATGCTCTTTCAGGGATCCATCCCCAGTCTCTGAGAATATGGCCTAGGGACTCTGTTCTTAACCCCCTAAACATTTCCGGGGTTGGGGGACATCCTGTTAAGATGACCCCGTCGGAGGGAATTTCTGCTGTGTCCCCCTCAGACTGGTTCATTTCTGACAACAGTGGAGGTTTCCTTCTCAAGGCAGGGGGATTTCTAAGATTGCAGGTCACCTAGCTTACTTGGTAGTGAGAGCTTCCCACAGAATTTTAGCATTTGGGGAACCACAAAGGGAGCAGCCATTATTTCAGAAATTTAGCTCCAGTTTTCTGAGCCTTATCCTGAGGGCTTGTTGCTATTTTTTTTTTTTTTTTTTTTGCTGAAGCAATTAGGGTTAAAAGTGACTTGCCCAGGGTCACTCAGCCAGGAAATATTAAGTGTCAGATTTGAACTCAGGTCCAGCGGCCTTCAGGGCTCCACCCACTGTGACACCTTGCTGCCCTTTGTTGCTGTTTTTGACAACCTAAACTTTCATGAGTGATTATAGCCAGTAAGTTTGGGAGAGTAGAGGGACAGGGAAAGTAGGAAATGACTTCTAACCATTCTTAGAAGAAGTGAGTAGAGAAATGTCTCTCCTCCTACTTTAATCCTGACCAGGAGTTCAGGAATAACACTTGGTCATTAAATCTGATTTCCTCATTTTAGGGAGTAATGGTCTTCTGGTGAGCAAGTGCCCATGGGCAAGACCACTTCTCCCCAAAATGAAGTCAGATTGAATGACTAAAGAGTAGATCTCCCATATTCTCTCTAGCCTGGAACTCTGACTCTCTCCAGCCAGCCAAAGGTTCCTACTCCAGTTGTTTTGCAAGTACCCTGGAATATATGTAGTCATCCCTTTGGGCCCCCAAGAAGAGCGATGAGAAGACGTCTTTGCTGAGGTGGGGGAGCACGGGTGTAGAGCGCTGCATAGAACTCCAGATTTCTGGGATCATTTTGGTTAGTTTTACTGAGGTATTTTATTTATTCTTCAATTTTAATTATTATAAAGGATGGCTCTCCAGACAGGGGTGGAGGTGGGGATTGGGAAATGTAGGTAATATAAAGATAAAAGAAATCAATAAACATTTGGTTTAAAAAGGACTCCCACTAATGAGAAAACTTCCTTTCCTTTGGGGCACGAGGAAGCTTCCACAGCTTGCCATGTTTTGGGTACTTCTGATGCTGAGTTTCTATCCCAACTAACTTCTTCTGGACCTCCCTGACTTTCCTCCTGACCTTTCCTCCAATGCTGGCTTAGGCCGGGCTCTGGTAAAGAGGAGGAAGGCGGCTGCTCCATCCTGAAGTCTCACCCGGATCCCCACTGGTCCACCTACTGTCCCATTTCCTGATTCAAGCCTTAGCTCACCCCGTGCAGTCCCCCAGGCCTCTGATCTGCCCTCCGTCTCTGCCTGGGGACCCCAGGAGTCCCAAACACCCCCTTTTCCTAACCTCAGTTTCCATCAAGGGCCCCACTTTCCAACTTGTTAGCCGAGTGTGACGGTTCCTTCTCCGTAACCTCCCACATCGTTTTTACCTCCTCTCTGGAGTCCCTGTCCTGCCTGAAATCCTTGACATTTCCCCAGTCACTCCCTTATCAGCCTCCCCACCTCCTGTCTGTCTCCAGGCCCCCTTCCCCAAGGGCAGATGGGACCACATCACTCCAGGGGCTCTGCCTATGGGCCCGGAAGTGCTTTGGTAGCAGGATGGATTAGAATGGGGAGAGATTTGAGGAAGCCTCCGCCCCCCGTTAGTCTGTATTTGACCCCCTTGTGCTTCCAGCCCCCTACAATGGAACATCCCGCTGGGCAGGGACTAGGGGCTGCTAACCCTGGCGCTCAGGATTGTGCAGACCGGCTGGCTGAACTCCTGTCGGGGACTGTGGGATCCAGAGCTGGAAGGGACTTCAGAGGCCATCTGGTTTAATCCTCATTTTACAGATAAGGAAACTGAGGCTCAGGGAAAGAAGGAAAGGGATATGTTAAATGCCTGCTGTGTGCCAGGCCTGATGCGGATATCTGATCCTCACAATAAAAGCTTGAGGCTACTATTATCCCTACTTTACAGAAGAGGAAACCGAGGCAGACAAGGCGATGTGTGGTCCAGGATCACACAGCTAGTGTCTGAGGCTGCATTGGAACTCGGGTCTTTATCGCTTTATCGGCTGCACCCCCTAAGTGTGGGGACTGTCACACAGCTAATTGCCAGAAACAGCATTTGAACCCAGGTTCTCTTATTCCAGAGCCAGCCCCCCCCGCCCCCCAGGGGTTCAGGGACTTGCCCAGGGTCACACGGCCAGGAAGTGTTAAGTGTCTGAGGCCAGATTTGAGTCCTCCTGAGCTCAGGGCCGGAGCTCTCCTCTGCGCCCCTGGCCGCCCCAGCTATTGCGCGGGGAGCTGAGCGATCTCCGGCCCGGCTGCCTCCGATGTTCTGGTTCCAGCTCCGGCCTTCTGGGCTAAGGGCCCTGCCCTGCACGAGTCAGGCAGCAGAAGCAGCGGCTCCACAGACAGAGAGCTCTTTATTAGAAGGGTTCCTGGGGGACCACCCCCCAAAGAAGAGCCAGCTGTGGGGGGGTTGTTGTGGGGAGCGGGCCTCCCCACCCTGTCCTTGCCCACGCGTGAGGGAGCCCCTTCGTGGAGTCACCAGCTCCCAGGGCCTCTCCCCTTTGTCCAGTCCCCGGGGGCTCGCCCCACTGGCGGCGGCCCACGCAGGGGGTTTGGCCAGGCTGAGGCAGAGAGCGCGCGCTCAGGGCTGGGCCGCGTCGGGGGGGCCCTGGGCCCCGAGCCGCCTCCGCAGGCGGTAAGCCACAAAGGCCGCGAGGATCAAGCCCAGCAGGCAGCCGCCTGTCCAGAGGGAGGCCGAGCTGTTCCCGCCGTCCGTCTCGGGCACTGCGGAAGGAGAGGGGTCCGTGAGGGAGAGGCCCCCGGCCTCACTTCCCCCCAGCCCCGGGGCCCGGCCGCCCCTCAGAGACTCACAGAGCTCCTTGTCTAGGTAACAACTAGTCTTTTGGCTCCCAGGTTCCACTTGGCACTGGTACAGGCCCCAGTTCAGGGGCCCTGGATGCAGGATTAGGGTGGCCCGGGCCCCAGCCTCCTGTCCCTGGTAGTCCGCCAGCCTTCCCGGGGCCCGAATCCAGTGCACAGAGGTCCCGGGTTCACACGCCTGGCACGTCAGCTCCAAGGCCCCCCCACCGGCCCCCCGCATCGGGGACAGGAATATTTTGGGGAGGCAAGGATCGCCCGAGCCGGGGTTTGAGGTGAGGGGGAGTGAAGACCCGGGGCCCCGCGTCAGGGAGGAAGCTGGGGGCTCAGGGGGCCCGGAGCTATGACCTTTTACCGTAGAGGCAACTGAGGAGGGCGGAGCCGGCCCCGCAGCGGTGGTGGTGGTGGGCAGAAGGGTGCTGGGGGCTGGGGACGTCATCCTGGAAATAACTGGGGAGGAAAACGGGGAGGCTTTAGGGAAGGAGGCTCCTCCGCAGCATCCCTCCCCGGGCCTAACGAGTGGCTGCTTCCTCCCCAGCCCCCACCAAGAGAAATGGGACATGGGTCTCCTGGAGGGAAGGAAGAGAGGAAGGAAGGAGACATTGTTCCGCCCTAAGGGTCTCAACTCAGGTCAGACAAATATTGTTTTAAGTGGAAACTCCAGATTCGGGGGATCGTGGGGGGTGGACATTTAGGGAGGGAGGCAAAGCAAGCCCGGTGGGCCTTGGGAGGAGGAGCGCGAGGGCCCGGCCTGGTGCTCACCAGCTATGGCCCGGCTGTGGCTGAAAGCCTGATGCCCCAGATCCATCTCTACCCGGCAGCGGAACTCGGGCCCCGCGGTCACCAGCTCTGCGGGCAGGGCCCAGCGTTTTGTGACCCAGAACACCTCCAGCTCCTCCCCGGTCTCCGCCTCCTGCTCAGGCCCCAGGTCCTCGTCCAGGGCCTGCAGGCCCCGCAGCTCCTCGTCGCCCCGATACCAAGCGAAGCTCAGCCTGTCGTGAGGGGAGACCTCTCGGGCCGAGCAGACCAGGGTGGCCCCTTGCCCAGGGACCAGGAGGCTCGGGGACACTTCCACTTTGTCGGGAAAGGCTGAAAGAGCCGGACGCGAGGTTAATGAGGGGGGGCGGGGGGTCTCTGTCTCCCGCCACTCATCTTTGGGGGGCTGTGTATAAGGCAGTTGGGGTTAAGGGGCTTGTTCAGGGTCCCAAGTGTCTGCGCTCTGTGGTACGTGTAGCTGCCCCTCTCACTCACTCGCCTTAATCCCTATTTTTCTGTTTGACTTCTTTTCTCCCAGCCCCTGCCTGTCTCATAAAACACCAGAGCTGGAAGGGCCAAAATGCATCAGCCAGCCTTAACCGTCTCATTCTACAGATAGGGAAACTGAGGCCCAGAAAAGGGAAGGGGCCCAGCCCAGCCCTGCCTGTCTCCCGTCTCTGCCTGGCTCGTTAGCAATAAAGCAGCATTTCCCAACAGCCTGAGAGGGTCCGAGGCCCGATCCCTCTTCCCATTTTACAGAGGGGAAAACTAAGGAGGCGCCCGGGTAACCGGGGCCGGGCTCACCGTACACCAGCAGCTCCACTGTGTCCTGGTAGGTGGTGTCCTGGCAGGTGCTGATGCACACCTTGCTCCCCGCCATGGAGAGCGCGGCCTCGGGGATGGTCAGGACGCTGAGACCCGGCACGGAGGAGACGTGGCCCAGGCTGGTGTCCAGCCCCTTCCACTGCACGGTCGCCTCCTTGGGGCAGCTCAGAGAGCAGTTCAGCCTGATGGAGCCTCCGGCCCGGACCACCGGCCACGCGGGCGTGATCCGCAGGGGGTTCTCGCCTTCCCTCGGCGCCCCTGCGGAGAGCAGGGAGCAGGCCTTGGGGGAGGGCAGGGGAGGGGGCTCCCGGGGGCAGCCACGGTGGGCGAGTTGGTGCTCGGCCCTGACTCGAGTCCTGATTGATCAGAGACCAGAGGCGGGGAGGACCAGAGGGTCAAGGACCAGAGGGGGATTCAGAGATGAGTCTAGTTCAATCCCCTCTTTTTACATTTGAGGAAGCCCAGAAGGGGAGAGAGCATGGGACTGGCTCCGGGTCAGTAAGGAGCAGGGCTCCTCCAGGGCCCTTCCCCACGTGGCCGTCAGAGATGGAGCCTGGGGGACCCCGTGACCCTCAGCCTCCCTGGGAGGGCCTGTGGGATGGTCAGGGGGCAGGGAACTTACCCCAGCTGCTCTGGAGGAGGAGGAGGAGGAGGAGGAGGAGGGCTCGCGGGGGGAGGGGGACAGGGAGGGCTGCTTCATTCATGGCTCTCTCCCTCAGAGGCCGTCACCTCGAAGCAGCCGGGCTCCTTTTTCCTTTCTCTTTCCGAGCCCCTCCTGGAGACCCCCCTTAAGTAGAGCCAGGCTGACCCCGCCTCCTCCTCCTTCATTAGACCCTGGAGGATTTCCAGAGGGGATTTCTCTCTGCCCAAGATGGACTCTGCAGCGTCCAGTTGGGTCCCGGAAGGGGGGCTGAAGCAGCGCCAAGTTAAGGAGGGGACTAATGAGAACTGCCCGGGAGTAGCCCATCTACGCATGGGGGATGGGGGAGAGTTGGATAGGTTGATTCCTCTCCAAAGGAGAGCATCCTTTGGGAGCCCGAGGGAGGGAAGCCTGGCTCCTGAGACCAACCAGAGCCCCCTCGTGGGGGTGGGGGTACCTTTCCGGCGGCCCCCCCAGAGCCATCCACTCTGGGCCCACGCAGGGCTGCTACAGGGTCTGGGCCACAGGGAAGAGGGTCGTAGGGGTCTGGCCCCCCAGAGCTCCACCGAAGGTCCTTCCTCCCGCCCTTCATGGAGCAGCCCGGGAAAAGCTCGGCTTCTGTGGTCCCGCGTGGATGCTCACTACCTGTGCGCCCTGGCCGGCCACTTCCTCCTCGTTTTCTCATCTGTTAAGTGAAGGTGTTAAAGTCGCCCGTCTCTGAGGCCGCTGATCCTGTAATGGGGGAGATGGCACAGTTTTGGGGGGTCTCTAGCTATACAAATTCCCAGAAGTTACTCACACAGGGCTGAAGGCTTCTGGGAATTTGACCCGCTGGAGACCCCCCAGCGTCTCTTCCCCTTACTGGAAGTTTTCAGGGACCGTGTGAGAAGCCAAGTTTGGAAAAGGTGATAAGACCGAGGGTCACCGATTATCTGCTCACGTCAAGACTTTTCAGCCGAGTGTCTGGAATTCCCCGTCTGTCTCCCAGGAGCCTGGAGGTGGTTTTAGGCCCAGCCTCCCCCTTTTACCTTCTAAGCCGGGCTCCAGGAATTGTTCCTTCCTGCTCAGGGGACCTTTAGATAAAGCTCTGCTCCCTCTTCCCCACTTGATCCTTATTTGGCGTCCTTCCCCAGCCTTAGGAGCCCTATCTCCTCGTCTCCTGTCCTCAAGTGACCACGAGGGTAAGACTGGGCCTGATGCGGACCAGCTTCTGGGATACAGTGTCTCTGCCCAGGCCCCAGAGGCAGCTGCAGTCTCTTGGGGCAAGCTCTCTCCTGCTCTGCCTCAGTTTCCCCTTCTGTAAAAGGAAGGCTGTGCCCTTCCTAGGGTCCCTCTCCACTCTGACATCTACGTGTCCTGGAGCTCGAGCACCAGAAAGAGCTTTAGAAATCGTTTAACTCAACCTCCTCATTTCAAAGTCCAGGGAAAATGTCAGCCCTTAAAACTACTATCATCTAAGGCTACCTCGACAGGGTGTCCCAAATAAATGATGTCCTCTGCCCGCGTCAGATGACAAAGAGGAAGGAGAGAGGGAAAGGGAGAAGCATTTATAGGATCCCTACCATGTGCTAAGGGCCTTTTACAAATGTATTCTCATCTGATCCTCCAAGCAAGCTTGGAGACACGTGCTGTCATGATCTCCATTTTACAGATGAGGAAATTAGGCAAAGTTAAATGTCTTGCTCAAAAGTCACACAGCACTCTACCTGCTGTGCCAACTAGCTGCCTTGAAAGAATTATTGCATTCGGTTGTGGGTGCCGTATTTCAGGAACGATGCTTTACCTCTGTCTGCCTCAGTTTTCTCATCTGTAAAACGGGGGTCATGGAGCACCTGCCTGGAGTGATTGTCATGAACGTCAGATGTGATATTTGCAAATCACTTTGTAAACCTTAAATCACTCCTTAATGCTAGCTATCTTTATAGAAGATAGCTATATCTGTATTTGTATATCTATATCTATTTATTGATCTATTTATATTTATACATATTTATCTGTCTATATCTATATAGAGTGTATATATAAAATATAAACTTTTTGGGAGGCGAGAGCTGTTTAGATTTTCTCTTTGTGTCACCAGCACAATACCTGCAAGATAGCCAGACTTATTGGATAGTTAATTCATCTGTTGACTCTGAGGCCTCTTTCAGGTCTGAGATTATGGGAAGGGACAGGCTCAGACTCATTCAGGGAGTAAGCAGCTGAGCTTCAAACCCAGGCCTTCCTTCCCTTCCCTTCCCCATCTGTTCCCTTCTTTCAACTCTGAAGTTCTTTGGGGCAAGATTCTGCTCTGAGTTGTTCTATCAGCACTGCTGGAGGTGGGCAGCTTTCCTCCGTTGTCCAATGTTGGGGGGGAGGGGAGGGTTTTCCATTTTCCTGCATCCCCCTCAAGCCGCCTCATTCTTCTCTTCCCTTTATTCCTCCCTGAGTCCTTTTCAGTTCCAGTAAAGGCTAAACAGGAAGCTACACAGAAGGTGAAGGTCAGAAGAAAAGACCCTAGGGGTAATGATGAATAGGCAAAAGCCCTGGGCACATCCCAGCAGAGCAAGCTCAGGGGCTGGGGCCCTTCCCCGGGAAGCTGGACCCTTAACCCCAAACCTTTCTGTTTATTTTTGCTTCTAACACACCCATCTTATCTCTGGCTCTAAGGTGAAGACTGAGTGTGGTGATTAATGGGTTACTTCCCTCTTCAATTTCCTAACTAAGTCAGATCTGAATTTCCACTTCCAAGGCTCTGGCAACCAACTGCCCCTTCCTCCTCCAAGAGACCCTAAGAACTTGGGGCACTGCCGAGTCTGCCATCGGAAAAACTCCAAAATAGGATTGTGTCTTACTAAAAGCAGTAAGATGGGTAGCCAAGAAGATTGGAACATTTCAGTCTAGGCGAGGGGAAGGGCCTGAAGTCTCGAAGGGGATCTGGGGTGGGGATGGCAATAGTGAGAGCTGAAAGAGTCCTAGCCGGCAAGTCGGGAGGTATCTCCTTGGAGGAACTATTTCTCTGGGCCTCAACTTGCCTTTAGGGTCTTTGCCAGCTCTGACATTCTGGATTTTTTGATTCCAAATTCTCCAAATTCCAGGTTCTCCTTTGGGCCCTATATCTTCTCACCTGTTTCCTGGCTTTATCCTGGCTCCTTCCCAGAGGAGGAAGCCTGATAAGAGGCTGAGGAGCTTTGTATCATCCCAAAATGTTTCCCATTCTGCCTCACAGGATCATCATCTAAAACCCCAAAGTGCTTTAGAGCACATCAAGTCCAATCCTTCATTTTATAATTGAGGAAAGAGTCAGAGAGGGAAGTGACTTTGCCACAGTCAACCAGGTGATAATGTAACTCACCTTAGAAGCCCACCCAAATCCTCTAGCTCCAAGAAAGGGCTCTTTCCATCATGCTCCATTGCCATTGTTCCTAGGGAGAAGGGACTGGAAGGAGCACTTTTTCTTACTTTGAGAGGCAAGAGCAACGGCTTGTGCCAAGAGAGCACAACAATGGTGGAGCCTTTGAGAATGGAACCGAGTCCACTTGCCTGACCCAACTCCAAGCTTTGCTACATTTGGACCAGGTTTATGCTCATCCCTTTGTCCCCAATGCTCAGTCAGCCCCTCTGGAGCACTGAGTCCAGCAGATAACCTGAGCGTGCTCTTCCCATATAGATGGCTAAGTTCATGGAGGTGGAGGCAGAGGTTCTCCTTTTGGCCCTATATCCTCTCACCTGTTTCCTGGCTTTATCCTGGCTCCTTACCCCTACCCAGGGGAGGAAGCCTGCTAAGAGAGCCGTAGGAACTCTATCCTCCCTAGAAGAGACTTCCTCTTATCAAACTAGATGACAGGCCCTCCTAGTTTGGAGAGGAGAGCGGAGGCTCATTTGGAAAGACTGGCTTGGGAGATAAATGAGGGTCTAGCTTTGAACTCTGGTTCTGAGGTTGATGATACCTCCATTTTTATTTTAGTTTCCTCTTTTTATGGAATTGGGATAATCCTTGTTCAGCCCTTCCTTCAGCCTCTTGTTTTTCATTTTCAAAGGAGACCCGTGACATTATGGGATAAGGTCTTGTCTTGGGAATAAATTTGACTTAAGTGAATTGGATTAAATAATTGGATTGAATTGGATAAATTGGATTCAAGACGCCAAGTTGCACAAACCCCTGAGCCTCACTCTCTCTTCCAGAGTCATCCAACTCACGACAACTGGCCCAGGATGCAGTGGATGACCTTGACATCCTGATGTCTGGCTAAGCTGTAAGCACTCTGCAGCACCTGCTTCGGCTGATTTCATGACTGCTGGAATAGACTGTTCACAGCTGCCAATTCTGATGGGAAAACTTCATGTGCTTGGGACAGACACCCCCTCTAATTCACAGATGGTTTTGAGGCCTGTTGGTTACTCTCAACCTGGTTTAACTTGTCTGTTGAGATAATTTTACTGGGGTATGGCCACTGCACATGCTATAGCTTCTTGTGCCCAAGGTGAGAGTTATGTAAAAGACAGACACCAAAGGTAGATGAACAGTGCCATCTTAATAGTATTTTATTTTTCCAAATATATGCGAAGAGGGCAGCTGGGTGGCTCAATGAATAGAGCACCAGCCTCTAAGTCAAGAGGATATGAATTCAAATATGGCCTCAGACACTTAACACTTTCTAGCTATGTGATCCTGGGCAAGTCACTTAATCCCAATGAGCAAAAAAACCAAATATATGCAAAGATAGTTTTCAGCATTCACCTTTGCAAAACCTTGTCTTCCAAATGTTTTTTTTCCTCTCTCTACCTTCTTCTTCCCAACTTATATCAATCATGATATAGGTTAAACATGTGCAATTCTTCCAAATATTTCCATATTCATTATGCTGCACAAGATCAAAAGTAAAAAAAAAAGAAGAAAAAAAACAAGCAAACAACAACAAAAGGGGGAAAACTATGCTTTCATCCACATTTAGTCTCTATAGTTCTCTCTGTGGGTATAGATAGCACTTTCCATCACAAGTCTACAGAAATTACATAAATCATTTCATTGTTGAAAAAATCATCACATAATCTTGTTACTGTTGCATACAAGTTTCTCCTGGTTCTGTTCACTTCACTCAACATCAGTTCATGAAAGTCTTCCCAGGCTTTTCTGAAATCAGACCGCTCATCTTTTCTTATAACAACACTATTCTATTACATTCGTATATTATACTTATTCAGCCATTCTCCAAGTGATGGGCTTCCCCTCAATTTCCAATTCCTTGCCTTTACAAAAAGGGTTGCAGGGACTTACATTCTAATGGGAGAAGATATCACATAAAAGGGATCTAAAAAGGGAGGAGAAAGAAATAAGAGGAGAAAAGTCTGGAGAATTAGGGGCTGAGCCAGGATAGAAGAATGATACGGGGCCTTCCTCAAATGGAGATTTGGGGAGTAATTCACCAACAGGAGAAGGAATATGTGAATAAATGAAAGAATATTTTATTAAGGGCTTTCTATGTGCAAACATTAGGGAAATAAATGCAAAAGCAAGACAGTACCTGCCCTCAATAAATGTACATTTTAATAGGAGGGAGATCGATATAAAGGGGAGTAGTGAAGTTCCAGAGATAGTGCTTTCCATTTTCCAGAAGCATCGGTGGTTTCGATTTCGTTACTGTTCCTAAAGTATATAATGGAGTGCTTTGGCAGGCGGATGGCAGGATGCATGGAGAGGAGCAAGGCGGGGCTAGGAGCTGTTAAACAGAGTGGTTCTTCCCAATCAGGACAGGGCTGCTGGAGGTGGGAGCTCCCCAGATGTTCAGCAACATCAGGGCAGAAGGTAAGAAAGGTGATTGTGATCAAGCAGGTCAAGACTGATTCCAGTAGGATATAGTTATCACTGACCCTCTCAGCCTCGGTTTCCTCATCTGTAAAATGGGAGATTTGGTTGAAATGTCCTTAATCATCCATTTCCCTTCTCAAGTCCTCTGATCTACCACCAAGTAGCCGGTTTGTCTCTGGCACCTGCCACCACTAGGTGGCTCCCTAGTCTTGCTTCTCCCAACCCTGAAATTCACTTCATCTTTTCAGGTTTTCTGGGCTTTCCAAGGTGATAAAGATGCTAATTGTCAAGAGCCTCCCAGCTAATATCGGGTCCTTGGGTCGGCTGGCGGAAGAAATCTGATGGAGAGTCGGCTGTCTGCTTCTCAGTCCATCTCCTCTCTGGTCTCTCCCCTGTTCCCACTGGGGTCTCAGTCATGTCAGCAGATCCTGTCTGTCTCCCTCTAGAGCTCCTCCAAGTGGCAGGTCCCTTCAAGGCCCTGGGACCAGCCTTCCCTAAGCTGAATGCCTTCCTAGCCTCAAAACTCATCTCCCGGGAAGTTTCCCTTCATTAACCTTCCTGACTCCATTACCTCGTCCCCCTCAGTGCTTACTGGTTAGCTGGCACTGAAATGACATAATTGCTTTGACTTTCTCTCCTAATAGATGCTAAGCTCCTTAAGGCTGAGCACAAGGATGTTTTCTTCAGGCCTGGAACTAACCTTACTAATATCCTAAAGTTAGATGTCTCCGGTTCCTCTATATAAAATAAGAGGGAAAGATTAATTTACTCACTCCATTCCTAAGATGGGAAATATTATGGAATCATTGAGTGAATGTTAGGATTGAAATGAACCTTAGAAGACCCTGGAGATAAACTTCATTTTAAAGTTGTTTAACAGAGACCTCCAAAGGGAAACTGACCTGCCTAATCAGTGGCAAGAACTCAGGATTTCTAAGTCCTACCAATAGCACATGGATTCTCTGCCTGAAAATGATACTATATTAGATACAATTTTCTTCTTTAAATGAGTTTTTGTATATTAAAACCAATAAGAGAAACAACTCTCTGGAAGTATGTGCTATACCAAGGAGTTATTAGCCATCAAAAACACTTCTGCATGGTTTTGTTTAATGATTTTTAAAAGGAAGTATGTTGTTGTTCATGTCCCCATTTGGGGTTTTCTTGGCAGAGATACTGGAGTGGTTTGCTTCTCCAGCTTAATTTACAGAAGAGGAAACTGAGGCAAACAAATGACAAACGTCACTTCAAGAAAAATAAAATTAAAAGAGTATGCTTTAATCTGTATTCAGATACCATCAGTTCTTTCTCTGGGGATGGATAGCATTTTTCATCATAAGTCCTTCAGATTTGCCTTGGATCATTGTATTGCTGAGAAGGGCTAAGTCATTTCACAGCTGATCATCTTACAGTATTGTTGTTTCTGTGTACACTGTTCTCCTGGATCTACTCATTTCATTTAGCATCAGTTCGTGTAAGTCTTTCCAGGTTTTTCTGAGAGCATCTATCATTTCTGCTGTCACTATAGTATTCTACCACAATCATAAATAACTTCATCAGTCATTCCCCAATTGATGAGGATCTCTCCAATTTCCAATTCCTTGCCACCAGAAGAGATGCTATAAATATTTTTGTACATATGGGTCACTTCCCCTTTTTATTTCTCTTGGGATGCAGACATAGTAGTGCTATTGCTGAGTCAGAAGATATGCATGGTTTTATAGCTCTTTGAGCATAGTTACAAATTGCTCTACAGAATAGTTGAATCAGTTTATGATTCCAATAATCATGCATTGTCTCAATTTTCCCACACCCTTTCCAACATTTGCCAGTCTAATAGGTGTTTAGTAATAGCTCAGAATTATTTTAATTTACATTTCTCTAATTGTGATTTAGGACTTTTTCCCCAATATGGTTATAGAGCTTTGCTTACTTCATCTGAAAACTGTTCATGACTTTTGATCATTTATCAATTGGAAAAATGGCTTTTAAAAATAAATTTGACTGAGTTCTTTGAGAAATGAAGCCTTGATCAGAGAAATTTGCTTCAAATCTTTTTCATAGTTATAACTGATAACTGCTTTTCCCTCCATCTTATTTTCTCTCCTCTTCCCTCACCTTTTTATTCTATTTATTCTCTTCTTTCATCTTGTCCATCCTCAAAAATATTTTGCTTCTGACTACTGCCTCCCCAAACCCACCATCCCTTTTCCTACCCAAATTTCTCTTATCCCCTTTACCTCCTACTTTCCTGTAGAGTAAGATAGAGTCTTGCTTCTTTTATGTAGGATAATTTACTCCATTCTACCTTTCCTTTCCCTTTTCTCCCAGTACATTTCTTTTGCCCTTAATTTTTTTAGATACCATTCCTTTATATTTAACTCACACTTGTCCCCTCCATATTTCTTCAAACTGCCCTAATAATTTGAAAGTTCTCATGAGTTACAAGTATCATCTTCCCATGTAGTGTAAACAGCTTAACCTTATTAAGTCCCTTATTTTATCTTTTGGGCTTCCCCTTACTCTTGCATTTGAAAGACATAAGACTCAAGTCTTTTCATCAAAAATGCTTTTAAGTCCTTTTATTTCATTGAATGTTCATTTTCTCTCTAAGGAATTAAATTCAGTTTTGCTGGATAGGTGATTCTTGGTTGTAATCCTGGCTCCTTTGCCCTATGGAATATCATATTCCAAGCCCTCTGATCCTTTAAAGTAACAGCTTCTAAATTTTGTGTTATCTTGACTGTGGCTCCATGATCCTCAAATTATTTCCGACTGTTTGCAATATTTTCTCCTTGACCTGGGAGCTCTAGAATTTGGCTATAATATTCCTAAGAGTTTCCAGGTGATTGGTGGATTTTTTCAATTTCTCTTTTATCCCCTGATTCCAGAACATCAGGGCAGTTTTTCTTGATAATTTCTTGAAAGATGATATCTAGCCTCTTTTTTTGATCATAGTTTTTGGGTAGTCCAATGATTTTTAAATTATTTCTACTAGATCTATTTTCCAGGTCAGTTGTTTTTCCAATGAGATATTTCATAGTCTTATTTTATGCTTTTTGTTTTGTTTTAATTTCTCATAGTCATTACCTTCCATTTGCGCAATTCTAATTTTTATGGCGTTATTTCCTTCAATGAGCTTTTGTACCTCCTTTTCCATTTGGCTAAGTCTACTTTGGGAGTTCTCTTCAATGAACTTTTATATATATATATATATATTTCCATTTGGCCAATTCTGCTTTTAAAATTTTTTCCCCCTTATTGGATTTTTATGTTTCTTTTACCACTTGGCCTAGTATTAATTTTTAAGGTGGGTTCAACTACTCCGGAATTTTTTTTAGGATATTATTTAAGTTTCCATTCCTTCCCCTATTAGACTATGAGTTTGAGGGTGAGGACTGCCTTCTGCCTTTCTTTGTATCCCCTGCATCCCATAGAGTAAGTGCTTAATAAATACATGATTCTCACCTCTAAGATCAAACACTAAATTCCCGTTTCATGTCCGAAGTTCTTCACCCTCTGGCCCCAACTTGTCCTTTTAGCCTCATTCCATACCCCGTCCTTCCCTTCTATCCTGTTCGGAGACTCCATTTACCATCCCTGGGCCTCTGTATTGGCTGGGGCTTAGGTGACTTGCCCAGAGAATTCACACTGCTACTATATATTAGAGCTCAGGCCCTCCTGACTCCACGGCACCCCCTAGCTGCCCCTCCTGGGATGCATTCTCGCAGTCTCTCCAGGACTATCCCAGGGCCACCTCCTTGTGTACAAAACCTTTCCTGATCCCCACAGACACCGGTGCCCCTCGTCCATAGCTCTGTCCATAGCCACATACAGACGTTTGTTTGTAGAGGTGCGCGTACATTTATTCCCTCTGACTGAGCGTGAACCCCATGGAAGCACGGACTGGCTCACGATGCCCAGGCTTATAGTGTTTGGCAAACAAATGTTGGTCGGTTGAGTTTACGATCCTGGCTGTACACAGTTAAGCCAACAAGCCGGGCACCTTGGCAGGTGTTGACTGTTGAGCACCTGTGGAGTTTGGAAGCCTCCTCTCCCCCCCCCCCCCAAGACCCCGGCTTCCATTGGCCCGGTATTCAAACACTGCTGCCGGTGTCCCCTGCGGAGCCCCTTTCTCTGCCTCTGGGGTTTTATCCAGCTGGACCTGATCATTTAAGTGGAAGTCTGTGAACTCTAAGAGCCAAATATTCCCCGAAGGTGGGTCCGCCGGGCGGATCGGACCCAACCTTAAGGGGGAGGGAGTGGAGTGTGAGCGACAAGAAGGTGGCTTTCACTGGGTCTAAATTATGACTGGCAGAGGGCAAAGACCGCATTTCCCTTTACGGAAACCTCCATGAAGGCAAAGGAGACGAGCCCCGTGAAGCTTTCCTGGAAGGGAAGGTAACAAAAGAGCCGGGACAGCCAGAGATGGCCTGCCAAGGATGCAGCCACCAGGCTGGAGCGCTTGCGTGCACTGGTTCAGGGCAGGGCTGGGCGGGCCCTCTGGCAGAAGGTGCCTTTTCTCCCCGGCTGGGCTCCCCGCGGACGGGAGCATCAGAGCTGGGACGGGACTTCAGGAGCTAGATGAGCCAGGGCTAAACAAACAGCTCACCGGGCAGAAACACACAGGCAGAGACTGGCTTTTTTTTTCTTTGCAAGAAGAAAGCAGCTGTTTAATAAATAACCAGGAGGGGGGCACCTGTATCTAAATACAATCTGAAATCAACTAAATTGTACTGAGTTATCAGCTAAAAACACAAAATCAACAACACACCAGGGGGTTAACGTCATCAATTCCAAAGTATAGGGCTGGTCCCTTCTTAATGAAAACAGAGGTTGGCTACGGTGGGGGGTGGGGGTCCTGGAGGGAGGAGGACCAAGCAGAACCAACATGAAACCTTGGCCACTTGCCAAGAGCCAGCTCACATCACTGTCTCCATGTTTGTTTCAAGCAACAGCAGGTCCACTGGGACTCCTTCAAAATCCCCCAGCTGGGTCCCTGAGGAGGGCAAGGTAAACCAGAAGAGAACTAGGCAGAGAGGAAGGCAGGGCCGGAGGAAGAAGGGGCTGCCTTTGGCCCCAAACTGCGCGGCCCGTGCCAACATTCCAATAGTGGCACCGCCTGGCTGAACAGAAAAGCTGCATGGGGGGAAATGCCCTTTCCAATAATTGGTTCACGCTCCCCCCTCCTCTCTTACAAAGTATAACATAAAATTGGCAGAAATAGTGGTCTCTGGACAGCTTCCAGGACACACGGGGCCTATCAGATCCACAGGGATCTTCACGCAGCCCTGGCAACTAGTGCCTTTCAGGGACTGGGGCAAAGGCAAGAGGTCCGGGACAAAACATGCTTCGAGGGATTTTGTTTTAGGGGGCAGGAGCCTGCACAGGCGGGAGTGGGGGAAGTTTGCTGGAATTGGGGCCGTGGGCCTGGTCCCTGCCTTGTGGTTTCTGGGGTGAGGAGATCAGCTGACTGCTCAGAGCTCTGTTCCTGGCAATGCCAGGTTACCACAGGTGTCTCTGTGACCTAGGGGCTCCCAGCCTGATAACCCGAGTTGATCTATTAATTTGAATTTTTGAAACGGTCTTCCGTGACCTTTTGAAAGGATGAGTGAGATTTTGCTTTTCTAATGTCCCTACCCAGAAGATAGGCCGACTTTTGGAAAGAAAGCCCTGGTGGGCATGGGGCTGCAAGGGGAAGAGGAAGGAGAAACGGGACTGCGGGTCCACCGGTCCCTGCAGACTAAAGTGCAAAATGGAAAGGCCACCGCCACCTCCTCTCCCAGGGTGGGCTCATTTCTACAATGTCTGGATGGCTCTGGCTCCAGCACTGTAGGTCCTGGATGAAGGAGATGGATGGGCAGGCTGAGGGCAAGGCAGCTTTAGCCACTTCCCCCACCAGACATGCAGAACCCCCAGAGGAAGCTCCCAAAGGAAGCGTTCGCTCCTGGAGGCTCCTGGACTCATGGGGAGGGGCCAGGGAACCCCTGAAAGCCTTCCACCTTCCTGGGGATGTAGGCTGGGGATCTCAAACTGCTCTGTATGTAAACAAAAGGCTTGGCCGAGAATGGTGCGAAAGCTTGAGGACAAAATGCCCGACATGGGCTGTGGCAGGTCTTTCCTGGGGGATGGGAGGAGGGCAGAGCTCCTCAGACCCGTACCTGACCTCCACTGGCCACGGCCCAGGGACAAAGCTGGAGCACTGATGGCAGCTGGCCCGGCACGGGGCAGCTTCAAGCAAAGGGAGTCATGGGGCCCTTATGGGAAAGGGCCACCAGCAATTTAACCAAAAGCAACATGGGGAAAACTGAACCACCATCCCTATGGCCAGAGGGGTCAAACCTGGGTCATTTCTGTTCTCCTGCCTTATGGCTGCTTTTCTAATGTCACTTGGACAGCCTGACCTTCCTCAGAGGGGCTTTGCTGTGACCATCTGGGCTAGTTCTTGGGCATCCCAGAATCCTCTGCTACTCTCAAAGGTGTGTGGGCAAGGAGACATCTTGGCCTTTCCTCTAAATCTAGACCCTAGACTTCTAGGGATGGGGGCTGGGGCGTGACAGGTTCTTGGCCCCAGGCTTCACTCCCCAGAACCGACCCCAGAAATGCAGGAGCGGTGCCTTGAGGACTTGAGGTTCCAGGGACCTAGCCAGCCATTACTCTGACCCACAAGCGCTAGGGTTTTTTGGATGGCAGCTGCAGGGCCAATAATGGGTGCATACACTGGAAATGTCCCAGTGCCTCCGGGTCCCTGATCTCCCCTCCTTTGGTGGGCTCCCCCTTTCCCCCACTCTTCCAGTTCAGAACCATGACAAACCTGATCCTCTGGCTGCTGCAAAACAGACGGACCTGATAAAGGGGGGGGAAATCTCTTTTGGGTTTCTGGGGGCACATAAGTAGGAAACATTGGGACCCCTCACAAGGATATGGGAAATCTCTGCCTTCTACGATACCATCAGCAAGGAGCTCCCTGCCGAGAGCATCCTGGGCTGGGCAGGCACATTTGGTTGGGTGCCAAGGAAGAGGGGCCCACAGGTTGGGTCAGTTCTGGCTAGCTAACGCGGACAGTGGGTCTGCTGTTGCTGGTCCCTTTTCTGCCTGGTCCCCCTTCACCCCAGGGGGAATCGGAAGTGCCTCCTGTGACTGTGGAGGGCAGTGGGCCAGGACCTGAGATTCGGGCACTCCCCCGCTCCCTGGCAAGACGAGGATTTGGCAGGTCCCATTTCAAAGTCCACAACTCCCCAGAAGCAGGTGAGTCTAACACTAGCCTGTCTTCACGTGGTGTAGTCCCAACTCCTTCCTATTCTCCAGCCCTGGGTGGATGACAGAAGCCTAGTTTTGCACCATTGGGACTGAGTTTGTGGGTAGCTGTGTTTATGTGTTTGGCTCTGAGGGCCTCAGTCTCCTTGGTCCTCTCGTTTGCTGTTAGTGGTACAGTCCGTGACCGCCTGCCCTCCCACCCGGTCCAGTCCGCATCGAGCACACCGCAGTCGATGGGGTGGGCTGGGGGAAGGTGGTGGTTCCTGGCCTCTCCCTTCCCCTCATACACTGCTGTCCACCAGGAGGGGCTCCTTGCCATCCAGGCCGCCCGCCTGGGGGCTGTGTGTGTGGCTCTGGGCACCATTGCTGTGTTTCTTGTGGCTGCCGGACCTCAGTGTGAGATGATTGTGCTCAGGGATGAACAAGGCCACTAGGAGGGACAGCAGGACTGAGCACGCTCCAAAGAGGAAAGGGGGGCCGGGGATGATGCTCCGCTAGAAGGGCAAAGGACAGGAAGGGGGTAAGTGCGAGGGCCGGTGGGGGAGGGCGGGGGGAGCGGAGGGGCGGTCCTCACCTCATCCGAAGGGTTGGCCATGTTGGGCTTGGCGGCCTTCTCCAGGCTCTCCACCGCCACCATCTCATTCAGCTCCACGTGAAAGAGATAGAAGACGAAGCCATACAGAGCCGGGCCCAGACCGTTGCACAGCCCCCGGATGCCTGTGATCATCCCTTGGACGACCCCTGGGGGGCAGAGAAAGCCCGGTCCTTTCCTGACACTCCGTGCCCCGGGTGGCTCTCGCCCCCCAAGCACGGGGCAGGGAAAGCCTCGGCTCTGGGCCGGGGCCCTCCTCCCAGGCTGAGCCGCCCCCTCACTGCTGCCTCCTGGGCCCCGAGAGCAAAGCCAGAGCTACCTTGCTGGTCGGGGTCTGCATTCCGGGACACCATGGCGCTGATGGCGGGGAAGGTTATGCTGGACATGGCGGCCACCGCACCTGCGGCCCACATCATCCTGGGGGAGATAAGAGAGTGGCCTTGGACTGACACGAACCGGGCCAGAGCAGGGTTAAGGCTCCCCCGGGCCCCGACCCTGACAGTGGGGCTCCCCCGTGCGGATTAAAGGGAAGGGGGAGAGAAGTCGAGCAGCATCAAAGTCCCTCCAGAGGAGGCGCGTTCTGACGATCCTGCCCTTTGAGGGCCCGGCCCTCTACAGCAGAGGCCGTGACATGTCCACTGTCCCTGCCCGAGGCATCAGGGAGGGCAGGGGAAGGAGGCAGGGGCATAGAGGAGGGGGCTCCGGGCGGGCGCTTACCAAGGCTGGGAGCCAAAGCCGTACCAGGCCAGCTGTAGGATCTGGAAGCCCAGGCCAAGCAGGATCGTGTTCTTGTTCCCTATGGAGCGCATCAGGATCCCCAGCACCACTGTCTGGAACGGGACGGGCGCAAGTTGCCAAAGGAGAGTGAGAGGGGGGTGAGGTGGGCAGGGGGCTGGGAGAGAAAATGACAAACAGGAATGGGCAGAGACCCTTACCTGAGCCAGGATGGAGAGAATCCCCACCACACCAATGAAGGCGGCCACTGTTTCTGAGGAAAAGCTAATTACCTGCAAAGACCAGAGAAGGGGAGCAGAGTCTGGGCTTAAGTGACAGTCTAAATTGGGACCCATAATGATAAGAGGTTCTAGTCCCTCTGAACCGGATCCTCCCTCCAGTACGAGACTGGGCCAAGCGTCCTTCCTGGAGGCCGAGTCCAGCTGCTGCTGAGCTGGCTCCTGCTTATTCTTCATGGGAGGGAGGGTGACAGAGGAGCCTCGATGGATCCAGCAGTCCTGGGGTGCTGTGTCCAGCTGAGCCTGGGAGCCTCTCCCTGACTCCAAGAAGTGTCCAGGATCTCTCGGAAGAGATCTCTGCAGGGCAAGCAGGTGGCCCACCCCGTCTCCTGAACCCCCCTTCCTGTCCAGGCCACCCAGGGCTCCTGCTTCTGACCTTGGGCTCACTCACCTGGCGCAGGTAGAGAAAGAAGCTGGAGTACTGGCCGGCTTCTGGTAGGTAGGAGAGGAAGACAGTGATACAGATGAGAAGCACGGTCGAGTCCTGGCCCACTTTCCGAAGAGACTGAGGGAGACACGGGGCACACTGAGAGAGGCAGAGAAGGACGTGTGCCCCGTGCAAAAGCACAGAGGGATGCGATCTGAAAGATGGCTAGTGCCCCTCCCCAAACCCGTCCTCTTCCTCCCAGCCTATCCCGGGGCTTGGTGTTTCCAGGAGAGCCACTCTCTGAGGGGGACTCTGTCCTCCAAAAGGCTCCTGAGGAAGCAGGGCCCTCGCTTAGCCCACGATGCCCGGGGCCACTGTCAATCCACCAAGGTGCCAAGCCACACTCAGACAGGTTCCTCCATTTAGTGAGACCGCCTCCAGTGGAGGATGGGGGAGTAGGAGAGGCGGGGACACTTACAGCAAAGGGGTCGGCCTGCTCCCAGGAGATGGGAGCCCCCCAAGACACCGGGCGCATCTCCTCGGGCAGGGACTCGGGCACAGCCAGCAAGATGAAGCCGATGTCCAGCAGAGCCACGCCTGAGGCCAGCACCACCACCAGCGTGTCCCCATAGGCGCGGGACAGGTAGGCACCGATGGCTGGGCTTGTCACCAGACTGGCAGCAAAGGTAGCGGAGACCTGGGGGAAAAGGACAAAGGGGACACTCAGCCAGTCCCTTGCTGGTATAGGGGCTGCACTGCCTGGCTGTCAGAGACGGGTTCCGCCAGGGAGCCTGTGCTCACTTTGTGCCCCTGTTCGCTCTTTTTACCTTCCCTGGGCAATTCTGTGAAGGACTTTGTCGGTGACAGCGAGTCGGGGAGATACAAACAGGGATAAGGAGCTGATGGGATGGGGATGAGGTAAGGGGAGGTTAAGGAAATGCAGGCTCCTGCCCAACTCTGAGAGAGGGCCCTGAGGGCTGCAGAGTCCAGCCTTGCAGCAGGCCCCGGAATTGGCCCCCATGGGTATTACATCTCTGAGCCACCACTTTGTGTTCAAATGCCGTCACCCATTCACGAGTGGAGCGGCACGTGCTGGGGGGCAAGCTTGGGAGCAAGAGGGACAGTGAGAGAAGCTTTCACATGTCCCTCCCATGTTCCAGCGTGGTCCAAAGTGCCGGAGATGCAGAGACAACCCAAAGTCATCCTTGCCTCCAAGCCCCTTATACTCTCCTGGGGGAAGCAGGGACCATATTGAAATAAATACAAAGTAGTCAAGGGGAGGATGGGGAGAGCCTGAGGTGCTGCTGGGAGCCAACCCTGAAGGCACAGGGGAGAAAGTGAAGTTCTGTGATGAGAAATGGCCCATCACACACAGGAACAAGGAGGACAGTGTAGTGGGAATACAGAGTTTTATGAGGGAGACTAATGTGAAATCAGCTGGAGTCACACTGTGGGGAGATTTTATGCCAAAGAAAAAAGGGAGCCAGTGAAGCTTCTTGAGCAGCAGAGTGATGTGATCCAAACTGTACTTGGGAGTATCAGCCTGGCAACTATGCAGAGCACGGATTGGAGAGAGAAACCACAAATCAGAAGATCAATTAATAAATTAGGGCAGTGACCCAAGAGAGAAGGGAGGAGCCCCTGTACTGAAGGGAGAAATACTGTGGAGGACCTCTGGCAGGTCTGGCTGGTGGTCATGGGAAGCCCCATTAGAGCAATCCACAGACAGGATGGGAACTGTGCATCAGAAAGCTTGGTTGGGGGGCAGTGTCGGACCGACTGCCTAGAGATGGGGCTGAAGGTCAAGTGGCTGAGGGGACGGTCACTGCAAGTGTGCTGGCAAAAAGGGGTGCGAGCCGTGCATGAGGCTGAAGGAACATGCATGAGGGGTCTGGGAGGGGAAGGAAGAACTAGGAGGACTTTGCACTTCATTTACTGCTGGGCTGGTGAGTGGAAGAAGCACAGGCTTTGGAGCCTGGGGGTGACCGGCAGGATGGTGGTACCAACAACAGCAAAAGGGAAGGGAGCAGTCACAGCTTTGGGATGGAAACAAGAGCTTCCTGGCTGCCATTCGGCAAAGGCGGCCATCTAATTAAAAGGGGAGAGGTGAAACACAGGCCTAGGGTGTGGTGCCAGGGGAAGAATTCTAGCCTGGAGGTCTCGGGGAGCTGTGGACCACAGTTCCAGGCCTGGCACCAAAGTCCACCTCAGTGGCCAGAGCAGAGTGGCAGGACGGCTGGTGGGGATGGCACCCGCAAGGGTGTGGGCAAGGGGCAGGAGGGGATTCTGTCCCGGAGCAGGGCTGGCTCACCAGGCCATAGGCTGTGCTCCGCTCGTGCTCCTGGGTGATGTCGGCTACATAGGCAAAGATGACGGAGAAGGTGACCGCGAAGACGCCTGACATGGAAATGACTGCAAAGTACCACCTGAAGGAGAGAGGGTCGCCTTGTCCCAGCTCCTCGCCTGGCGCCCCGGCTTTTCCACCCTCCCCAGGACGTCACCCCTGGATTTCAACCACCCAGCTGTGGGTCAGCTCCCTCTCTGCTGAGGCTGTGCTGCCTTCCAGAGGTAACTGAGGCACCAGATTTGGCTTTGGGGAGTCTGCTGGCCAGTAAAGGCCAGCAGGGGCCAGGGAAATGCCAGGAGCCCGAGGGGCCCCTGATGGAGAGGATGGGCGGGTGAGAACACTGAGGGAAGCTCTCGCCCTCCCTGAGTCACGGCCACGCCAGGACCCCTCACTCACCACGGGCTGATCTTCATCAGTGGGATGGGTGCGCAGGTGAAGAACACCGTCAAGAGGAGGAATGACTTTCTGCCCCAGACATCTGAGAGGGCGCCAATGAGAGGGGCGCTGAGGAAAGACAGTAGGCCCTGGAAGACAGGAGGCAGCGGGGGTTCGGTGAGGCCGGGGCTTGGGCAGTGGCCCCCTCCCCCTAAAGCTGATGTACAGCTCTACGTGGCCCCACTCTGGGCTCAGCCCCAACCTCCTCCCTGATCATAGCCCCAAAGCTCATGGGTCTCCAGGGCTTGGCACCTCTGCTGCCATGAAGCTATAGGCACAGAGGAATGGCACAGGTGGATACCCATGAGGTTCAAAAATGCATCACATGGGCAGTCAGAAAATGAACTTTTTCTTTTTTCCCATCTCCTAAAGAGAAAAAGCCAGAGAGGCAGCTGGATGGCACACCGGACCTGGAGTCAGGGGAACCCAAGTTCAAATCCAGCTTTAAACACAACTCTCCCTAGCTGTGTAACCCTGGACAAGTCACTTAATTGCAACTGCCTTGGGGGAGAGGAAACAGAGAGAGAAAACCCCCCTTTTAAGAGGAAAGGGCAGAAGTTGCCGTCCCCACCACTTCTGTGGGAGAAATGACTCGGACAATGATGATTGTGCTTCTGAGGAGCTTCCTGGCCTCCGCCCCACCCTCCTGCTAGGGAACCCGTCTCAGGCCCCTGCCCCCCAGGACCCCCTTCTAGCAAACATCCTGTCTGCCACTGGAGGAGAACCTCCATCAGGATGTCAGCAAATGGTGACACAAGGACAAGGAACGGCAAAGGAAGCCTGGGGGCTCCGTGAAAAGAGCACCCAGCCTGAGATCAAGAAAACTCAAAGTCAAATCCCGCCCAACACTTACTAGCTGGGTAGCCCTGGGCAAGTTACTGCCTCGGTTTCCTCACCTACAAAACGGGGGTGATGATAGCACTGAACTCCCAGGGCTATTGTGGGGATCCAATGAGATGTTCGTAAAACGTTCTGCAACCCTTTTAATACACTACATAAACGCTGGTTATTGTTGTTACTGGGGAAAGCAGAGTCTTCTGCTGAAAGTGGCTTCCTCTTCCCAGCCCCCTGACTCTGTCCACCAGGCGTGGGGAAGGAGAGTGCTGTCCCCATGACTCCCCCGCTCAGCCCTGAATCCCCCGCACAAAGGGGCCCATTGTTACTGTGGCAATGTACGTTTGTCCACTTGGATCTGGCCAGAGGCCATGGCCTAGTGGGAGGCAGGGGATGAGTGGCCTGGGGTCGCTGCCAGGTCCTGTCCCTGGGCTATAAGGGGAACCAGGGGAGAGTGGACATGCCAGGTGCCAGCCGAACCTCACCTTGACTCCGTGGATCAGGCCATTCATCAGGAAAGTGTGCTGTGGGAATGTCTGGTGCAATACCTGTGGATGGTACCAGAACTCCATGAGGCTGCCAGGTGCTGAAGGGTGCTCTCCCTTGCCCCCACCGCCCAGCATGCCTTCTCTGCTGCTGCCATTTTCACTCAAGGGTCTGCAGGCCACTTTGGAGGAGGGGATTTCAAGGCCTGGCCCACTGCTGACCCTAAGGCTCAGGCTTGGGCAAATTGGGATGTGAAAACCAGCAGTCCTGTCCACCTGACAGACTGGATGTGAGAAATCCTGTAACTTGTGGAAATTATTTGGGAAAAAAATTTCTATTCTTGTAAGACCCCATGGACAGGAATATTCCTGTTAATGGTCTCCCCAAACTCTTTTTGCTTGGCCCTTTCTTCCCATTTGCTTGGTAGTCAGCTAGCTTCTTCCCACGTCCTATTTTTATCCATTTTCCTCTACACTGGTTTAGCATTCCTGCATTTTACCCAGAAAATAGGTTTCTAAGGGCCATTGTAGTTTGGAAAAAGGCAATTTCCTAGAAACAGGAAATCAGAGCAGGAACCACCAAACCATTAAACCATTCCATGTTCACAGACACCCCAGTTCCCCAAAACAAGTTTGAAAACAGGCTTCTCCCTGGGGTTGCTGGCTGAGAGACTCTGGCCCTCCCCCCCTCCCCCGCCAACTCCCTTTAAAAGCAAAGCTCCAGAGCTTGGATTTTGGAATTTTTTCTTTCAAGCAACCCCTCTGCACTTGGCATGCTTGCAGTGTTTTTCTTTGTTCTTCCACTAAGAGCCAAGCCACCTTAAGCTGAACAAGGTCAAAGCTGTTTTACTCTCAAATAGGGGTGGAGCAGAAAGACATTGCAGGGATGGGGGCTGGTGCCTAATGGTGGGAGGGGGTAAATGAGGGGCTTTTTTCTTCAGGGCCAACAGACTGGTGACAGAATAAAATGTGACAATGTTAAGATTTGGATAATTGGATCCTTCAAAATAAGAGCAGCTGCCATCTTTAAAATGATTTAAGAGAGACAAAATACTTTTCACCCATTCTCTTAGAAAATTAGAATCACAAGGGAAAATCCGGGGCTAGCCCAGCCCTATCTGAAGATTGGACTTCATGTTATCCTCCTGACACATTCAGGAGGGAGGAAACACAAGTTTTATTCTCCCCACTTTATAAGTCTCAGCTCTCAGAAGTTACTTGTCCAAAGGCACAGAGCCATAAAGAACCCACAAAAGCCCTGACTCTCCCAATCTAGAGAAGGAGGTGACAGGCCTCCAGACGTGATCCAGGCCTCTATTAAGTGGCAAGTGCAGCCTTCCCTGTGCTCCCTCAGACTGAGGCGGCCGGGAGGATCTGGTACAGCCTCCTGGTCAGACCAGGGCCCACATCTCGGGATGGTTCATTCCATTCTTCCTACCTTTCTCTGGTTTCCTAAGGGGATGGTTCTTACAGCTCGTCCTAGTGTAGGCAACAAAGACACAATGTTCTGTTCCCTGGGGAGTGGGGATCTGCATGGCTGGGCAGAGGGTGAGGTGAGCCCGGTCACAAATCTGTCATCCACACACTGTGCTTACTTAGTTCATCCCTGATAAAATGACAACACTGTTCTTTCTACCAAGGCTGCTAAACTAAGGTCAATTTCTGGCTTCCATATTTCAGGAAAATCACAATTTTCTTGGAGACAGAAGTAGTCTCCCCATCTTCCTAGTGTTCAATGGTAGGTGCTTCTCAAGGTGGGGAAAGAGACCTGAAGGGAGCCTGGCTGACTTGCCCTTTTTCCAGAAACAGTAGTGACAGTAAAGAGCCTGAGCTCTGGACGATCTACCCCACCATTTAGCTTTATGGGAATTTTCCCAGTTTCTACTGGGAACCTGTTCAGTCAAATTATCTTTACTCTTCCAGATCTTGGGGCCAAAAGGAGGTAATTGATACTCACCGTTAACATAGGGGTTGTGAGCAGGCCCCAGGCAAAAAACTCTAAGAAGATCACCACCACAGCATGGTATACACTAGGCTCGCCAATCCCCTGTCGCTGAAAAACAACAGGACTAGCTGTTAAGTGGATGAAGGGTAAGGCACAAGGGAATCAGCTTGGGGGAAGGGAAGAAAGGAGGTTAATTAAATAGTTTTCACTAAATCAAGAACTTGGAAGGCTTTTGTTTGTTCTGAAAAGCCAAATGTAAATATCTCCCAGGCTGTTACCCCTCTGGTTCCAAGGCCCCAGAAGTTCAGCCAGGCTTAATCAATAAGGTCAGAGGTTCAAAGGCTCTAGGAACCTGAGGAATCCAGGTAGCCTTCAGTGAAAATTTGGCCATTAATGTCTGGAGCCCTGGATCAGGCATAAGTTCCCATTCCTATAGAGGTGGCATATAAACTCAGCTTTTGTTGCCTAAAACCCTGCATATAGCTCACCTAGGTTAGTATAGCTAGAGCCTGAACAGATGATCTAGATGTCCCTGGAAGGCTAAGATGTCACCCAATCTGGGCATTAAAATGTTACTCCAATGTACGCTCCACGAGGGTACAACTGGACTAAAGGTATCCAGAACAAAATGGAAATCCTTGTTCTTGGCCAGTATCCCCAAGTTTAGAAAAGGTAGTAGAATAGGCCTCAGAACTAGAAAGGCCTGATAATCTTACTTAGAAATAGCCCAAAACCAATGATTTCATCAAGGACTGAAAACGGGCACAAAGCCATTAAGCATTCCCCACTTTCCAGCCCTCCAGCCTAATAACCTGGTGGACCTCAAACAGCTTCATTCTTTCCCAGATCAAAGTCTTGAGCTCCCCCCAAATCGAGAGGTAGCCTGCTTCTTGGGTTCTAGACTCTTCAGCAGTTTTGCTCCAGCCAATGCTGAGTGATCCACGTCTTATTCTTTCTAGCCAGTCCAAGGAAGGGAAAAGAGAATAAATTTCAAAAGTCAAGATTCTTTTCCCAGGCTCCAGGAGCTTTCAGGTCAGTGGCAGGGCACAGTGGCTAGTGCCATCTCTTCAGCTAAGTGGCAGAGAGAGGAGTGAACTGCAGTATGCAAATTCAGTGCCCATGCACTCATCTACATTTTGAGTAGAGTGGTCAATCCAGTTTTATCAGCCCTCATTAAAATATAGCCACAAGGATGGCAAAGCCTTCCTCCCCCAGTCAGACAACATCCGTCTCCAGATTTTTAACTATTCTCTGAGCTAAGTGGAGCAAGCCCTGGATTGCAGTCCATGGGGGCTAACTCATTGTGTGATCTTGTAACTTTTCTCTTCTCCAGGGCCCCTCTATAAGAAGAGGAGGCAAACAAGATCTCTTCTGAGGGTTTTCCCAGCTCTAACATTCTATAATGCTGTCGTGTAGAATTTTCTATCTCCTTACATATTTTTTAGGAGCTAATTTTTAAAAAAAGAATAGGAAAAGGATTGAAACATTCAAATCATCCTAAGATCAGCTATGCCCATCTCTTCTCTTCAAAGCAATTTCTCAAGGGACACTATAACACTCTGATCCAATCTCTGGCTCCTTAACTCTTGTTTTTCTGTCTCATTATCCTGGCTCACACTCAAGTTTTCCTCTATTACTATTCAAACAGCCACTAAGAAGGAAACTTTTGAGATATTTGCTCCCCCATTTGATAAATCATCTCCAACATTTCAATTAAATATTTACTGTGTGTGAAGTCTAATACTGGGTGAGCTGATGAGAGAAAGACCAGAGACAATCTCATCCCCACACCTCTGAGGATTTACTAATAGCAGGGTGTACAATGTGTACACATACAAGATGGGAGAACGCAATAAAAGTCAAAGAAGCATAGGCTGAGGCTTGGCAGGGACTTTAAAGGTCATCCATCCACCCCCTTTGATTTATATGAGAAGCCAAGAAAACCAAAGTTCTGTGAAGAATTTGAAGGAGAGAACATTCTGAGCCAGGGAGACAAAAAGAGAAGGCAGCATGAAAGAGTTTGTGCCCAAGATGGTTTTTGAAGAAACACAAGTAACTACTAGGCAACAAGGTCCTCCAAGGCAGGTGCAGTGTTTCCTCTAAACTTGGTAGCTCCCTACTCCCCAAACAATGAATATTCAGAACCAGTGTCTGTGTTGGGGCTCCACCTCCTAGGTGATCTTGACTTAGAAAAACATCCTCTAACAGAAATATAGAAAAAAGACAACACAGCCAAAGGTAACAGAGCTTCAGAATGGTTCAGAAGGGAAGACAGAACAAAGGTACGTTTTGTTCTTTAAACTGCTTGATTCTATTGTTAAAATATAGGACATAATGTTTATTGTCTTGTATAAGCTCGTATTCCTTCATACATTTATTTGGCTATCTGTTTTTGTTGATGGTTGTTTGCATTTAAGAAACCAACCTGTTAGAGCCCTTCAGTAACTTTGGATGGAAGTGACAAATGGCCTGACTCACTCTAAGCTTCAGTTTTCAGTGAACCAGGGAGCTAACAGGTTGGACCATTTTTACAAAAACTGCTCTTCCAATGCTCTTCTTCAGGACTGACTTGTTTCCAGCGTAAATAAGGAAGGCTGTTTTAACTGACAGTCAAATACAATGATCAAAACAACTTTCTCTTGATGGCTAATGTCACTGATGTGTCCCTAATAAGCTAATAGTACAGAGGAGGCTTTCCAACAACCTTAACAATAACTCTTGGAATTAACACAGACTTGCATACAAATCAGTAAAATTTCTTCCCTAGAAATGAATTCTTCTGGTGCTATTAATTAATTTTTCTTTCTTTCTTTGTAAGCTTTGTAATGCTGTCTGCATATTTATATCAGTCATTTTGGGGTAGATCCCAGTTAGCCTCCTCTTATAAAAAAACTTAAATCAAATCACATGACATATCTATCATATGTAGCAATGTACTTTGGTGCTATTAGTTTAGCATTTAGACATCTGTTCTGTAATTGTTTTATTCCTTAGTCTCATCTCTGAGTTAGAGTTAGTGTCTTTTTCAGGGCAGAAGACCCATCCCTTCTACTTCCACAGAATCTCAGGTCTGTTCCATTCAAAGGTCATACAGCCTAAATCTATATTTAGGTTAAATATATAATTTATTTATAACATATTATAAAGGTTATAACAATAAGGTTAAAAAAAATTCTTTAGTGTGTGACATAATATGGAGAATGTTGGGGCAAGAAAGATACTCTAACATACCATGAAGTCCAACCCCTTCACTTTATAGACAGGAAAACAGGCCCAGAAAGAAAAACCTTTACCTCCAAGCCACACAAAGAGTTAGTAGCAGAGATAGGACGAGAGACCAGACCTCCTGACTCAGCTCAGTACTCTTTCTTTTCAATCAGAATGTGCAATGCTTCTGTTCCTTCCTCTTCTATCCAGTATAAAAGGATTTCCAGCCCTGGGCAAGTAAATGAAGGTCTCTCTGTAAGGCTCATGACATATAGGAATCGCCAATTCAGAAAACTAAGTCTTTGTCCTTCAGCTCTTTCTTTGACAACATATTATAGACCTTGTTCCTCTTTAATCCAAGGTTCTCTTGAAAGGGATAAATGTGTCTTAAAAGACTTAATGAGTGAAGAAAAATACAAAAAGCAAAGATTAACAACCTTAAAAAGCAGAACCAGTGAAATGGAAACTCAAACTTCTTGAGAAAGGCCTATCCGGGTTAAACAATTATGGATGGAAGGTAAACTAGAAAGGCTAAGAAATTATTGGGCAACAATTTCTGTTTCAAAAAAAAATTCTCAATAGAGTAGAACAATGGCCAAATCAAACAAAATAAAACTTAATTGGGATAAAGATTTTGGTACATTAGTACCAAAAAAAACCTAACCAAGTATAAGATTAGAGTTTTCAATTTCAATATAATTGAACAACTCAGTGCATGATGTGCTTCTGACAAAGTCAACTTGACCTTACTCAATGAAATCGATAGTGTCACAAAAGAGGGAATTAATAGTCCTATTGTCTTCTGTCCTAGACAGATCACATCAGTTCTGTGTACAATTCTCAGGACATGTTTTGAAGATGGATGCTGACAAACTGTAACATATCCATAAGAGGGGACCTGATATGAAGGGACTCAGAACCTCGTTAGATGATGTACAGTTGAGGTACAGAAATAAGCGGGGGTGGTTAGGCTAGAGAAGAAAAGATATTGGGAAAGGGACATAATCATGATCTCCAAAGATCTAAAAAGCTATCATGGGCAGAGAGGGAAGATATATTCTGTGCAGCCTCATAGGGCAGAGCAAAAACTAATGGGGAGGAAAGTTCCTGGGAAGTGGAGTTAAAATAAATATAAAGAAGAAACTGTCTCATGAAGTTGTGTGTGTACTATCATTGAAAGTATTCAAACAAAAATTAGATGAGTACTCAGGACATGGTTGAGGGGAGTTATACGCTGGCCGGGAGTTGGCTGGATGTGATGAACTTCACAGACTCCTCCATTGAGATTCCAATAAGTATTGCTCTCTTTGGTGTGTTGGTCACATATGCTTAAAAAAAGTATAATGTATATTCCTGCCTTGATGTCACTGGATAGTGTTTTATTGGAATCTGGAATCACTGAATTTGACCCCCCAAATTTAGGATTATTGATCCTAAAGACTCAGTCAATGGAAATTTCAAAATCCAAATAAAGACAATTAGAAAGAGGGATGAAGACAGCTCTAGCTTCTCAACCACTTGATAACAATGAATTTTAGCCTACTTTGGCCCATCCAGACATCCTGTGGTCTCAAGTGACTCAAATATCATGTCACAGAATTTCATTTCTCTCCCATGGTGACAGAGTTAGTACTGAGTTTCTTGGTTCTATTCACTGCTTCTCCTCTGGGAAAATGACTGCTAGTTTTAGTCCCCAAAGGACTCTGGAAAGCAATTCTGTACTCTCTACTTGATAGCAGATAGAGAGTCAAGTGAACTCAAATTGAAAAATACTCAGGACAATAGTAAGACCTTCAAAGCATTGCGTTGATTGGTGACTCAGGACAGGACATAAAAGGAAGGCTGAGATTGAATATATCCATTTAATATAAGTTATTGAACTTTAACAGAACAACAATTTCCAAATGATTGCAGTCAATTACAAGTCTGAGCTGTATTTTGAAGTGTGAGCCATGTCTGTAATACTCATGGAATACAGAATTTAGATTTTCTTTCCACACCTGTTCAGCCCCTTACGTGAATGCTTTTAGAGACCCAGGCCTGTCTAGGGAAATGGCCTTGGGCTTGTAAGTAACTCCCTGACTTGGCTAGTGTCTAATTTATCCCCAAAGCATCAGGGCTGGAAGTGGGAATAGTTATAACATATTTCAAGTATCTTGAGGTAGGCAAAACCAGAGGAAAGATATCAATGGAAATTAAAGATGAAAGTAGACAAACCAAGAGTGAGCAAAATACAGTCTGCTGAAGTTCAAGACAGGGTCACTGAAATCAGCCAGTTTTACTGGGATGGAAGAGAAGCATGTAGTCAGGAAGCAAAGGAATAAAGATGAAGAGTTAGTGGGTGTGGGTGGCAGGGTATAAGAATTTTTTTGAGTGACTGGAAAGTTTCATCCAGCTACAGTACAAGGTCATATAAGTCAGCGGCAGAGGCAGTACTAGAAAATCTGGTTGTTGTAACTTCAACCCCCTCTCCAATCTACCCTGCTGCCCTTCTCCCTAAGTGAGAAGGAATGATAGCTGCAGGGAGCCAGTGTTGGAAGGGCAAAGGAACAAGAAATTAGGGAGGAGTCAGGGACTGAGGAAAAAGTGGCAAAGGGAAAAGAGAAAAGACAAGAGAAAGAGGGTTGTTTAAGAAGGTAACAAAGGCAAGGAGAATTGGGGGGGAATATGGGGCAATTTGCATGGTATATGTAAGGGCAGGAAAGGGGAAGGAGGAATAACGGGGATATTTATGTGTCTGGAAGAGATTAAGGGCAGGAGGAAGTGACAATCAAAGAGGATGGAGGCAGCAGAGGTAATGGCAGGGAGAATGGGGCCAAAAGAAAGGAAGAGTGGGGTGTGTGTATGTGTGTGTGTGTATGTGCAGAAAGGGACAAAATGGGAAAGACTTGGGGACAGTAGGGCGGCGATCAACATGGGGAAACAGGTAGGAAGGGGATGTAATAGAATGCTGGGGAAGGAGATGAGTAGGGGTTGAAAATACTGGGTGTGCATAGTTGGAAAAAGTGAGGAGTGATTGAGAATAGGACTTGGCAGCCTATGGAGAAGATATAAGAACAATGAGGTCTAAAAAGTCTAGTGGGGAGCAGGAAGAAGGCCAGGAGTGGGGAAATGGCACATGTCTAAGAAGCCACGGTCCAAGGTGGGATCTGAGGCCGAAACATCCTGGGCCAGGCTGAGTGAATGAAAGGGAAAAATGAGGCAGAAGCCTAGGGTCTGAAGCAAAGGGAAAGATGGGGAAACAGTGAGGCAGGAGTGGGGGGGGGGGGACTGTGGTAGGGGCTAGGGCTGAGAAATGACTGATGGGGAGGGGGCCTGCACTAACAGGGTCCTGACTGGGATCTAGGGGTGCTGAGGGGCGGCTGCTGGGGTATGAAGAAGAGGGGGTGGGAAACCGTGAGGCATTGAAACTAGGCCTGAGGGGAATTGCTTTTTGCCTTTCTGGATATCCCCAGGGCTTACAACAATCCCTGGAAGACAGAAGGCGTTTAATAAATGCTGGTTAGAGACAAGGGATGGGAGCCCAGGTAAGGGCTGATGGAGAACAGGGCAGAAGAGCCCCAGACCTGGCCGGCTATTTGAAGTAACTGGGAGCCAAGGGAAGGCGCACCACAAACGGACTTGGCTTGGACTGGGGCAGGCCAGGGGCCCGGCAGGACCCCTGCTGAGAGGACGGTAACCCCCCCCCCCCTTCCCTCCCAGAGGCTGCAGGGCCAGGCTGGGAAGCCTGGGGCTTGAAGGGCCTGGGCTGAGAGGGGCACACACCAGGGGGGGTAGTGAGAGCATCTCGGGGGCCTGGCAGGACCTAGTGGTACCGCAAGAGGGGGATCTAAGAACCTAGCTAGCTCTCACTGGTCAGGGGCACGGGCCCAGGGGACCGGCAGGGAGGAGGTTCAGGGGCCTGGGTCAGTAGGGGGCACCCCAGGCGCTGGCAGATAGGCACTCCGGGGGCATTTCAGCAAAGGGGCCCAGGGGACCGGCAGGGAGGAGGTTCAGGGGCCTGGGTTGGTGGTGAGCATCCCAAGGGCTGGCAGGAAGAGCCTGGGCTGGGCAGTGGGCACCCCCGGGGCTGACAGGGCCCGGGCGGGGAGGGGGGTGAGCGGGGGCCGGCCGGGCACTCACGGCGCCTCCGTCCTTGGTGATGATCTTCTTGGCCAGCAGCACGCTGCGGTTGAGCCGCTTCTTCTTCTTCTTCTCCCCAGTCATGGTGCCGCCTCCTGGGCCCGGCGCCCCCGGCTCGGGCTCGGCCCCTTCATCCTGCAGCCCCGGGGCGCGGGGCGGCGCTCTCCCCGCTCCCGGCCAGGACCGGCCCGGCCCGGCCCGGGCCCCGCCCGCCCGCTCACTCTCCGCCCAGAGGCCGCGGGTCCTGTCAGCGGCGGCGGGAGGCGGCGGAGGCGGCAGAGGCGGAGGCAGCGGCGGCGGCGGAGCTCCCGGGGCGGGCAGGCGGGCGGCTTCTCCGCCTCCTTAGCGACCCACTTCCGCCTGCCGCGGTTGCGTGCGCAACCACGCCACCTCCTTTCCGCCTACAACTCCCAGCAGCCTGCGCGCCTAACTCAGTCCCTCCCTCAATGATTCCAATTCCCGGCGTGCTCTGCTCCTCCACGGGAGGGGCACTGAGTGAGACGGTGGTGGGGTGGGGTGGGGTGAGGTAGCGTGTGAGGGGAAACCACAGAAAAGACTACAATTCCCATCATGCCTTGCGCGACTTTTTTTTTTTTTTTTTTTTCCGTAGAGAGGTAGGGATGAAGATGGAAGTCCTTGCCTTGGTTGGGTCCCCAGGTGACTTTAGTTCGGAGCTGGTTTCCCAGAATACCGAGGGTCACAAATCTCTCCTTCACCCCACCCTCGTCCCTTTTCCTTCTTCCGTCACACACCCCTCTCATAGTTGAGCGCTTTCTGGCAGAAGCCAGATGCTACTTTGGGGCTGGCCAGAGCTGGGAAACCCAGACCCGCAGGGAACCATGTTTCCCGAAGCGGGGAGTTGGGTTGCTAGGGGTTGAGTTCTTGGTTGCTACAGGCTAGATCTTGGTTGCTAAGAGCTGGGGTCTTCGTTGCTAGGAGCTAGGAGTCATGTTGCTAGGGGACCAAAGCAACTTCCCTTCTTCCCCCATTCTCTTCTCCGCATGAGTGCACCCTCTCCCCTCAATCTTTGGTTCCTATAATGATCAAAGCCCCTTTGCACCCTCTTCTACCTGGACGGATGGCTTGAGCTAGGATGCTTCGGCTTACAGGCTGGCTCCTACCCCGGGAGCTGTGGATGGGCAAGACATCGCCCAGATCCCAAACACTAGAGGCACAGAGAAAGGGAGCTATGACTTGGGTTCTCACCCTTTTGGAGAACAACAGCTCTGTTGTTGGGGAGCTGCCCCCATTACATACGGAGGCAAACAGCCGCAGAAGCGCGTGATTCTGAGTCAGGGGGCTGGCTGCCGGACAATCGACAAAAGGAGAGCTGCTCCCTGGGGAAAGGAGAAGAAGTGACGGAGGGGGGAGAAGGTCGTGAGCAGAAACTCTATACGAAAGAGCAACTGTCAACAGCTGGCCTGGAGCCCTGCTGCAGTCCTACACCGAGAAACAGACATCCGAAGTGGGTAGGGAGAAAATCAGGCAGCAGACCCAGAGAAATGACGTCCATGTAGCTTCGCTCAAGAAGGAATAAATATACAATTAATGGCAACAGGTGGAAGATGCAAAAAGGCAGATTTAAGCTTAATATAAGGGAAAATTTCCTAGCAATGAGAGCTGTCCAAAAAGGGATTGACTTCCTTAGGTTGTTACCGTACTCCTACCACTGGGGGTCATCAGCATCACTAACAAACATTTATTAAGCACCTACTATATGCTGGACATGGTGCTAAGCACTGGGTGTACAGAATAATGCAAAAACGCAAAAACTAAGTTCCCGACTTCAAGGAGCTAGAAATCTAATGAAGAATACGAGGCTGGATGACCAGTTTTCAGGGAGATTCCTGTTTTAGTATGTTTGGACTAGGTGACGTCAGAGATTCCATTTGACTCTAAGGTTACATTTATCTCTAAGGCAAAAAACAAAAAAATTGACTGTGAAGCTCTTTCCCCACCCAGTAGCCTTGAGAGGGAGACTAAGAAGGAAATATTGTATCCATTTTATAGAGAGGGATACTGAGGCACAGTAATGAGAAATGCTTTGCCTCAAGTCACATAGTTAATAAATAGCAAAGTCAGACCAAAGAAAGTACAATTTGAAAGTACAGCAATCTTTGGTCCAAATAGTATTGTTTCCAACTAAATAGATATGGATATAGATATCTTCTCACTATATATGTAAATATACACATGCTTACAAATGAGAGGGCTCAGGTTTTATGTACATATATATGTAGGTATGTTAGCCATGTACACATACACATGTGTTTACATATATGAACACATGTGTGAATATATATGTACATATATATAGTGAGAGAGAATCCATAAGTCTTTAAAAGTCTATAATTATTTGAATTAGCAGAATCAATAGGACCCTAAATAAATCTCTTCCACATTGCAGGGGTTAGGGACATGGTGGCCTGGTAATCTGGTAAATCCATATAAAACTTTTGACCCTCCTCATACCAGAGAAGTCTAAATTTTTTATTTTTTTTTCAGGTGTTTATAGCACCTTATTTTAAAATTTGGATTAAGTGCTTGGTCATAGACTCTGTGTCATCTGCTGCTTCCACAAAACCCCCACAAACCTAACTAAATAATCATCCAGGCAATTCATAATGATGAATATCTAGTAACTCCCAATGTGGCTTATTTTACTTCTGGATAGTTTTAATTATTAGGAACAGCATAATAGAGACAAAAAGAACAACAAAACCTAAGAAATAACATCAATCTTTGACAGACTTCTCTATATTACCCATTTGTGGCTCTTAGTCCTGACTTCTAGGATGAAACAGAATAAAGCTAATTCATCTTCCGCAAGCTGTCCTTTCAGATCCTTGGAGACAGCCATAATATCTCTTAAGTATTCTATTCTCCAAGATAAATACACAAATTTTTAAACCTGTGCACATAGAACATGTTCTACATTTTCCTCACCATCTTGATTGTCCTTGTTTACATATGTTCTAATTTGTATGGTCTTTTCTGAAATAAATCTAGTACTTCAGATGTAATATGATCAGGAAAGGATATAGTGAAATGATTATCTCCCTTGTTTTTGAGACTATGCTGTTCACAGTGATTGAAGATTGCATTTACATTTTGGTTATCATCAAACCAATGGCTTAAATACAAGCTTTAGTCTATGTAAATACCCAGATTTGTTTGAGCTGTTGTATATTACCATATCTTCAAAAAAGGGAAAAAAAAGCTAACAAACAACAAAAAAGCTGCAAATACTATTTTGTGATCCACACTCAGTACACAGTTCTCTCTCTGGGTGCAGATAGCTTTCTTCATCACAAGACCATGGAAATGGCCTGAATGTTGAAAAGAGTCACATCACTCAGAATTAATCATCTCATATTCTTGTTACTGCTGTGTACAATGTTCTCTTGGTTCTACTCCATTTAGCATCAATTCATGTAAGTCTCTCCAAGCCTCTCTGAAATCATCCTGCTGGTCATTTCTTATAGAACAATAATATTCCATAACATTCATATACCATAATTTATTCAACCATTCTTCAACTGATGGGCATCCACTCAGTTTCTAGTTCCTTGCCACTACAAAAAGGGCTACTACAAACATTTTTGCACATGTGGATCCTTTTCCCTCTTTTATGATCTCTTTGGGATACAAACTGAGTAGAGACACTTTGGGGTCAAAAAATACACACAGTTTGATAACTCTTTGGGCATATTTCCAAATTGCTCTCCAGAATGATTGAATCCATTCACAATTCCACCAACAATGTATTAGTGTCCCAGTTTTCCCACATCTCCTCCAATATTCATCATTATCTTATCTTAGTCATCTGAGTCAATCTGAGGGGCATTGAGGTTCTTCTAACACTTTTACCTTGAGCCCCCTTCCAGTGTGTTCCCTCTAATGACAATGGCCAGTTACAATTAGTATTGCTTTTATGTCATTGCTTGACCCAATGATGAATGTCCCAATATTATTTAACTAATTAATATCAAATAACTTTTTAAAATTATCACTTTAATACTGCCTGTGAACTCCTAAAACAGAAGAAATCTCAGATCCAAAAGGGGAAACTGGAATGAGTCCAATCATAGTTTACAGAGATTATAACTGCATTTATTGACTGAGAAGCAGCAGCTTGCAAACTGGAGCAGTGAGACAAGGTTCTTATCTGTTCAAAGGGAAATGGGAAAGGGCAAGGCATTTATACATATTTGAGTTATTTAAGACTTTTTGAAGGTAAGTAAAACTAAGTCAGGATCATGGGAGAAACAGAATAAATTAGGAAGTTGGGCAGGAAGTGGGAATCTAGGGAGAAGATACCTATAAATACACAAATCAGAAAGCAAGATGTTTGCTGCTCTTTAGCTAACTCAGAAATCTAGATGCTTGCCTTTTTCTCTGAGTTGATCAAGACTTGTTTCAACAGTAGTTGGCAGGCATCTCTGAGTTCAGCTAAAGTTTTCTTCACAAAGATCACTGGTATGTCAAGCTGTCCTGAGTATCAGAAGTTCTGATTGGTAAGTTGTGCTACTTCATTGGTTCCCCTGTGAAAGAGGAAGCTCTGGTATATTTAATCAGTTAGTACAAACATCACAGAGCTCATGTGCACAAAAGGGATCTTTACTAAAATGAAACAGCAAAAATAGAAGTACAAAGCACCCCACCTCCAATTGGGGGCACACATTCTTCTATACTACCTTAGTCCCTGGAGAAAGTGGGCTCACACTTAAAGCAGTTGCTGTAAAACACTTTTGAAGAACACTTTTGAATACCACAAAGCCAATTGATAAATCTAGATGCACCAGGATATGATGCTCTGCTGCTCTACTGGGTCAAGTAGTTCATTTGATGTTTTGCTCCTCAGTGGCCTCAATTGCCTGAAAACTCCAGGATGTTCTTCAATTCCTGGGCCTCTGATGGTTACTCTTCTGACTTTTAAGAAGCTCATGAGGTTGCAGCCATTTCCAATATAGTTTTTCCTAGGATGAGAAAAGAGAGAACAGAGACAGAAGCAACGGTGAGGGCTCTGTGCATCATATTGACCAGTGTGCTAAGAGTAGGCTGCAAGCAATAACAGAGTCCTATGATCTAGATTGATGAGAGCTTGTTTTCCTTGCTAGCTGCTGATTAAGGAAAGGGATTCCGTTCCCTAACAGGCACTTCTTCTCTCCTCACCCTTTGGAGGTATTAACTTTCATCTTCCCTATTTCAAATTTTTCAGCATCTTTTTAAATATTGCCTCTTCCCATTAGAATGTAAGTTCTCCTTGAGGGCAGGGATTTATTTTTCTTTCTGCTTGTATTTGTATTCTGAACTCAGCACCAAATATGGCCCATCATAAGCACTTAATATATTAACTTGGCTGCTTTTTTCTGCCTCAGGAGTCAAACAAAATGCATGCAGTAAGTAGACAAGAAATATTCATGGAATTTTTGTGTTTTCCAAATGGAGAACAGGGCCCTTGATTATGTAGATATATCCATGTGGTCCAAAGACTGAGGCTTCACTTGCCAATCCCTGTTATATTTATATTAATTCTGATAATCTTATTTGATGCTTCTCATCATTCTAAACTTGAGAACTCTTTGGATCTGACTTCTGTCACAACAAATAAGAGACAGACAGAGACAGACAGATAGGGTAGAGAGACACAGAGAGAAACAACATATATATATTTATGTATATATATATATGTGTGTGTGTGTGTGTGTGTGTATATATATATATATATATATATACATATATATATATATATATATATATATAGAGAGAGAGAGAGAGAGAGAGAGAGAGAGAGAGAGAGAGAGAAAGAGAAAGAAACAGACAGACAAAAAGAGGCAGGGAGACAGAGATAGAAACAGGGTATAGTCAGAGACTCAGACACACACACAGGGAGTGAGAGAGCCATAAAGAGAGAATTAGAATAGAAAGGTAGAAACAGGATATACATAGAGACAGACACAAACAGAGGCAGTAAGAGAGATCTAGACAAAGAGAAATAGGATATATATATAGACACATACAGAAGGCATGAGAGACAGACAGACAAAAAGAGACAGAAACAGAGAGCCTGAGAGATATACAGAGAAACAGAAACAGAAAGAAATTTTATTAGGTCGATGAAAAGTAGTCATGGGGTTTCAATGTCTATGTGTTCTCATCATTGTAGATATTATACCCATCCTCATCTGGGTGTGATCTCTGCCTCTCTTTCCACAGAGTTTCCTTCACCAAACACCTTCCTCTGGTTCTTTTAACTGTGCAGGCTGTCTCCCTATTATCCCTTGCTCTCCCAACAAAACCTCCTTCTGTTGAAGTCATATAGATCTTTGAAGATATTTTTTCCAGCACTTTTCATATGTGAATCTTCATTGATAATATGCTTCATTCTATGAATGCCTACCATGTTTCAGGTGATTCTCAATTCTGTTCTTCTGAAATTGGGGTATTTTTGACCTGCAGTCATTTAGCATAGCATTTATTATCACCACCATTATTATTAAAAATCAGTCTTTACTTATAAAAGGAAAATGACAAATGCTGTTGTAGATGTGGGAAAATTAGGTATACTAATGGAGAATAATTTGGAAATAGGCCCAAAGGAATATAAAACTTTGACCCCAAAATATCTCTACTAAGTCTACATCCCAAGGTAATCAATAAAAAAGGAAAAGGTACTATATGTACAAAAATATAGTAGCTGCTTTTTTTTTCTTTTTGTGATGGCAAAATGTTAGAAACTGAGGGGATGTCTATCAATTGGAAATAGCTGAACAAGTTATCATATATGTACATAATGGATTAATACTATGCTGTAAGAAATGTTGAAGGGGATGGTTTCAGAAAAACCTGAAAAGACCTATATCAACTGATGAAATGAGAAGAACCAAGAAAATAATCTACACAGTAATATCAATATTGTAAAGATTCTCAGCTATGAAAGACCTGGGAACTCTTGACCAGTAAAATAATACACCACAATTCCAAAGGACTCATAATGTAAAATGCTCTCCACCTCCAATTAGAGAAGTAATAGTCTCATTGTTGAGATTGAAAAGTATTTTGAAATTTCTTTCCTGAGGTGATCAATGGATTCTTTTATTGCCTATTTTGGCCTCTGATTCCGGGATATCAGGGCAGTTTTCCTTGAGAATTTCTTGAAAAATGCTATCCAGGTCCTCCTTTTGATTATGACTTTAGGTAGTCCAATGACTGTGGTTTTATCTCTCCTGGATCTATTTTCCAGGTCAGTTGTTTTCCTAATGAAATATTTTATATTTTCTTCAAATTTTTTCATCTTTTTGAATTTATTTGATGATGTCTCAGAGAATCATTAGCTTCCACTTGTTCAATGCTAATCTTCAAAAAGTTTTTTTTCCCCCCTCTCAATTAGTTTTGTATCTTCTTTTCCATTTGGCTATTTGTACTTTTTAAGGAGTCATTTTCTTTAGTGAATTTTTGTATATCCTTTTCCATTTTTCCATTTTCCCTTTGACCCACTCTAATATTTCTTTTTTCCAGCTGTTAATCCTTTTTTCATAATTCATAATTTCATAATTTTCACTCTCATTTCTTTTCCCACTTTTTCTTCTACCTCTCTTATATGATTTTAAGGTCCTTTTTGAGCTCTTCCATGAGTTCTTTCTGGGACTGAGACTACTTCCAATTTTTGTTTCGGTTTTATCCATAGGTGTTTTGACATTGTTGTCCTCTTCTGAGTTTGTATCTTTTTTTTTTTTTTGGTTGTTTTTGCTCATTTTTGGCCTTTTCCCTTTCTTTTAAATTTAAGCTCTTCTTCTGGGATGGAAGGAATACTTCTCAGACTTCTTTTCCCAGGGGCTGACTTGTTTCCCTCTGGCTTTTTTCTGGTTCTACACTGATGCTGCTCTGAGATTTATGGGGTGCTTCCCTGTCTGATGCTGTGATAAGAGGGTGGGGTCAGGAATGGCTAGAGCTATAGGAGGTCATAGAGGTTGGTAGCTTTTAAATGCTGATGCTGAGATTAGGTCCTTGTGTTGGTGGTTGGTATGTGCTGAAACTGGTGGGCTGTTCCCGTATTTCTCTGGAATCCTACACTAAAGCATGGCTGTCTGTCCCTTGGAGGCCACCTGTTCCTCTGTCTATGTTAAGACATGGGGAGAATTCTGGTGTTGATGTTTGTCTACTCAGTCACATTGAGGCTTAAGATCTCCCACTGTTTTGTTGATTTGGGGTTTGCTGCTGGCCTAATGGGATATATCCTGTTCTGGATTGTGCCCTGCTTTTTTTTTTTTTTTTTTTTTTTTTTGCTGAGGTAATTGGGGTTAAGTGACTTGCCTAGGGTCACACAGCTAGGAGGTGTTAAGTGTTTGAAACCAGATATGAACTCAGGTCCTCCTGATTTCAGGTCTGGTGCTCTACCCACTGCGCCACCTAGCTGCCCCATGCCCTGCTTTTTGCCTGTGATTTTCCAAGTTTCTTAGGCTAAAAGATTGTTTCATCCTATCTTTTTTCTGGTTCTGCAGTTCCAGGATTTGTTTGGGGGTGCTACTTTATGGTTGTTTGGAGGTGAGTATGAGAGAGTTACAGCAATTTAGTGTAGCCATCTTGGTTACTGGAAGTCTGTACAGATTGAAACTTAATTTTTGATCCTTTATTTTTTTTTGGTTGATTTTTTTTGAAACATAGCTAATGCAGAAATATATTTTGTATATTTTGCTTCATATGTATAATGGGTGTTATATTTCTTGCTTTCTCAATAGGTGGGGAAAGAGATGGAGGGAGAAAAAGAATTTGTAACTGAAAATAAAAATAATAACTTTTAAAATTATCTATTGCTGTCTTTTTTAATATCACTTACATTTTCCCTTAAACTCTTCCCATTCTACTCTACCAGAAGACCATCTCTTATAAAAAAGAATTGTTTTAAGAGAAAGAAGAAGGAGAAAATTGGAAAACTAATAAAAAAAAATCTGATGTTATTTGTAATGTTCCACCTGGGAGAATCTCCATCTCTTCAAAAGAGGAAGAAAATGACTTTATATCTTTTCTTTGGGGGTCAAATGTGCTTTTTATAATTTTGTAATGTACAGTTTTATTCCTTTTAAATAATATTTCATTTTTTCCAGTTACATATAAAGACAATTTTTAACATTTATTTTTAAAATAAAATTTTGGGTTCCAAATTTTTTCACTTTCTTCCTTCCCTCCTTCATCCCTAAGATGATAAGCAATTCAATATAGGTCATGCATGTGCAATCATATAAAACATATTTCCATGTTAGTCATGTTGTAAAACAATGAAACAAAAGAAAAAACTACAAAAAAATAAAGTGGAAATACTCTCGATATGGATAGCATAAGTCTTTGGAATTGTCTTGGATCATTTTACTGCTAAGAATTGAGTCAATCATAGTTGATCATTACACAAGTAATATATGATATTGTTTTTAATTTGTTCTTTCCATTTATATTGCTATAGATATTGTATATGTTGATTACTGCATTTTGCATCAGTTCATATAAAGTGTTTCTGTGTTTGTTTGTATTCATCATCTTTGTCATTTTTTAATTACAGTAATATTCCATTATATTCATGGAACACAGTTTGTTTAGCATTTCCCCAATCAATGTGCATTTACTTTGTTTCCAGCTCTTTGTTGCCACAAAAGTGTATCAATAATGAAGATGATGGTGATGATGATAAATATTATCATTAGCCATAACCTTCCTGATTTTAATACTTCCAGCATCTGTAATTACATTGGTGTTTGTTGCTCTCTCTGTTGCTATGGATCCCAAACCCTTCATGTATTAGTAGATAGCTTCATGAGTAATGCTGGCCAACAGTAGTTCTTACCTGATAATAGCCACTAAGCCAAAAGGAGGAGGGGGTCCCATTCATCAGTGACCTCCTCTAGATTGATCAATATTCCAATCTATGAAGTGTGTCAGGACCCTTTAGCCTCTTCCTGAAGAAAAAAAAGGGCTATTTTTCTCTCATTTTGTCAGCATGATGGCTATAAACACACGGTAGTGGGCAAATGTCCTTGCTTAGCCTGGATCTACTTCTTTCTGTTTTGTTTCTTTCCTAAGCATTGGTGACTGACACTCCTGAGATGAATATTTCTAGACTTTTGAGGCAAACTTGGGAATTTGAAATGTTGGAAACTCCTGGGTTCTCAGTTGACATTTAAGGGGGATCCCTTTACAATTACTTCAGAACTTCTTGGAGAAGATGGCCACCATCAGGAGAATTAGCCCAGACCTTAGCTTGGTTTGCCAGAAAACATGAATGTGAAGGAATTTGTTTGGACCATAGAGAACAAAGGTAAAGGTGAAATGCCAATTTAGCAGAACCACAAAATGTTAACCCTAACCTCAATTAATGTAAATGACAGAAGGCCTAGATACCCCTAGGAATCAATCAATATATCCCTCTATTGACCAAGTTATCTAGTCTATAGGAGACAACATGTTCAATTAGTTGAAGAAACAGATTTGCCAAGGTCAAACAGAAAGCCTACCAAATAAAGGCAACTAAGAAACAAAGGTTACCACCTTGTGAATTTTGAAAGTCTTTAAGACCTGGAAGTCTCGTTTGAATCCACATACCTGACATAAACGTGGTAAACATGAACTGGAAATAGCTGATATCAGCATCTGCGTTGGGACTTGAGACATATACAGAGCATGTACTGGACACTACAGGGATAATTTCAGGACTCTAAAAGTGTATCAAACTTTGGAGCTTAAATGAAAGCTACAATAAAGAGAACCTTCTAAGAAGAGAAAAGAGATTTCTAAGTAACCAGGAGCCACATTATTCCTTTGGTTTCCTTTATGTTTCTTATCATATTTTAGTCTAAATTTGATTCCACTTTCTTTCTGATTTCAGGGATTTTTCCATAACAACTATCCTTGCTATAGCTGCTTAGTAAATACCTATTTTAAAAAACAATTTAAGGGGCAGCTAGGTGGTGCAGTGCATAGAGTATCATCCCTGAATTCAGGAGGACTTGAGTTCAAAATGTGATCTCAGACACGTAATACTTCCTAACTGTGTGACTCTGGGCAAGTTACTTAACCCCAATTGCCTCAGCAAAAACAAAAAAATGAATTTAATCTGGCTTATAATCAATGGGGGCTTATGAGTGACAGTACTAGAAAATTACCACTAGAATCCAGAACAGAGTAGTAGTTCTAGCACCTTCTGGCGACTTGTCCTAATAATTCTAGTGGAAATTGGGAAATTTAGCTCTGGAGAGAGTGTTAGTAAATATCATTCTCCTAGGAGAACATAACAATAGTTAGAGCTATTATTGCTATTTGTTTAAGTTTCTGTTAATAGGCACTTATGAATTTCCTGTGGTAAGCATTTCTTTTGTGTGGAAAAAATAAGCTATCTAATATCTGATTTGTACTACACACCAAGTACCTTTCTACTTCTTTTTTGGGATACTCTATATTCAAATCTAAATTTTTAGTTATTTTGTCTAGGGCTCTATAATGGGAGTGTACATAAAGAGTCTAGAAAAGAGAACTGAAGCCCTCTCTTTAGGAAACATCCTTCCTTAGGACTAACATGTGTTAGTTCAGAGCTAAAGTCCTGTAGTAAAGGGGTGAGCACCCCAATCCTCTTGAACCCGGAAGGATTTCTGTGTGTATTGTTACCTGAATAATGATCTGGTATTTGAGGCAATGTGCATCTTGAAGCCAACTAATCAATCAATAAATATTCATTAGTCAGAAAGTGAAATCCTATGTATGATTCTTTAAGTGACTGTGACCAAGCAACTCCCTAATAAAACCATTTTATAGCTAGATCCTTGCTCTGCATTCTAATCCTTTTTCCCTTCCAGGACTGACTCCTTCCTCTCTTCTTAAGCCCCCTCTTTACATAATCCCCTTCCCACACTTCAGCAAATGACTTCACTTGATCCTTTAGTGAAAAAAAAATTGATGTGAGTTTCCTCTTCTCCCAATTCTATATTAATAATCCATTCAACAGCAATCCCAATTTTCCTCCTTTGCTCAAGTGTTAGAGGGAGATATGACCCTTCTTTTTTTAACAAGACCAACTCCTCTACTTGAGCCCAGAATCAACATTCCTTCCAGTCTCCAGAAGCACATCCCTTCCATCATCCCTACTCTCTCAAATTTTCAATTTATTCTTGTCTTTCAGTTCTATTTCCTGAGGCCTGCAGATATGTCCAGATCACTCCATACTTAAAACAAAATAAAAAAATCCAACAACAAAACTTTTTCATTTGATCCAACCATCAAGACATCATCCTACATCTCCCTTTCCTTTCACAGTCAAACTCCTACAAAAAGCTATCTACACTAGTCACTAGTCATCTTTATTTTGACACTCCCTACTCACTTCTTCACTCCTTGAAATCTGGCTTTCATCTCTGCCACTCAAGTGGAATTGTTCTTTATCAAGTCTCATATTGATAAATACAATGGACTTTCTGGGAAAGCATGGTTTTTTTTTCCCCTGAATTTGGGACTAGGATTGTATAAAAACAAAAACAAAATGTACCTCTATTTACTGAGGATGGCAAATTTCAAAGAGGAGAAAATGTGTAAGGAGGCTTGCCTGGTGGTTGTATGCTCTAGTTTGGGGATAAAGGTATCACCTTGAAATCTTTACAACTGGCTGGACTGGGAGAATCTCTCTTTCCCTCATTTTTTCCTATGTGCCTTGTCCAGAGAGTAAAGATCCCAGTTCATTCATAATATGGTTGCCATGAATTAAACCAATGAGAGAGGAAGATCTTTCTTCCCCTCTTTTCTTCCCTTTTATCCTGAGAAATGGTTCTGAGGTAAGTTGTTTCTGAGTTGCTTCTTTTATCCTTTTCAGTTTTAGGTGCCTGTGGTGATCCTTACCTATCAAGAAGTTCAAGACAGAGTGATCTTAGAGCCAGGATTCTAGGCAGCCAATCAGCCAGCCTGGAACAGAAGGTCAGACAAGCCAGGGTGCTTGGGAATTGAGCTCAAGGAGGGTTTTGGACTTGGAACTGAAACTCTGCCAGATAGGAGCTGAATTACAAACCCAATTCCCATCTACCTCCCAAGAGATTAAGGTAGTATGCAAGTGGGAGTAGGGGGGCAGAGAAAGGCTAAGAAAGGCCTCTCTTTTCTTTGAGACACAATGAGAATTGTGGCTCCCATGTGATGGGAGAATAAATTTGTATATTTCTGATTATATGTTTGCAAGTAAATATTCCCTTGTAAAAGCTGAAACTAATAAATAAATGTAATGTTTTTTTCTTGGTCCCATCCTTCTTGGCCCTTTTGTCCTGTTTGACACTGAAAATCATTTTCTTTTTTTAATGATTCTCTTCTTCTTGATTTATCAAGGTTCTCTTTCTGCCTCTCTTATCTTAATATTATATATATATAATATATCTTAATATTCTATGTCCTTTCTCTTATTTATAGGAGGGCCCCAGGGCTCATCAGGTGACACAGTGAATGGAATGCTGGTCTGAAGTCAGAAAGACTTGAGTTCAAATTTAGCCTCAAATACTTACAGGTATATCCCTCATCTTAGTGTGCTTTACTTTATGTACTTTATAGATATTGCATTTTTTTTTTTTTACAAATTGAAAGTTTGTGGCAACCCTGTGTGAGTAAGTCTATAGGTGCCATTTTTCCAACAACATGTGCTCACACTGTATCTCTGCGTCACATTTTGGTAATTCTCACAGTATTTTAAACTTCCTCATTATTATTATATCTACTTTGGTGAGCTGTGATCAGTGATCTTTGATGCTTTTATTGTAATTGTTTTGAGGTGCCACGAACCACACCCAAATAATAAAGGTGAACTTAACCGATAAATGTTGTGTGTGTTCTGACTGCTCCACCAAACAGCTGTTGTCTTCTTTGGCCTCCCAATATTGACACAACTATATTGAAAATAAGTCAATTAATAACTCCATAATGGCCTCTAAATGTTCAAGGGAAAGGAAGAATCCATTTAGCTGGCAAACTTTATTGCTGTCTTATTTTCAGAAATTTTCACAGCCATCCCAACCTTTGGGAACCACCACCCTCATCAGTCAGTAGCCTTTAACATAGAGGTAAGACCATCCCCTTGCAAAAAAGATTACAATTCTCTCAAGGCTTAAATAATGGTGAGCATTTTTAGCAATTAAATAGTATTTTTCTAGATATAATACTACACACTTAATAGATCACAGCATGGAATAAACATAATTTTTAATGTGAATCAGGAAGCCAAAAAATTCACGTGACTTACTTTATTGCTATATTCTTTTTATTTCAGTGGTTTGGAACCAAAGCTTCAATAACTGGGAGGTATGCTTTGTGATCCTGAGCAAATCATTTAACCTCTGACTACTTTGATTCCTCAACTAAAAAATGGGATTACTATAATGCCTACCAGGGTTGTTGTGAGTAGCAAATGAAATAATAATTATAAAGTGTCTGACACATAGTAAGAACTTAATAAATGCTTATTTCCCTCTTTTGCCGAGGCCGTCTTCTCGATATTCTCTTTTGGTGATCTCATCAGCTTCCATGTATTCAAGAATCATCTATATCTACAGCCTTCTTATCTTTCCTGAGCATATACATCTTTTTTGTATATATTTGTGTGCTTTATTGTCTTTCCCATTAGACTGTGAATTCCTTGAGGGCCAGGAATTTTCTGACATATGGTCGGGGCTTAATAAATGCATATTGACTAATTTACTTAATATCTCCACCTGAGTCCCATAGCATTTCAAATGCAATATCTCCAAAACAAAATTCATTATCTTCCCCTCTAACTTTCTATTTCTATTGAAAATATCATCATCCTTGCAGTCACTCACCTTCAAAATCTCAGTTATCCTTGACTCCTCCCACTTCAACCTCCATATTTTTCTCATTTCCCACTCTACCTATCCATTCAAATGACCACTTCTCTTGTTCAGGCTCTCATTATCTCTCATTTGGTCTATTGGAATAGCCTCTTAATTGATTTTGTTTGCAATATCTCTCCTCACCAAAATCGTTATTACTAAAGCCTTATATAATAATCCATCTCCAATCTATATGATTGATTATACATTCATTATTCTTTAGCTCATATTCTACTTTCCCACAAACTAGTCTGTTTACTGTTTCCTCAACTCATCATTCTATCTCACATTTCCCATGCCTGAACTTTTACCTTCCGAATCCCAAGCTCCCTTTAAACCACAATTCAAATATCACATCCTAAAAGAGATCTTTACTATTCCCCCTAACCTCCTCAAATTACTTTGTATTAATTTTGCATTTCCTAATCTGTGTACATTTTGGTTTCTCTCCTATTAAAATGTAAGCTTCTTCTTGGCTAGAACTGTTTCATTTTTCTTTGTGTACCCAATGCAGGAACAGTCCTTGGTACACAGTAGATGTGTAATAAATTCTTATTAGATTGAATTGAATCTGCATCAGTGAAGGAGTTTCCTCAGTAGGAATTTATATCCTGATGAAAGCACAGATCTATGATAATGACAGGAATTATATTAGTTTTAAAAATTGAAGGTAAGAAATAATGATAAACTCTTTGTGAAAACAAGTTTCAGTTTTGGTAGTTAGTAAATAAAGGGTTGTAACTAGAATAAAAAGAAAATAATCTACATAGTAATAGCAATGTTGTAAAGCTGTGAAAGGTTGTGAAAGATTTACTACCTCTAATCAGCACAATGACCTACCACAATTCTGAAAGACTCATGATATCAAATGCTATCCCCAGCCAGACAGAAAGCTGATGGACTCAGAGCACTCTCCCTCCCTCCCTCTCTCTCTCTCTTCCTTCCTTTCTTTCTTCCTTCTTTCCTTCCTTTTCCCCCTTTTGCCTAGGCCTTCTTCTGAATATTCTCTTTTGGTGATCTCATCAGCTTCCATGTATTCAAGAATCATCTATATCTACAGCCTTCTTATTTTTCCTGAGCATACACATCTTTACTATTCCTTCCTCTCTCTCTCTCCCTCCCTCCCTCCTTCCCTCCTTTCCTTCCTTCCTTCCTTCCTTCCTTTCTTTCTCCCTCCCTCCCTTCTTCCCTTCCTTCCTCGCTTCCTTCCTTCTTTCCCTCCCTCCCTCCCTCCCTCCCTCTTTCCCTCCCTTCCCACTCTGTTCCCTCCCTCTCCCCCCTCTCTCTCCCTCCCTCTCTCTCTTCTTTCTTTCTCTCTCTCTCTCCCTCCCTCCCTTCTTCCTTCCTTCCTTCCTTCCTTCCTTCCTTCTTCCTTCCTTCTTTCCTTCCTTCCTTCCTTCCTTCTTCCTTCCTTCCTTCCTTCCTTCCTTCCTTCCTTCCTTCCTTCCTTCCTCTCTCCCTCCCTCTTTCTTTCTTTCTTTCCCTCTCTCTCTTTCTTTCTTTTTTTCTTTCTTTCTCCTTTTCCCTCTCTCTTTCTTCCTGTTTTTTAAAATATGACTAATATGGGAATTTTTTGAACATAGATATAATATACATTATGCACACATGTGGTATATGTAATAGGTTTTGCTTTCTTTACCTTCTCATTGGAACTGGAAAAAAAAAGAATATATGTGTTAAAGTTTTCTATCTTGTAAATTTTATTCCCTGGGGCAAAGCCCTAGTCATCACATCCTGGTTCTGTCTCTGGTCTACAATCTCATCCTGTCTGAATGAATGTTTGCATAGCACTTTATAGTTAGAACATGTTCTTATATATGTTACCTGATTTTATGACATTTAAAAGCAAGTCAGAATTGGGGAAACTCAGCAAAGGAACAGAAAAGTTAAGGTGGCCCATATGCTAGTGGGAGGCCTGAGTTGAGCACAGAGGTCAGAGACAGTAGAGATAAGAGTTGAGAAAAACCTGATTAGATGGAGTCACATTTTGACAATTGAGGGAAAGAAAAAAAAAACCAACCAAAACCCAAATCATATTTTGGACTTCATGCTCAGGCCGAGTAAACTGAAAAACAGAGATTTAATCATTCCTCTGTGACCTTCTGCTGGGATGAGGACCCAGGGTCCTGGTGAATATCAGCAGTAATAGATGACATTTATTTTGTGCTCCAACATTTGTAGAAGTCTTTAACTAAATTCCCATATTTGCTTCTCACAACTCTTAAGTATTATTATTCCATTTCTACAGATGAGTCCCTAGAGCAGTGTTTGGCACATAGTGTGCTTGTGTTTGTTGAATTGAATTGACTTGAAGAGGAAACAAACTCAGAAAGATTATATGATTTGCCTGAGGTTCCCTAGCTGGTAAATTCTGGGTCTCTCCATTAACACAAGATAGAGTTTTCTTTCCAATATCATTGGTGTTATTATTATCATCATTAGTGAACATATTAATGAACATATTTATTATGCTGGTCAGTAAACAAGAATTAATCTAGCACCCACTATGTGCAAGGCACAGTGCTAAGTGCTGAGGACAGAAAGAAAAGTAAAAAAGCATCCCTGTCCCACAAAGGGCTTACGGTCTAATGGGAAGGCAACATGTAAATAACGAGATACATAGAAGCCATGTTCCAGAATGAGATTTTTAATTTGTAGCATCCACAACGGCCACACCCCAGCAAAACCATCTTGGGAAGATGGGCTCAACCAAGTTGAGGATAACCAATATTTCTCATACTCACTGCTGGATTAAGGGAATGTATGTGAAGATTTTCCCCAGAGGAATGGGAGGATGAGGACAATTTGCTCCAAAAGCCTCAAAGGCAGTTGAAGCAGGTCAATCTTGGTCACACAGAGAAGATCCAAGGTCATCTCTTGCATCCTAGGCCATTGCTGGTAATCCTGACTTTTTTTCTGCCACTGGACTTCCACAGCTCTGGAGCAGAGCGAGGCTGATGACTTTGTGCAGCTCTGACTCATTTAAATCTAATTCATGAACAAGTCAAAATCCCCATTTTGTCATTGTATCCCTTCAAAAACAACAATAATCCCTTTGGTATGGGTGCTGGAGAGCAAGAAATCTCAGTGAATGCATGAAAAGCTGGGTCTTTTGGAAAAAATCCCCTATAGAAGGTGAGATTTGAATTGAGTTTTGAAGGAATCCAGGAAAAGCAAAGGAGAGGAGGCACAGTATTCCTGGAAAATAACTCAGACACATATTAGCTAAGCAAGTTATTTAACCCTGCTTGCCTCAGTTTTCCCATCTGTAAAATGAGTTAAAGAAAGAAATTGCAAACCACTCCAGTATCTTTGCCAAGAAAACCCCAAATGGGGTCACAAAAGTGGGACACAACTGAAAAACCACTCAAAAGTCACTGTGCTAAGCACTTTACAAATATTATCTCATTTGATCCTTCCAACACCCATGAGTTTTTGTTGCTCAGTCATTTCACTTCATGACCCCATTTAGAGTTTTTGGCAGAGATACTAGAATACTTTGCCATTTTTTTCTGGTTCATTTTTTTATTTATAAGGAAACTGAGACCAACAGGGTTAAATAACTTTCTCAGGGTCACACAACTGATAAGTGTCTGAGATCAGATTTGAACTCAGGAAGATGAGTCTCCTTGATTCCAAGCCTAGTACTACACTGTGCCACCTAACTGCCCACAACCTGAAAAATAGGTGCTATTTGACAGTTGAGAAAACTGGGGTAGACAATGAGTAAGTGATTTACCAGGATCACAAATGTATGTGGCTTATTTCTAACCAGGTCTTCCTGACTTTTAAGTAGAACTATTTTTATTAAGCCTGCAAAGATTCATCAACCTCAAAGGGGCAGCAATGGGAAAGATGAAAGGAGGAGATGGAGGGGTAAAGGTTTGCAGGAGGATTATAGACATTGTTCTTCAAACTCTGGTCCATCACTGCCCATTGCCCTTCTCCAAAAATAGCTATACTTCCTCCCATCCCAAAGCTGAAGTGGGAGAATTTTAGTTCAAGTGGGATAGGCCAGGACAAGTGCCAACAAGATAATTTAGAAATACTTCTTATCAGAACTGAGTCTTAACTTTCCCTCTCTAAAATGATGTGGTAGAAAGAGAGCATTAAAGACGGAAAAGGACCCTATGTGCAAAAATGTTTGTAGCAACTCTTTTTTGTAATGGCAAGGAACTGGAAACTGAGTGCATGCTCATCAGTGGAAAATGACTGAATAAGTTATGGTATATGAATGTAATAGAATGTTATTATTCTCCAAGAGATGAAGAGCAAGCTGATTTTAGGAAAGCCTGGAAAGATTTATATAAACTGATGATGAGTGAAATGAGTAGAACCAAGAGAACATTGTATACAGTAATAACAAGATCATGTGATTATCAATTATGATGGACTAGGCTCTTCTCAACAATGTGATAATTTGAGGCAATTCCAATAGATTTGTGATGAAAAGAGTCATCTGCATCCAGAGAAAGAACTATGGAGATTGCATGTGGATCGAAGTATAGTATTTCCACCTTTTGCTTATTTATTTGCTTATTTCTCATGTTTTTTTTTTCTCTTTTGGTCTGAGGTTGACAAATATGGAAATATGTTTAAAAGAATTGCACACATTTAACCTATATCAGATTGTTTGTTGTCTTGGGGAGGAGGGAGGTAAGGAAAGGAGAGAGAAAAATTTGGAAACAAAAATTTACAAAAACGAATGTTGAAAACTATCTTTACATATATTTAGAAAAATAAAATGCTATTGAGAAATAAAATAATATAATGTGGTAGACTAGAATGATTCTGAGGGTCTTTCTATTCTGTGTTCTAAAGATTATATCATTAAATATATATGCACTAAGTGATACATCATCCAAATTTTTAGAGAAGTTAAGCCAGTTACAGGAAGAAAAAGACAGCAAAACTATACTAGTGGGAGACCTCAACTTCCCCCTCTCAGAATTAGATAAATCTAACCATAAAATAAGCAAGAAAGAAATTAGGCAGCTTAATAGAATCTTAGAAAATTTAGATATATATCTGAAGAAAATGAACAGAGACAGAAAGAAAATTTTTTTTCTCAGTAGTACATGGCACCTACATAAAAACAAAACATATATTAGGATACAAAAACTTCACAATCAAATGCAAAAAGGCAAAAATAGTAACTGATTCCTTTTCAGACCATGATGTAGTAAAAATTACATTCAATAAAGAGACAGGGAAAGATAGTCTAAAAACCAATTGGAAATCAAATAATCTAATTCAAAAGAATGAGTGGATCAAATGATAAATGATCAAAACAATCGATAATTTCATCCTGGAGAATGATAATAATGAGACAACATATCAAAACCTAAGGGATGCAACTAAAGCATATCTCTATCTATTATATCTCTAAATAGTTACATGAATAAAATAGAGAAAGAGGAGATCAATGAATTGGACATGCAATTTAAAAATCTAGAAAAAGAACAAATTTAAAAACCCTAATTAAATACCAAATTAGAAATTATGAAACTCAAAGGAGAGATTGACAAAACTGAAACTAAGAAAACTATTGAACTAATTAATAAAACTAAAAGTTGGTTTTATGGGGGGAAAAAGGAGAGAGAGAGGCCATGCAAGGACTAAAGGGATCTAAAAGAAATATAAAATCAACCATTCTGGAGAGTACTTTGGGACTATGCCCAAAGGGGTATAAAACTGTTCATGCCCTTTTATCCAGCAATATCACTACTAAGTCTATATCCCAAAGAGATCATAAAAAATGTAAAAAGACCCACATGTGCAAAAATGTTTGTAGCAGGGTTTTTTTTTTTGTAATGACAAAGAATTGGAAAATGAGTAGATACCCAGCAATTGGGGAATGGCTGCACAAGTTATGGTATAGGAAAGTAATGGAATATTATTCTATAAAAATAATGAACAAGTTGATTTTAGAAAGATCTGGAAAGATTTACATGCACTGATGCTAAGTGAAACAAGCAGAACCAAGAATACATTGTACACAGTGATAGCAAGATTGTACATTGATCAATTTTGATCTCAGCAGTTCAGGAATCCCAAGCAGTTCCAATAAACTTTGGATGGAAAACACCCTCAGCATCCAGAGAGGGAAATATGGAGACTAAATGTAAATCAACACATGCTGTGTTACTTTTTTTTCTTTTTTCTCTCTCTCATGGTTTTTCCTTTTTTGTCCTGATTTTTTTCTCTCCCAACATGATTCATAAGAAAATGTGTTTTTTTTAAAATTAATATAACAGAAAAAATATAATTTTTAAAAAAGATCATATTTAGCATTGACATTCTCTGCTCTAAATACTTTCCTGACTCTGACATTCTGTTTCCTAAGAGCCTTCTCTACTCTGACATTGTGTATTCTAAGATCTCTCTGAGCACTGACACTATATCTTAAGGTAGAGATTCTTTTTTTTTTTTGCTGAGGCAATTGGGGTTAAATGACTTGCCTAGGGTCACACAACCAGGAAGTGTTAAGTGTCTGAAGTCAAATTTGAACTCAGGTCTTCCTGACTTCAGGGTTGGTGCTCTATCCATTGTGCTACCTAGCTGCCCCAAGGTAGAAATTCTTTTTTTTTTTTAAATTATAGCTTTTTATTTACAAGTTATATGCATGGGTAATTTTACAGCATTAACAATTGCCAAACCTTTTGTTCCAATTTTTCCCCTCCTTCCCCCTGTCTCCTCCCCCAGATGGAAGGTTGACCAACACATGTTAAACGTGTTAAAGTATAAATTAAATACAATATAAGTATATATATCCAAACAATTATTTTGCTGTACAAAAAGAATCGGACTTTGAAATAGTGTACAATTAGCCTGTGAAGGAAATCAAAAATGCAGGCGGACAAAAATATAGGGATTGGGAATTCTATGTAATGGTTCATAGTCATCTCCCAGAGTTCTTTCACTGGGTGTAGCTGGTTCAATTCATTGCTGCTCTATTGGAACTGATTTGGTTCTTCTCATTGCTGGAGATGACCATGTCCGTCAGAATTGATCATCAAATAGTATTGTTGTTGAAGTATATAATGATCTCCTGGTCCTGCTCATTTCACTCAACATCAGTTCATGTAAGTCTCTCCAGGCCTTTCTGAAATCATCCTGCTGGTAGTTTCTTACAGAACAATAATATTCCATTATATTCATATACCACAATTTATTCAGCCATTCTCCAATTGATGGGCATCCACTCAGTTTCCAGTTTCTGGCCACTACAAAAAGGGCTAAGGCAGAAATTTTTAACCTAAAGTCCATGGACAAGACAGATAGAATTCAGAAGTTCTGTGAATTTACATGAAAAAATAATTACATCTTTATTTCAATACATTTTATTTCTTTTGTAATCCTATGGATTTTATTTTATGTATTGAAAAACCTTATTCTAAGAAGAGGTTCATAGGTTTCCCCAGACTGCTGAAGGGGTGTCTAAGACCCCCAAAAGTTTAATAACCCTGTTCTAAGGTTCTTCCTGGGCTAACATTTTGGATTCTGTGTTCCAAGATTTCTTCAAGCTCATATGCTGTAACTACCACAAAAGCTCTCTCTTGACCCAACACATTCTCTATTCCCCTCACTGGACTCAAAGTTAGCCATAGTATTGCAGATTAATTGAGAGGGAAAAAATAGTCATGATTCACTGATTTATTTCTAACTTGTAAGATGTAACATGGCAATCCTAAGCATAATTCTTTGGGCCAGTCCTGTGAATGAGACAGTTATTAAATGAAGTAAGGTTTTTTTCTGGGTCCCATTTTTTCACTGCAATGTCCCTGTCCAGGGTCTGAACCTCCTTCTGCCATGCTTCCATACCTGAAATATGGACTCTAGTCCTTCAGGGAGAGTAGGGAATGAGCAATGGACTCAGGGATTGAGGATATTCTAATAAATGACTAATAACCTTTCTGGAGCTGAAGCTCTGTGCCAGCCTTGTTGTAGGGGAAAAACAATCCTTTCTCAGGCCTCCTCTGCACTGCCTGCCTCCTCCTTCCCTCTCACTCTGTCTGATTAAGTGGGAATTTCATTACTCTCACCATCATTCCAAGACCAAATTATCCATGTCTGTAGCAGACAAGGAACATGAAAAAGTGATACATTTTTGGGGCAGTTGGGAGGGGGACAGGCAGAAGGAAAAGCGCCTGGCCAGGCAGCCCTAAGCTTCTCCATGGAAGATGCTACCTCATACAACTCATTTCCTGGGACCAAAGTGGGTTTGGCCATCCTGAGCCAGAGAGATGGCAGGAGAGGGCTTTTAATGTGGTCATGGGAGGAGCAATAACAATCTATCTTTTCTCATATTAGTAGTCAGATATTTGTAGCCAACAGTCATTCCCCCCATCTTTTTTTCGATGAGCTAACTCCCACCCCACCACTATGCTCTCATTAACTCAAATTCTTTCCCGATTCTGGTGGCTTTCCTCAACTCTTCTGAAGTTATTAATAGCTTGCAAATAGGATGAATAAATAAATGTTTCGCCCTTGAGCACCCTCTCCTCCTAGGGAAGGGGACTGGACCAGGTAGGTAGAGTTCCATTCTATAAATTCAATTAACATTTTTCTGCAAGGGAGCTGTGTGTGTGGGGGTCCAGTTAGTAGAGTCTGAGGGGCTTAGTGTGAGTTAATCTTACATTTTCACTGGCTGATATTCTCCTGAGCTGATGCTATCCAGCAGGATTGATTTGCAGAGGGTGGGAAGCTTAAGCAAAACTTCCAAAGCTCTCTGGAACCCAACCCTCTCTCTCCAACTTTCCCTAGAGAAGAGTTCATTCTTCCATGGACCCGAATGTTCTGGTTCCTGTGGATCCTGTCGGAGATGGCTCCCTGAAATTAATGTTCAAGGCGCCTTTCCTCTAGAGTTCTGACACATAGACCAATCAACCCATTAACTAAGTCTTAGATTTGGCTCCCCAGAGAATGAATGGGATCAGGGAACAGTGACCTGGGAGGATTGAAGATGGATTAATTAAGAGCAGTGAAGAATTCCTTTGAGCATACATGTCATCTGAATGTCCTAAAAGGCTGAAAAGGTCCTGAATCTTGCATAGGAGCTCTTTTGTGTGTTTGAATTGAATTTGTGTTTTGAATTTGACAGGAAACCCAGAGCTAATTCAATTAACTTCTTTTGAAAGGATGTTAAGGTTTAAAGCTAGAAGAGACCTTAAAGAACATTTAGTCCAACCACCTCACTTGGAAAATGCAGAATGTCCATTCAACAAACCACTGAGTATAAATCCTATGTTGATCGTGTATGGGGGTGGGGAGAGAGTGAAAGAGACACAGTCAATCAACAAACATTTATTAAGCACCTGCTATGTTCCAGAAACTCTGCCAAGCTCTGAGAATACAATATTTTTTTGCAAAAAGCAAAGGGGATAATGGGCAAACAACTATATGAAACAAGGATTATTTTATAAGGCAAATTGGAGATAAGCAATCAAGAGACACAAAATTTAGATAAAGATCTAAAGCCTGTTGTCCTGTAGCTTATGGTCTAGTAGAGGACTAACACAATAACAGAGATAAACAGGATACAAAATAAAACATTAAAATGCATTAGACACAAGAAAACACCCCTGTCACATCCCTTAAAAGACTGTCTTTATAGTGACTCAAATGGTAATCTCATTATCCCCTATGGGTTCTACTAGCATCTCTATGCTGATAATTCCCACATTTATATCTCTAAGCCTAGTTTCTGTCCTGAATCCCATTTCTCCATATCATCTGTTTCTTAGACATTTCAAATTAGATATCCTAAAGACCCTTCTTCAAAATCTATTTCTGTTCTGATCCATTTTTGCTAATTGTCCACAACTAATTGCCTACAATTCTTTGGTGCCTTGGGATCCTTAACTCCTCATTTGAATTCACCCCACATATCTATTCAATTACTTGTTCTTGTCATTTCAAATTCTATACTCTATCTCATATAGGTCTGCTTCTCACAATTCACACAATCATCTTTCACCTGAACTAGCAATATATCCCCCTAATGGTTTCTCTGCATTAAGTACCTACCTTTCTAACAAGGGACCCAAAATGCTCACATAAAAGTATCTACATACATAAAATATTCAAGATAACCTTGTGGTGGAGATGGGGGAGGGGGAAATAAAGGAAGAAGGCAGGAGAAAAAAAGACATTTCCAGCAGAGAGGAAAGAGTGAGAAGGGAGGAGGACTTTTAACAAGGAATAGAATTTCTTTTTTTTTTCTCAATAGTATTTTATTGTTCTAATTACATGTAAGGATACTTTTCAACATTAATTTTTATAAGATTTTGAGTTTCAAATTTTTCTCTCTTTCTTCCTTCTTCCCTTCCCAAGACAAGAAGCAATCTGGAATAGGTTATACATATACAATTATTTTATTTTATTTAAAAATTTTATTTTTTCCCAGTTACATTCAAAACTTTTTTTTAACATTTGTTTTTAAGATTTTTGCATTCTAGGTTCTCTCCCTTATCTCCACTCACAATTAAAAAACCACATGTGAAGTTATGCAAAACAGAAAGAAAACATAGATCTTCCCTCCTAATAAAAATAAAAAACCTCAAGAAAAATTAAGTTTTAAAAAAAGAGAGAAATAGACAATGCTTCAATCTGTATTCAGACATAATCAGTTCCTTCTCTGGGTATGGATAGGATTTTTCAGTATAAGTCATTCAGAGTAGTTGTGGATGATTGATGTACAATTATTTTAAATATATTATTCATGTTGTGGAAGAAAAATCCGAACAAAAAAAAGGAAACAAAAACAAAAGGTGAAAATAGTATGCTTCAATCCTCATTCAGTCTCCTAGTTCTTTCTCTGGATGCAGATGGCATTTCCCATCCGAACACTATTGGAGTTGTCTTGGATCATTGTATTGCTGAGAAGTTGATGATCATCGTAGTTGATGATCACACAGTCTTGCTGTTACTATGTACAATGTTCTCCTGGTCCTGCTCACTTCACTCAGCTTCAGTTCATGTAAGTTTTTCCAGGCTTTTCTGAAATCAGCCTTCTCATCATCTCTTATGGCACAATAGTATTCCATTATATTCATATGCTTTAATTTATTCAGCCATCCATTCAATCTCCAATTCCTTGCCACCATAAAAGTTGCTACAAAAATTGGGTCAAATCTGCTTTGGTACCTCAGTCTGGCCAACATGGAATCATGACTCAGACTCTGACTCAGGTGACATCAGGACCAGAAATAGCTTATGAGATTTTCACTTGCTTTGATAATGCTGAAATTTCCCAATACCAATGAAATTACAGGACCTATCCAAAAAAAGATGGTCATTTATCTTGGGGACATGTCATTTCTCTATAGTAGAATATAAACTCCTTGAGGGCAGGCTCTTTTTCTCTTTGTAATTAAGCACACATAGTAGATGCTAAATTAATATTCATTGAATTGAATTAAATTTGATTGAAAAAGCCTTCCTAGCCCTAACATGATATGTTCTAAGGGCCTTCCCAGCTCTGATATCCTGCGTTCTAAATATTTCCAGCTCTGACATACTGTGGTTTAAGGGTTCCCAGCTGTGACTGTGTGTTCTAAGGGCCCTCAGGACTCTAACATCGTGCTCTAAGGGCCCTCCCAGCATTGATAGCCTATATTCTAAACTTTCATCAAGCTCTGACAATCTATGACAATCTAAGGGCATTTCCAAATTCTAAATATATATATACATATATATACACATACATATATACACATATATACATATATATACACATATATACATATATATATATATATATATTATATATATATTATATATATATATATATATATATATATATATATATATATAAAAGTTTGGGGATGGAATTTTCATCCCCCTTCAGGAAATTTTACTTCCCTGTCCTACAGCAGGGGGTATCTAGCAGCTTCTTGGGAAGTTTGCAGCACCCAGATCCTTAGGGTTTCTGCTCACCCATCTATGCTGCCTCCTCCTAAGTTGCAGCAACACCCAATTCTTCTGGGAGGACACACTATTTTGCCAGAAACTCAATCCCTGCTCCCTGTTCCCTTGGGATGGGTAAGCTTCCTGCCCTTAGGAAGCCTAGGCTGCCAGGCTCCCAGGATCTGATCCTTTAGCCCCCCTCTTCTCCCTCCTGGAGGGAACAGACACTCCTAGGGGACAAGGAGCTCCCTGTGTGGTCCCCTCCCTTTGCTAATAGCAGATTTGGGGCTGCAGGTGGGGATGGGAGGTGGCAGCAGAGGGAGCAAAGCAGGGATCAGCTTACTGCTAGTCATTGCCTGAGTGGGAATCTTGTTCCAGTAGAACCTAGGGCAGTGTGACAGACACGGGCAGGCTTTCGGGGTGGATGGTTGGACATAGCTCCGACCCCCTCCCCTTTCCCTGCCCCCCCTCCAGCCTTTACCACCCTGAACCAGTGGGTTTAGAGCCCTGCTCCCTCCCTGATTCTCTTCATCCCTAGGGGATTGCCTCTACCATGGGCACCCTGACCTGCGGACCCCCTCCTCCCCGTCTGCCTGGTGCTCTTTTAGCCCGACGGGCCACCGTGTGTCAGGAGGCTGAGAAAGGCCAGAAGAAGACATCGGGGATCACTATGTGTGAGACCGGTATGTGGGCCCTCTAGCTGCTTTAGCCCTTCAGTAGGTGAGGGAAGGGGGTAGACAAGAGATCCCGACCCCCAGAATAGGTTAAAACCACACCCTCTTGGGTTCCCATGACTGAGTCCCAGAAAGTGTCACCATCCCCCTAACCTGACAGCTCCTCTCGGTGAAAAGGACTTCCCAGGCCGTGTCTCCCTAAGTGGCTGGCTTGCTCCTCCTAAGGGGTCCTAACGGTCTTGATAAGAGGGAGGGTATGAACAGGAAGGATGAAGGGAAAAGAGAGTGAGCAGGAAATGTCTGACTGAGATTTTCAAAATCCTTTCCACTCCCTCCCCTTCCCCAAAGCTGACCTACGAGGAACAAGCCAAGTAAGGGCTAACAAAATGGGGATCCTCGCGGATGGGCGGGCTATGGTGGCTCCCACCTGGGGCTGAGCCCCACCTTCTCGGGGCTTTTGGAATCGAATTGAGGGGCCCCTTCATGGGGTTGTAGGTCCGGGTCCCGACCTGTTCTGGCTTCCCTCGACCGTGGGCTATATCAGCCATGACTTCACCAAGAAGGCTAGTCCTGCGTACTCCCTCCTCAGCAGGCCCTGCGACGGTAAGAAGGGGGACAGAGAAGCTACCGGAGACAGGAGAGATTTGGGGAGCGGGAAGGGAGAGATCTGAGGAGGGAATTCAAGGATGGGCAGTGGAGAGATGGGGGAGGGGGCGGACAGAGAGAAAAAAGAGCCCACAAACATCAGTGAGAGAAGAAGGGAAAAGGCAGGTAAGGAGAGAGGCGAGAAGAGAGGTCAGACAAGGGGAAAGAACAGGGAAGGAAGGGGAGAAGAAAGGGAGGAGGAAAGGGGCTGATAAGATGAGAGGACGGGTCAGACGTGGGGCTAGGAAGGCTGAGGTTTTCTCATCTCCCTGCGGGCACCCGGCGGGGACTCCGCCCACTTCTCAGTACACTAGGGGGAGGGGTGCGGGAGTGGGGAGACCCAGCCCCTCTAGGGTGCCCAATGAGAGAAGAAAGAGAAGTGGGCAGATTTCTAATGGACTTGGACTCTGTGAGAGGGAAGGACCATCCTCTGCTCTGCAGACCCTAAGTTTTTTATTTTATTTTATTTTTTTAAGAGGAGAGGACTATGGGGCATGAGAAGAGCTGGCAGCTTGCCTCTTGTCCGAGGGGCGGGGGTGAGAGGGTGGAAGGAGATTGAGGTGGGCCAGGTCACTCCTGGGCCGGATCTTACTCACTCTCAGGTCTGCGCTCTTTGTGTTGCTCAGATCTGGGGCAGATGTGGCTTTGGGCTCTGGCCGGCCTTCAGGAGTGCTTGAATGCCCTGCTGGGCACAGTCACAGGCCCCAGGGCCACACATCCAACTTTATCCTACCCTTCCCCGGGGCCTCTCAGCTTCTGGGCCCGGCCCAAGCCCAGAGCCCTTTCTTGTCTTCCCCTGAGGAGCTGCGCAAACTCTGCCTGATACTATGTATGTTTACGTGTGTATTTCTGTATACACTGCCCACGCATGCAGAGAGTTAGCCAGACAGACATAAATTGATACATTGTGTATGTATGCATTAACCTGTGTATGTGCACGTATGCATTCATTATTTGTGCCTGTGTATGCACAATGCAATGTATCTGCCTCGTGCACATTTGCATACCTGCGTGTCTGTCTGTACATCTCTAACATATACGTGCATACATGTGTGAGTGTGCATGCATGCACTGGATACGTGTCTGTATATGTACAATGTAATGTTTCATCTGCTTCGTGCATGTCTCTGTGTGTAGCTGTACATCTCTGTTATGTGTGCACATATACATGCATGCATTTGTTACTTGTGTTTGGTACGTATGTACACACATTCATTATTTGTCTGCAGATGCATGCATTAATGCATATAACTGCCTTGTGTGTGTTTGCAAGCATAGCTGCATGTTTTATCTATGTATATGTCCATCTCTGTGTTACATGCATGCACATTTGCAAACACAGCTGCATGTCTGTGTGTATCTGTACATCTCTGTTATGTTCACACATATACATGTATACATGCATTTGTTACTTGTTTTTATGTATGTATGTACATACACTTGTTATTTGTCTCTAGGTGCATGCATGCAATGCATATAACTGCCTGTGTGTATTTGCAAGCATAGCTGCATGTTTCATATATTTATGTGTTCATCTGCATGTTATGTGAACATACATCTATATGTGCATAAGTTTGTTATTTGTGTTTGTGTATATGTGTACGCAATTCATTATTTGTCTGCAGATTCATGCATTAATTCATATAACTGCCTCGTGTGTATTTGCAAACATAGCTGCATGTTTAATCTATGCATGTGTCCATCTCTATGTTATATGTACACACATACATTATACATACATGCACTTGATACTTGTCTGTGTATGTATAGTGCAATGCATGTATCTGCTTCATGCACATTTGCAAACACAGCTGCATGTCTCTGTGTGTAAATGTACATGTGTACATACATGCATCTGTTACTTGTGTTTATGTACATATGTACACGAGTCATTATTTGTCTGTAGATGCATACATTAATGCATATAACTGCCTTGTGTGTATTTGCGAGCATAGCTGCATGTTTTATCTATGTATGTATTCACCTGTGTGTTATATGTTCAAACAACATGTGTGCATCTAGAAAAATCATCAGAGAAAAACACTGACCTTGGATTAGAAACCTTCAGTCTTTCTTGGGTCTTGGTTACTTCATCTGTGAATTGGAGTCAATCCCTCCTGTCCTATCCTGGCCACACATTGCAAGCACCTAAAGCATCAACATGGATGACCTTTACATGTTTCTCTGTGCTTTGTTCTGTGTACAAAGTTTTTTGAACATGTGTATGTCCATATAGTGTATCTCTATCCAAGTGAGTCTGTCTAGAGACTACAGACCTGGATGTTTTTTGGTGGGTGTGCAAATTCCTCTGGTTAGAAACATGGGACATAAGGGCTTACTTCATATGGAATCTGACACTCACATCACACCTAGTATTGCTTTCTGGGCTTGGGAGACAACGTCATAGAGATGGGCAAGATTTGCCCTTACAGAGTTTGCTTCCATGTGTATACGAATGTGTGTATAAGATGCAAGTGAACGTGCAAACAATTGAGATCATATGTGTAAAGCTTTTTGCAGACCTGAGAGCATCATGCAAAAGTTAACTATTTAATAATGGTTAATAATAATGACTTCAAAATTCTATTCTCATCCTTATCATCATTCAGTCAGTCAACAAGCATTTATTAAGCAACTGCTGTGTGCTGGGCACTATATTAAGTTTTGAGGATAGCAATAAAAATTGAAATAAATAGTACCTGCAGCAAAAGAATTTATATCTTCTGGGGGATACAGCATGCAGATAGATTTATCATCATCATCATCTTCATCATCATCTCTTGTAGACACAGAGAATCAAAGCTTTAAAAAGTTTTCCTGGAAGCATCTCTGTGAGATAGAAACTGCAAGCATTTCTATCCTTATTTCATAAGTGGGGAAGCTGAGGCTCAGAGAAGCACTTAGGCTAGGTTACAAAGCAAGTTAGGGATCTACCAGATCTCCTACCTACAAGTTAAGAAACCTCTTCACTGTCTCTATCCTCCTATCCTCACAAAGGTGGCAAGATGGTACATCAGATGGCGCACTGGGTCTGAGTCTATATCTGGATACTTAGCTCAGTGACCTTAGACACAGGTGCCAATAGACAAGTCCCTCAGTTCCTATATACCTCAGTTTTATCCCCTGTAAAATGGGGAATAGTAAGGAATATATGTACATAGTTAAATAAAATGAGGGATAATTATAGCAGTTACCTCCTAGGGCTGTGGTGAGAACAAAATGAGATAAAACTCTTTCAAACTTTAAAGTGTTGTATAAATGCTAGCTATTATTATTATTCCCACCTGTCATTTATGACCTTTAACAAGTTTGACCTCTCTGAATCTCAGTTTCCTTTTCTGTAAAATGGGTATGAGGACAGGTTCATCTTCTACCCCCATGGGGCTATTGAGAGAAAAATACTTTAGAAACTGGGAATCTCTCTAGAAGGAGGGACTGCTGTTATTTGGAGGAGGTCTTGGTGTGGATGGCAGAGGAAGACATTTTGATTGAGGAATAGTTGGAGAGAGAAGCCTGTATTAATTCAATTCAATTTAATAAGGATCTGTTAAATGCTTTTATGTGCCAAAAACTATACTAGGAGTGGAGCATAGAATAAAAACAAAACAAAACAAATAATAACAACAAAAACCCACGGTGTTAAGAACTAGAGATAGAAAGGCAAAAAAATAGTATGTTTACATTCTCATGGGAGAGGCAAAAAGCCAGATATGTACAACTATGTCTTCAGATAGAAGGGAAGCAAGACTCTCCTCCCACCCAGGGCCATCTCTTATATGACCCGTGCTCCATCTCACCCCCACTCCAATTACTTTGCATTTACATTGAGTATCCTTTGTATTTTCTTAGCTATGTACATGTATTCCCAACTGACCCAGGTAGAATATAAGCTTCCTGACGGCCGGAACCAATTCCTTGGGTGGGAGATGAGATTTATTTTTACATGAGGAGCAACAAGAAGGTCAGATTGTATATGGAATGTACTATGCTTAAGATGGGGTAATTGTTACAAAAACTCCCCAGACTAAGATGAACCCAAGGACTCCTGGACAGGGCAAGGGAAGGCAGGGCAGGACAGAGGGGCTGTTCTGACCAGGAGTTGCCAAGGGCGTTGGTATCCGGGGCTTTGGCCTCTCTCCCCACTTCTCTCCAGCACCTCGACGAGACTCCAGTCCTGGGCCCTGCTATTTTGTGCAGCCCAACATTACCCGCTTTGGCCGGAGCAGTGCCCCTGCCTACTCCCTGCAGTCCCGCACCAAGCCCAAAGGTAAGTTACCGGGGCTTCTGGCTCCTGTTTTTCCTACAGACTCCTGGCAAGCCCTGGTGCTTCTGGAGACCCCCTCTCCCACTTTGCCCAATGTGACTAATAGACAAATAGGTCTGGGTTTGTTGGGCAGGCGATTGAGTTGGGCTGAGTTTAGGTACAGAAATAACTAAAATTCTTTTGAGGACCTCGGTCTAGAAGTGAGATGAGACATCAGCCCAGAAAGGGGTCAAGGGGGCAGGGAATCTAAACAGGAATGGAGAGAGCCATTTAGCCAAAGCTAAAATAATGAGTTAAATTTTCTAAGATGCATTTAAATACAAATACTCATGACTCTGCTGCTTTACGGTGGTATGTATTCAAAAGTTGTCAACAGCCAAGTGCAAACTCCAGAGAGTCTCCACAAGATGGGAATATCTCTACATATAGGCCTGCTAACCAACTATGCTATACATCTGTTGTTCCAGGACTTGCTTAATTAAACTTGGAGCAACTTATCACCAGATTTACTACAGGGTAGTGAATTTGTCAGCCACCACAACTTTCCAAGTTGTACATATGTCGTGGTCTGCACTGGAGGAGGGTGAATCCGTAGGGATGAAATCACAGAACCTTGAACTCATGACTCAAATGTCAAATCTTACATGTGGATAAAAAAAATAAGCATTAAAATGGGGAAACCAGATGGATAGCCAGATGATGATGTGTCCAAGAGAAGAGCAGGACATGTTTAGAGACAAAAAGTTCAAGATGAGTCAGCAGTGTGACATGATGATTAAACAAGCTTACCAGCATCATGTCCAGATTGAAGGAAGTGATGGCTTTACTGGATCTTGTACGATCTGGTCAGATCATTTGCAGAATACCATTTTTGGGTGCCATAACTTAAGATTAATATTGACAATCAGAACTAATTGAAGGGAATAAGCTCTGAAAATTCATCTGTATTAATGAATATTGAATTGGAAGATCTGTTGATGTTTAGCCTAGAGAAGTGACTGAGGAAAGGGAGATATGGTAGCTTGTCTTTAAGGATGTCATGAGGAAGAGTCATGAGGAAGAGAAATCAGCCTGAAAATGCTTAACTCCAGAACAAAGACATAGGACCAGCTGATGGAAATTTTATGGAGACATTCCCAAAAATATATAAGGAAAATGTTTTGAACAAATGGAATGGGTCACTGGGGAAAGCCATTTGTCAGAAATGAAACTAGGGGAATCTGGATAAATGTTCCTAGGTGGTAGATGCAGGGGTAGGGTTCATAAATTTTGTCATCCTTGAATCTGATAAATCCCTTTTCATAATCGAGTTATTAAGGAAAGACTAAGGAATAAGTTAAGATGTCACTTTTTTCCCCATCCAAATTCATGATGCCAGATTAAAAACCTTTGAAGGAGAAGGCAGCTAGATGTGACGATAGATAGAGATCTAGCCCTCGAGTTAGGAGAACTTAAGTTCAAAAGTGACTGCAGATACTTGCTAGCTGTGTGACCCTAGCCAAATCACTTAACTCCCATTGCCCCCACATCCAAGTGAGAACCTCTGATGGAGAGGGAATCCTGTTCAAGTTCAAGTTCAGCTAAATATCCTCTGAGGATATTTCCAACCCTGAGACTCTCAGTTGCTATGACACAATCTGGTTGTCATTTGATTCAACAAATGCTGTTTCTACTCTGCAGGATCCTTGGGTTTAATTAAGCTGAGGATGCTAGCACTTCACCTCTGCCTGCCTTAGTTTCCTTATCTGTAAAACAGTGATAATAATAGCACCTACCTCACAGAGTTACTGTGAGGATCAAATGAGATAGCATATGTAAAGCACTATGTAAACCTAAAGTGCTGTATGCATTGCTATTATTGATTAGTTAATTTATCATTATGCCAAAACTAAAAAGGACAATGACCCCAGGAGCCATAATTCTAGATTACAAGGAAAGTAATGAGAGACACTAATGATATATTCCCATTAAAAAGTCCTACGAATATTTGAAGAAGGAAATGATACTTTCCCCTGGGTGACTGTAGAGAAGGTAGCATCTGAACTAGGTCTATGTTCGTTCTAGGTAGAGAAGACAAAGGCATGAAAGAAGTGGGTGGGACAAGGTGAAGGGACAGAGAATCAATTATTTGTCAGGAGGAGGATCACAAAGTCGAGAGTCAAACCTACTTCTTCATTTTTACAAATGAGGAAACTGAGGCACAGAGAGAGTAAGCAATTGCCAAGGGACACACAGTTAGTAAGTGTCTGAGGCAGGGTTCAGAGTCTCCTGCTTCCAACATTCTGTCCGCTACCCCAATACTGTCTCTCTAACAGAGGAGTGCAGAAATGAGAGTAGAGAATGTTGGGTGGACTCAGGCTTTTATTGTCAAGATAAAGGATAGAATTTTATCCCAAATCCAGTGGGAGCCTAAACTGAAGGTTTAGCAGCAAGGAGGTGACACAGTTTCTATGGGTGACTCTAGGCACTTGTATTCCACAGATCTGGAGGTGACGCCTGGTCCTGGTGCCTACAGCCCGGAGAAGGTGCCTCCCATCAACCAACCAAGACCTCCTGCTTATAGCCTGGGCTTACGCACTCCCCGTTGCCGCCTGGTGAACTCCATCCCGGCCCCCAACAGCTATACCCTGCCTTCTCTGTGGGGCTCCCAGATCTTTACCAAACCCTGCAGTCCTAGCTACTCAGTGTCGGGTCGAACGGCCCAGGCCCGCTTCACTGAGGATCCATCCCAGCTCCCTGGGCCAGGCCAATATGAGTGCACAGACCCAGATGCTTATAGGCAACGCCGGGGGCCTGCCTATACCATGCTGGGCCGCCCCAGTGCTCCTCGCCCCCTTTTCCAGACACCAGGGCCTGGGGCCCACAATCCTGAGCAAGTCACGGTACACTGGACCCGGTCACCTGCTTACTCCCTGGGTATTCGCCACTCCAAGTTCATTACCCCTCTGGTCACAAACAGCACAGCTTGAGCATCCTCTCATGTCAATCCTCCCTCTCTCTAAGCATGGCCTGTATCACTGTGACTGAATCCCTAGGGGATAAGGAACTGGAAGGTTCCTCTTCCAAGAAAGGAGGGGAGAGAAAAAAAGGGAGGGAAGGAGAAAGGGGAAGAGAGAGAGAGAGAGAGAGAGAGAGAGAGAGAGAGAGAGAGAGAGAGAGAGAAAGAGAGAGAGAGAGAGAGAGCACATTTGGCAGGGACTGGTGCTTGGGTTTGATGCCTTCATCTCTAGTTTTTCTGTACTTTGCCTCAATTTTTCTGTCCTGTGAAATGGGTGAGATAGACAATATGTCTGCTTCTTCTTTCTCCAGGGCTTGGTAAGAATAGAAGATAGTCGTGGCCCTCAGTTTCTCTATTTGTAGCAGGAGAGGGGTGGGCAGATGATCTTTAAGGTCCCTTCCAGCTTTATGACCTATGACCTATGGCTGGAAGGAATTTAAAGAGACCACCAGAGAGGGTCTCAAGAGACCCAAGGCAGGGGCAGGGGCAGGATTCTCTTATCTATGGATTCTTTCTCTTCCTGAACCAATGTGCCTCACCTTGAATTTGCCTGGCATTGGTGGAGAGATACACACTTAGGAGAAAGCTGTACCAAAGCTAAATTGTCTCCTGTCTTCTAGAGGGGAAGCAGTGAACCCAGGACTATGCCTGGGAGAGCACCCCAAGAGAGCCCTAAGTGCCTTATAACCAATCCCCAAGCCTCTTCTTCATCCAGAAACCTAGAATCAGATTCTAGGTTTCAGCAATGATGATTCTACCCCATCTCTTGGCCATTAATATTGCTCCTTCTGTCCCCAAAAAGTCTGTTCTAGAATTACAGTTCCTAGAGATCAGCCAATAATTTGCCTCAGATCTGCCCCCTTTTTGACGTGACCCCTCTTCCCATCCATCACCTAGGAACTGGGAAAGAGGCATCCATGGATCTGGTCTTTTTAGTTCTGCTCCATTTCCCCAGGATTTCTCGACCCTCCAAGGCTGTGGGTTCCTGTGACCTTTGAGGGAGGCCCCAACCACAGAGAGACAATATCTAACCAGCAAGTCCCACGCTTACCTCCAGGCAACACATCCATAGGTGCAAAGAACATGCTGTAAAGAATAGAACTTTCAATAAATTGGTACCTGGAGGAGGTTAAGTGGTAGTTACTCTGCTCTGGGGAGATCAGGGGTTTTGCACAGTTTTTCATGCCTAGTGGAATGGCTCTTGGTAACTCTTTGATGGAAAATGCAATAGGTGCAGAACATCCAATTCAGGAATGCCCTCAGAAAGTTGGGTTGATGAGAATTAAATCTGTTAGGTGTTCATTCACTCATTCATTCTCTTCCGCATTCATTCCCTCATTCATGTCTTCCTTCCACACCCTATCCCCCACTCCTGGGCTTCTCAGATCCCATCTAGGATGATTGAGCAGAGCAGACCACAGAAAATATCTTCCCTCTTGTCTTTCTCCCTCATGCAAGTGAAAGAGATCCATGGAAGGTAACTGACCTCCCTGAGCTCATCCAGCCATTTGATGGCAGAGCCTGAACTAGAATAATGTTTCTGGACTCTTTTCTGCTGTTTTCACATCGAAAAGGTCCTCTCAATGGCTGGTCCAATCTTCTTGTGGGGCAAACAGCCTGTCCATTCCCTTCCAAAAAATTGCCCATGTAAGCTGAAATGTAGGGATAGTCTGGGATGGTTAAAGCACTTGAGTGGATTATGAAGATGTGGGGAAGGGACTGTATGCCCCACTGTCCAAGCTATATGTCTTAACCTGCCCACTTTGTCCTTTACATCTTCTCCCCACCCAAATTACAGCAGTGCAGAGTCACTTCTCACCTTCACTCCGAATGGTGAGTGTTCTGGATAAGTGACAATTGATTTTTTTTTTTTTTGCTTTGAAGAGTGGTAGAGGGATATGTGGACAATTAGTTAAAAGAGAGAGACAGAGCAGAGTGAATGAAAAACTAAAGGGAGATAGAGGCCAGAGAGACAATCTAGAAGAGGGATTCTTAAATGTTTTTGTTTCATAGACTTCTTTGGAAGTCTGTTGAAACCTATGGACCTCTTTTTAGAAGAATGTTTTTAAATACCTAAAATACATAGAATTACAAAAGAAACCAATTATTTTTAAATGTAGTTGTCATAATATTTTTAAAATGAGTTCATAGACTCCATGTTAAGAATCCCTGAGATTCTAGGAAAAAATATAGATGATGATCTTAAAAGAATATTGGAATTGGGAGGATGCTGGGAAGATGATGCAGTAGGTCAGTAAGTTTTAACCTCTTCAGATTTTCCCCACAAACTGAACAAATTTCCATCACAAGGCAAACATAGACTGGTGAAAAATCAAGAAGACGTGGGGCAGAACAGGGGTCTTCCTGGTACAACCCAAGAAGACCCGAATAAAGACCTCGGATTGGGGGACTGGGGATTAACCCACTTGAAGTGCAAACACCTCTGAGCTAACTCCACAGAAACAAGTGAGGACCTCTGGGGCTAGCTGGATTTGTTTGGAGCCTCAATCTGAACCAAAGAAACTTTCCCCTCCTTAATTTCTGGTCCAGGTTTCAGTCCAGAAAGACAGAGGGAACCTTAGCTGATTAGCTATGTCAGGCCCAGCTGTGCTTCTGAGTTGCAGCCCTGGGCCAGAAGGAACCAACATCCAGTGGGGTAGAAGCAATAGGCAGGGATGCTGCCAACTGTAGGCATTTGTTTGTAGGAGGGGCTTTTTTGGTTTGGGTTCCAGGTCAGAGGGGAGAGCTGAAGTGAAGCTGGAAGCACCATCTCCCCACCCCATGATTAGAGGTGCTTAAGCTAATACTTCTCATTTTTTGAAAAAAAAAATGAACTGGCAAAGAGAAAGGACCTAACTGTAATGACCGCGTGTTTAAAGTCAGCCGGAGTCAGGAATTCAGGTTAAGGGGAAAATCTTCAATATTTATTGAAGTGAAGAGGTGAATAAAGATTGCTATAGCAAATATAGGCAAGAAAGATTGCGATAGCAAATATAGGCAGTTGCGACAGGAAGCCAGCTAAGAGAGAGCGACGCGAGCCGAGCCAACAGTGGAGCCAACCGTGGAGGCAACCGTGGAGGCAACCGTGGCAATGGCCGTCCCAAAAGTCTCTCCTCCCCTTCCTATTCCACTCCCCTGCCTCCACCCACCAAAATCGTCATTTCCTATACAACACATCAGGACTTGCACAAAGAGTGGGTGGGGGCCATTCTTTCTCCAAGCTTATCTATTAATAGAGTATAGTCCAATTACTATTTAGCCTCATGTGCTTGGGACCTCAGTGCATCAACTCAAGCCTCAGCCCATTACACCTAACCATAGAAACTTACTATAGAAATTGGGAAGATGGAGGCTCATCTTCAGAGAAGGACACTGAAGTTAAAAAAAGCTTATTCTGTCCTAAAAAATAACATTACATGGCTCCCAGAGAGAATTTATAGAAGAACTCAAAAAAATTAAAATAAAATGACAGGCATCCAAGAAAAAAAAAGATAATGAAAAAATGTTATCCAATTAGAAAAGGAGAATACAGAATCTTAAAGATGAAAATAACACTTTATTTTTCCACTCCCCTGCCTCCACCCACCAAAATCATCATTTCCTATACAACACATCAGGACTTGCACAAAGAGTGGGTGGAGGCCATTCTCTCTCCAAGCTTATCTATTAATAGAGTATGGTCCAATTACTATTTAGCCTCATGTGCTTGGGACCTCAGTGCATCAACTCAAGCCTCAGCCCATTACATCTCCCGCTTTCTTTTGTTTTAGAACACAGGTGATCATGCCATCCCTGACTCTTCAGGGAGGTCAGAGCCCCCAAGGGGAGGTGATCACACCCTCCCTGATTTCTCAGGAAAGGAGGTGAAAGCACCGAAAAGGAAGTGATCACGACCCCCCTGACTTCTCAGGAAGGGAGGTGAAAGCACTAAAAAGGAGATAATCACGCCCTCCCTGACATCTCAGGAAGGGAGATGAAAAGCACCAAAGGGAAGTGGGGTTTGCTAGCAGGTTTCTGGGCTCAAGGGTCTTATTATGCACAAACCCATCAGCATGGGAACACATAGCACATAGCACATAGCAACAACGCAAAGGCTATTAGTGATGACTCTCCCCACAGTCAGTGCAGGCTTGATGTGGTGTAACAAACATGAATTATACACCCAAGTAACGGTATAACAAACAATATAAATCAACATTGTGTTGTAAAAGATTGCCAAAAGTCCTAGAAGGAGAGTATGTAAACAGCAGTCACACATACACTTCTTCAGCAGCCAAGAGATAGTCCAAAACCAGTCTATTGTCCATTGCTTCACATATCAGGGAATCCAATGATCCCCCAAGTTTTTGAAGTCCAGCAAAAGTCTTTTTATGTCTTAGGGAATCCAATGATTCCAGCAGATTTTGAAGTCCTGTAACAGTCTTATCATTTCTCAGAAAATCCAATGATTCCTGAGGGTTTTAAAGTCCAATGATTTTCTATGTCCATAAGTCAAACGCCATAACTGCCACGCTCTTTCAGTGGTGGGCACAATCAGCAACAGAACCACCCGATGTTTCTTGGGTCTTCTCCTTCGTTTCAAGGGTCTGCTCCGTCTCTCTGCGATGGACAAGGCGAATACGGCTCGTTGGCACCCATCTGATTCCTTCTTCACCTGTAGAGATACAAGCAAACCCTCTCCCCCAAGCAGTTAGCCTATCTGGTCCCTTCCATTCACCACTTTCTGGGTCTCTCCACATCACCTGGCGATTATCTAAAGATAGTGGAGCTGCTCGCACTGGACATTGCCCTTCCGGTGGGTTATAAAACCTGTCTGCCGGAGCCAGTGCATCTTTGTCAAAAATCAAGAAGTTAATAGTATAAAGTGCTAGATTTAGAAGCTCTCTAGGGTTACCTGTGGCTCCCCCTTTCTTTTGTTTTTGGAGCAGCGTCTTAATATCTCTGTTTCTCCTCTCTACTATTGCCTGTCCTTGAGGATTAAAGGGTATGCCAGTGGTGTGTAAAATCTTATACTGTGCACAAAAGTGTGCAAAATGTTTGGAGGTGTATGCAGGACCATTGTCTGTTTTTATTGCTTGTGGCACACCCATAATGGCAAATGCTTGCATGAGGAATTCAGTGACCACTCGGGCTGTCTCTTTTGCTGCTGGTATGGCAAAAGTGAATCCTGAAAAGGTGTCTACCACAACATGGATAAAAGACAGACGACCAAAAGATTTATAATGGGTCACATCCATTTGCCAGATTTCATTGGGTCTCAAACCACGAGGGTTCTTCCTGGAGGCAGTGTAGGAGCATGGAAAGGAAGGCAAGCCGTACAGCTTTTTACTATGCTCCTAGCTTCCTCTTTTGTAATCCCAAATTGTAAACGCAAAGCTCGAGCAGCCTGATGGTACTTAGAATGGGATTCCTGGGCCTCCTGAAATAAAGGTGTACTGGCTAACATAGTTAAAAGGCTATCTGCCTTTGAATTCCCATCAAAAATAGGGCCTGGGAGTCCACTATGTGAGTGAATATGCAAGATATAAATCTTACCTGGATGTTTTCTCACTTGCTCCTGAAGTTCCTTAAAGAGCTGATATATATTAGAAGCTGCAAATTTTATTTGGGCTGTGGCAATTCTTTGTACCACACCTACTGAATAGGCTGAATCAGATATTATATTTATGTCTCCTGGGTAATAAGTGAGAGCTAACATGATTGCATACAATTCGTTCTGCTGAGTGGACTGAAAAGGAGTTCTGACTACTCTCTTTATGGTTAAATCATGAGAGTATACAGCACAAATATTGTGTTTGGATGCATCTGTAAAGATAGTTGGTCCTTTAAGAGGAACTTTAGAAACTTTTTCTTCAAGAATCCATCGCCAATTATGTAAAAGTCTGGTTATCTTTAATGGAGACCCATGTATAAAATTAGGAGCCACGGCTAATAAAATTTGCCACTCTGGGATGGTCTCACAACACACATTAATTTGTGTATTGGTATAAAAGGTGTATATCTTATCAGGTCTTGCCCCAGATAATTGTACTGCTCGCTTAATGGCCTTTAACAAAATTCTAGCCACAAGCACTGGGTAAGGAGTAAGGCTTTGTTCTGGTTGTGCCGGGAGGTTCACCCATTCTATCACACTGTCTCCTTGATGAAGGACTGCTGTGGGTGCCTCTTGTGTGGCAAAAACTGTTATTTCCAAAGGTTTTTGAGTGACTCTCTCAACCACATTGGATAAAGCCAGTTCAACTTCTCTCAAAGCCTCTTGAGCTTCTTTTGTAAGCTGGCGTGGTGAATTTAAAGCACTGTCTCCCCTTAAAATATCATATAATGGTTGTAACTGATAGGTAGTCAAGCCTAATACTGGTCGCATCCATTGGATATCTCCTATCAATTTCTGAAAATCATTTAAGGGGAGGAGATGGAAGGGGAGGAGATGGCTCAGTGGATAGAGCACTAGCCTTGAAGTCAAGAGGACCTGAGTTCAAATCCAGCCTCAGACACTTAACAAACAGAAAAAGTGAGTGGAGGCAACCGTGGCAATGGCCGTCCCAGAAGTCTCTCTCCCCCTTCCTTTTCCACTCCCCTGCCTCCACCCACCAAAATCATCATTTCCTATACAACACATCAGGACTTGCACAAAGAGTGGGTGGAGGCCATTCTCTCTCCAAGCTTATCTATTAATAGAGTATGGTCCAATTACTATTTAGCCTCATGTGCTTGGGACCTCAGTGCATCAACTCAAGCCTCAGCCCATTACACTTTATAAACTAGAATTGGGCAAGAGGAAGCCAGTGAGGTTATAAGAGACCAAGAATAACAAAATAGAATATAAAGAATGAAAAAATAAAACAGAGAGTGAAACATAAGAAAAACAACACATCTAGAAAACAAATCATGAAGAGAAAATATAAGAAAATTGGATTACCTGAAAACTGTGACCCAAAAAAAGAATCTTGATACAATAATGCAATAATCCAAGAAAATTGTCCTGGAGTGATAGAACATGAGGGAAAAGTAGAAATAGAAAAAGTCCACCAATCACCACCTCAGAGAGACCCTTTGTGGAAAACGGGAATATTACCGCCAAATTTCAAAACCCCCAGATCAAAGAGAAAAATTTGCAAGAAACAAGAATAAAATTTAAATATTGAGCTACAATTAGAATCACACAGAACTTATCAGCAGCCACAAAAAAGACCACAAGTCCTGGAATCATATATATTGGCAATCAAAAGAACTAGGTCTGCAGCCAAAAATATCATATCTAGCAAAATTATCCACTATATTGAATGAAAAAAATGGACATTCAGCGAACTTGCAGATTTTCAGGACTTTCTTTCAATCAAACCTAAATTCAATAGAAAATTTAACACATAAGAGTCAATATCCATGATTTATTTCAAGGAATTTAACATAGACAAATTGTTTATGTTTTTACATGGAAATGTAAACTGTATGTTTAATATTGACATCAATAATTGAGTAGTTTAAAAGAAAGATTTATACAATGAGATGCAGAGGAAGGATAGATCCACAGGCATTAGAGAGGAGAGGAGAGCTTGTAGTTCTGAAAACCGATTCAAATCAGGAATGAGTTAAATAGACAACATTATATATATATATACCATGAATGGTATAAAACCTTCCAAAATCTATAAAGAAATAAGGGAGGAGGAATGGGGGAGGGAGGTACAAAGGGTGGGAGAAGAAGAAAAGGGAGGGATCCATGGGCGGGAGAAAGTTAAATAATAGCAAGGCAAGTTAAGGAACAGAATTAAAGTAGAAAAGTTAATAGGGATAGTATATGTGTGTGTGTGTATATACATATATATGTGTATGTATGTGTATGTGTGTGTGGCTGAGCATATGTAGATATGTATGCAAGTCACTATGTATGTGTGTGTATATATATATATATATGTATATGTGTGTGGGTCTGTGGATGGGTGTGAAAGTGTATGTGTATATATGTGCATATATGTGTGTGTATTTATTAAATATATCTGTACTTAAGTATAGCCTGCTTGGGGGAGGTGTTAAAGATGAAAAGGGGGAAAAAAAGTTTAAAAAGTGCACAGCAGAGAACAAAAGAACAACCTACAAGGAAGCAAAAAAAAAAAAAAAGATGGGCACTCATGAATATAAGTTCTTATGCTATTATATATCCTTGCTTGAATTGGAAATTTATTGCTATATATTTTGAATCCTCCCTGATGTTCTGCTAGGCACAAGACAATGTTCTGTTCTGTTCTTGTTTATTTTCCTTTTCTGTCTTTTTCTATCCTTTTTTTAATAAATAGAAAACTTAATTAAAAATTTTTTAAAAATAATGAGGAAGAAGAAGAAAATACCAGGGGGAGGAAGATAAAGAAGATTAAGGAAAATTATTTCTAATATCAGAGTGCACAAGCAGACATCTGTAAAAACAAGGAAAAGAAGGTGGGGGAGCAGCTGACACTTGAACTGGTCAAAGGAGGGAAAAATACAGAGAGATGAGTATAGAAATGCATTTCACTTCACAAGGAAATAAGAGGAAAGGGAAGATGGGAGAAGGGTCAATTAGAGCATAGTTTTGTTAAGTGACGGATTAATCCTAACAAAATGAAATCAGTTACTAATGATATACAAAAATATTTATAACCCTTTTTTGAAGTGACAAAGAATGGGAATCTGAGGGTATGTCCATAAAGAGAGGAAAAGCTGAAAAATTTATGATGAATACTATTGTGCTTTAAGAAAATTTGAAGGGTATGGCTTTAGAAAAATCTGGCCAGATGCAAAATGAAATGAACAAAACCAGGAGAATGATTTATATCATAAGAGTAATACTGTAAGACCAAATGACTTTGAAAGAATTAGCAATTCTGATTGGTGTAATGACCAACCACAATTCTAAAAGACTAATTACGAAACATTCTAACGATCTCTGGATAGAGAGGTGAGGGACTCAGTGTGTAAAATGAGACATATCATTGTTATTATTTTTGTACATGGTCAATGTAGAAATTTGTTTTGCTTGACTATATTGACTATATTTGCTTGACTATAAACAATGGCTTTGTTTTTCTAACATTCTTAATTCTAGTGAGAAGAAAAGTCAAATTTTTTGCTGATTGAAAAATACAATTAAAAATAGATGGGTTGAAAGAAATAGATAGTTGTCTGCAGATGGATTAGAGAGGCATATAGGTCAGAGAAACAGATGGATCCGAGGGTCAGATAGACAGGTACCTAGGCAAGAGATCTGGGGAATGGATGAAGGAGGGGCAAGGAAGCTAATGAAAGTTGACTGCAAATAGGCAGGGTGATGAAAAGACCCTCAGGGAGAAATTGCAAGACATTGTAGACTATATTTTAAGGCAACTCTTCAATGGTCTGATATATCGTGTGAGGAGAGAGATTGTATGGGACAAGAAGATGTAAAGTGAGTAAACTGAAATCCAGATAGGGAAGGGAGTTCTCCAAGCTGATACAGTAATTTGATTACAGATTCAGGACTAGAACCCAACTCTTGATTCCTAACCTGGCATTCCTATTCCTTTCTTTGCTCCTCTTTCACCTGCCCTTTAGAAGATGTTAGATTGTCAGAATGGAAAGGGACCTTACAGATGAGGAAGAGGAGACACAAGGAAGGGGATGGATAGAATTTTCTTTTTACACTTTCCTAAGGCAACAGAGTGAGCAAAGGTAGAACCTGGACTAAGATCCAAGTCTGCTGGCTTCCAGTTTCATACTCTTCCTGTTGCATCATACTGAGTGCCCACTGTATACTCAGTTCCTAGCTAAGTTCCACTGGGAACACAAATAGTCCCTGTCTATAATAAACTAATACGCTAAAGGGTCCCATTACTTAAAGTCAGTCCTGGGATCTACTGCTCTCCCCTCTCCCCCAACAACAATCACAAAACCTGTAACCCTGAGCTAGATTCTCTATTCTGGACAATGTGAAGTCCTAGAATGTTTATAGATCCCATAGGTCCAAAAATAAAGGATTGCAGGAAAGTAGATTTCCTAAGGCATCCCAGTTGAGGAGTTAGTTGCCAAATAAGATGCTTGAGCCTCAGCAACTGCCCACACTTTGGACACTGTTAAAAATCTGCTTCAAGCTCAGAGGATTGACGCTGTCCCTGGTCCTGCCCAGATCAGGTCTACAAGGGTGAGATAGACTGCCCTCAAATTGCCTGGTCCAATTAATTCAAGGATGAAGAAAAGGAAGTTAAAGGACCTAGACCTTGATCCCTAAAGCTAGGGCCCAGAAAAGGGACCCTCCTTAAATGCCTCCCTTACTCAGGGCATCTAGCATCCTTTGAAAGATGTAGTAACTTTCTCTCTCTCTCTCTCTCTCTCTCTCTCTCTCTCTCTCTCTCTCTCTCTCTCTCTCTCTCCTTCCTCCTCACAAAAATATACATACATGATATACAAATGGAGGCAAGCAGACACATACTCCCGCCCACATTTTCACCAAGCTCCCCTCTCCCTTATCCTGTTTTCAACCAGGGGCTGTCAATCTTGGCTGCCTGTGCTGCCCTCATTCCTTCCCATCTGCTCTGGAGCTTCCCCCTCTCCTAGCCTCACTTCCCCAGGGAGCAGGGGGCGGGGCACCTGAGTCTATGATCCTGTTTCTCCATTTTATTGATCCAGCTTGGAGCCTGAGCTACTAACCACCTCCTTTATCTCAGCTTCCACTGTCTTTCCTTCCTAGCACATCAGCCCTGTGCTCATTTCTTCTTTTCTCATTCCTTGGAATTCAGTCCTACATCCCTAAATCAGGGCCCCAGGCAGAGCTCTACAGACTTTTTAGAATGAATTAAAAGCAATCTTGGAACACAGTACAGAGAATGTCAATGCTAGGTAAGTCCTTACAACAATAAGTATCAGAACTGTTCCAGGACCCTTAGTATATAATGTCAGAACTAGAAGGACACTTAATACACACAATGTCAGAGTTGGACCCTCAGAACACTGAATATCAGAGCTGGAAGAGATCTTATTCCTCTTTTTACAAATAGGGAAAGTATCATCCTGAGATGAGAAAGAATTTTTCTAAGCCCCCAGAAGGAAGTGCTGATACAAAGGGGAAGACTCTATGCTCATGGGTGGGGAGAAGGTCGAGCCTGTTCCCCCAGCCTCCTCCATAACCGTTCCAGCTCTTTGGTATTCTGCATAGATGTTCTTTATGCTGGGAGGGGCCAACATCCATGCTAGTATGTTGATTGGGGAGGTGAGGGGGGGGGAGGAATATTCCCTGAACGAGGCAGAAGAGGCTGGGGAGGTTGTGAGTTCTGGGGTGCAGAGTAGGAGAGTCTTCTGGAGGCTCTTCTCGTCCCTGATTACTTGTGGGGTAGAGAGCCGAATGTAACTGAGTGAAGTCCCTCTAACCGAACTCTGGGGCGAGGATTAGTCTGAAGAGGGCCTGGGTCTATTGGCTGTAGGAGCTGGGAATTGCTCTGTCCCAGCGGTGCAGGGGGTGGGGCACCCTATCCCAGAGCGGGCCGGGAGAATGGGGACCTGGAAAGGGGGGCTGCGGTACCCCCCAACTCAGTCCCCTTCCCCCTCCCGCGGCTGCGCGCTGAGGCTTGCAGCGCTGCTCGGCATGACATCATCCTGCTCTGGGGGCCTTCCGGGAGGGGGGCGAGCCGGGTAGGAGCGGCCGGCAGGCTGGGGAGGTGTGTGGGGGGAGAGGAGGGAGCCGAGGGGAGCGGAGCCCTGGAGGCGCACTAGGGCGCAGGCGGCCCGGCCATGAGCAGCCGGGCAGGCCCGGGCCCCGGCCCCGGCGCCCCGTCTTCTCCCCCGCCCGCCTCCCCGGCCACCCCGAGGCCCGGGTCCGAGACCGGGCTGGACGAGCCAGATGCCCCCACCACTTTCTGTAAGCTCCTGCCCAGGATGTCTCCATGGAAGTTCGCGGGGCCCGCCGCCTTTCTCAGCCGCAGCCCGTCCAGCGCGGGCAAGGAGCTGGCCCCAGCATCGGCCACCAAGGGCGGCGGCCTGGAGGAGGTGTCCGCGCCGGGATCCGGGACTGGGCCCGGCCTGGCCGCAGTACTGGGCGCCTGCGAACCCGTGTGCGCCAGCCCCTGCTCCTTGCAGCTGATGAGCCGCTGCCGAGGCACGGCCGGGGCCCGCCAGGCCGGGGCTGCTGCCGGAGCGCGGGGAGTTGGGTCCGGGGCGCGACCACCGCCGGCCGGCGACGAATGGAGTCGCAAAGGCAGTTTTATCCACAAGCCCCCGCAGGGCTGGCTGCACCCGGACGACAGGGTCCTGGGGCCGGGGGTCTCCTACATCGTGCGGGTGAGTGCAGCCGCCCCCACCCTCTTCTTTCCCTCTTCCAGGACACTTCAGCCTGGCGACCGGCTCCCCCTTTCCCTAGCTTGGACCCTTAGAATCATGGAGAGTGCCAACTGTCACATCTGAATGAGACTTTAGAGACATAGTCCAACTCCCCTAAAAAAAAAATTAAGAAACTAAGGCCCATGGAGTGGGGGTCGAGTTACTGCAAGCCTTGCAGCCCATTCGAGTCTTCCCCTATACCCAAGATCCCCAGAAGGCCCTCCCTCTTGCCCTTCTCTCTTCCCCTCTTCTCTTCTCCCACGGTCTGACCCTCAGAGTGAAATCTAACTCACCCCAAGTTCCCACGGTGTCACGTGGGATGAGAGGGCACCCGGGAGTCTTTTGATTTCCCTTCCCTACAGGCATTCTCTCTTAATCCCAGATAGGTCTGGAAAGAGGGAAAATCAGAAGGGTGTGGCCGCAAACCAGTCTCGTTGGGGCATTTCAGATTCCCCCTCCTTCCCTCCTCCCCGCAGAAATACCCCAGAGTACCTGTCTGTGAAGGTGAGAGATGGGGCAGAGGAGAAAAAAGACAGAAGAATCTAGTTTAGAAGCTTCCATCGTTCTTCTCCCTGGGAATCTTCCTATGTGATTTGGGATTCTCCCAGCATGCCTTTTTTTAATTACCTGCCTCCCTTTAACTTCATTTCAACAAATATTTATTAGATATCTGCTTTATACTAAGCACTTGGGTAGATGAAAACAAAACACCAACCAGTCTCTTCCCTTAAGGAGCTCGTTCAGTCTTACAAAAAGTTGGGTGGCGGATGCTCTCCCTGGTGACTTCTGAAAGCCTTGGTTTCTGGGGTCCCAGGTCATTACTGAAAGGCAGGACCTGGAAATAAGAACTCTTGGTTCTTTGCTTGGTCATAATGATTCTGAATCCTGGGAATCGGAGCTAAGCTCTCTCAGGATGGCTTGATTACTCAATTTTTGCAAATAGGGAAGGTCATAACCCACATCTCTTCAGTACTTTTGTGATTTGATTTTCTCTTCCCCCAAATACCTGGTTAAGTCTTTTACTTTATCAGATCAGGAAGCTGAGTCCCACAGAATAGTTGCAACTTGCTTGGTGTCAGAGGTGGAGTCAGACCTCAAATCCAGAGCTCCTGATTTTCAGATCAGGGCTATACCCTGAACTAAGGTTTTCCCATCTTAGGTGATCAGGAAGTTCTTTTGTTTGCTTGTTGTGGTTGAGAGAGGGATTGTATCAGATAGTGGAGAAGGAAAAGGATGGTTGAGAAGGAGATCTGGGGAAGTGCTTTCCTTTACTAAGTTCCAGCTAGTCCAAGGGGTGAGCAGGTTTTTAATCACATCTTCCAGGCTCCTCATTTCATTCTTAATTAATTTAGAGTCAGAACCCCTGGGCACTGCTCCCTTCCCAGATGAATTACAGGATGTGTGGGATCCTGGGTCAAAGTCTAACTGAATTGAAAGAGAAAAACAGAAGGCCTTAACCCTTTCTAGCCCTTGGGATTTCTCCAAAGAACCTTGAGAGAATCCACAATCCCCCATGTTTCTGGGGAAGTATTCATAGTCCTAGATGCAAGGAATGTTGGTGCTGGGATGGCTCAAATAACATAGGATATCAGATCTGGGGAACTCCTTTTGCCATTATTTAGCCATTTCAATCATGTCCATTTTTTCATGACCCCGTTTGGGGTTTTCTTGGCAAAAATACTGGAGCAATTTCCCGTTTCCTTCTCTCACTCATTTTATAGATGAGGAAACTGAGGCAAAAAAAAAGCCACACCATTAATAGGGATCTGAGGCCATATTTGAATTCAGGAAAAGTCTGCCTGACTCCAGGCCCATCACTCTATACTACCTAGCTTCTGGGGCAGGGACTGATGGGCAAGGGAGTGTAGCATGGCCCCGGAAAGAAGTGTTCTTAGAAGATGGAAGGAACCTTAGAACACAGAATGTCAGAACTGAAAAGGAATTTTAAAAATGTAATTTCTGAGCCTGAAAGAAACTCAGAAATCATCTGGTAAATCAATTCATTAATCAATCAACAGATATTCATTAAATTCACCATGTACCAAATCCTATGTTGTAGTCTGGGGATACAAAGACAAATTTCAAACAATTCTTGCCCTCAAGAAGCTTATAGTACTCATATGGACATTTGCAAATCAAATGCAAGACAATTTTGGAGGAAAAGGCAATAGCACCTGGGGATAGGGCACAGGGAATAAACTCCTGTGGAAAGTGTTGCTTGAGCTGAGTTGAACTGAAGGAAACTAGGGATTCCAAAATGGCAGTGTAGCCAGAGAGTATTCCAGGTTTGGGGCACAGAAATGGAAAGGAAAGCTTGAAGGAAGATAGGAGATAGGGCATAGTGGGGAAACTGAGGCCTTGTAAGGGAAAGGGACTTGACCAAAGTGGCACAAGTAATCAGGATTAGAAACCAGGTCTCCCTCAGACTCTAGTTGTCCTCCTCAAGACAAGGGATTTTGGTGGATGATATAGTAGGGTCCTATGCTAATTAGCTGAAGTCAATAAAACATTTATTAAATATATACTGGGAACAAAACTTTGTGTCAAGGTCAGGGGAGGATAGAGAGATGAACAATTATGCCATCTGCCGTGTGGGCTTCAAAGGAGCTTTCAAGTCCAGTTGTGAGATAAAAAACGCTTACAAACAATGCTGATACAGATTAAAAAAGAGATGACCTGCAGAGTTAGTCTTAGCACCCTCCATGCTGAGTATTGGGGTTACAAAGAAAAACAAAGGGATTGCCTCTATCCTCAAAGAGACAGGAGAGACGACATCAATAACTAGAAATATAGAAAATACAGACTGAGTTGATAAAAGACAAGATGGAAGGGGAAGGTAACAGCACTTAGGAGAATGAGGAAAGGTTCTGCAGAAGGCAGTATATGAGATGATTCTCAAAAGAAGCCAGGAAAGCTAAGAGGATGAGGAGAGGGACCATTCTAGACATGAAGTATAAACAGTATAAGTAAAGATATGGAGGTGGAAGATGGAATGTTGTGTATAAGGGTAGAAAGGGTAGAAAAAATCAGGGTAGTTGGATCATAGAGTACTGGAAAGGGAATGAAGGATAAGAAGACTAGGAGGTAGGTAGAGGCAGACTATAATAAACTTTAAAAATCAAGAAGAAGAGACAGCTAGGTAGTTCAGTGGATATAGCACCAGTTCTGAAGTCAGAAGGACCTGAGTTTGAATTTGTACTCAGATACTTATTTACTAGCAGTATAAGTCTAGACAAGTCACTTAACTCCAACTGCCTCAAAAAAAAAGTCAGAGAGAGGTTTTTATATTTGATTCTGTTTATTTACTATTTGATCTTCCCCAGTTATATGAAAAACAAATTTTTTACATTTGTTTTTAAAACTTTGAGTTCCAGATTCTCTTCCTTCCTCCCCATCTCCATTAAGAAGGCATATGTGAAGTTATAAATATTTTACATTTGATTCTGGAACTGATAGGGAACCAATGAGGTGACCCAGACCTGCATTTTTGGAAGATCAGTTTGCTGGTCCAATGAAGAGAGTCCATGTCTCTGGGAAGAGAGTTGAAGCAGGGAAGTCCATTGCAATAGATGTGAGATGATGAGGGCCTGTGCTAGAAGGGAGTATATGTGAGGGACGATGTGAAGGAAAATTGACAGGTCTTGGCAAAAGATTAGATACAAAAGGTAAGTTAGGTGTTGAGGATGACAACCAAAATATAGAATCTGGCTGATTGAGGTGGATGATGTTTTCCATAGTAATAGAAAAATGGGGAAGGGGGAAGCCTTTATTTATTTATTTATTTTGCAGGGTGAATAAAGATAATGAGTTTTGTTTTAGACATAGTAAATTTGAGGTGCCTGCAAGATCTCTGGTTCTATATGTCTAAAAGGCCATAGGTAATATAGGACTGAAGCTCAGGAAAGAGACACATCTGGATATATAGATCCCAGAATCCTCTGCATCATTAAACTTTTGGAAGCTGATAGCTCATAAAACAAGATAGTATATAGAGAGAAGAGGGCCTTGGAGGACACTCACAGTTAGTGGGTTTGGATGATGATTCTGCAAAGAAGACTGAGAAGTTGGAGGTGGACAAGGAAAGATTAGTGTCACAAAACCCCAGGGAGGAGTGAGAATCCAGGTTGGTGAGGTTGTTGGGACCTTATCCAGGTTAGAGAGGCTGTGAGGTGGGACTTAAATGACCAGGATTTTGTCAGCCAGAAACAAGGAAGGAACTCAAGGTGTAGAAGGTGGCAGGAGCAAAGACTTCCCAAAGCTGAAGACATTGTGACAAGATGCTTGGTTTTGCCAGCCCATCCAAAGACTCAGGATCTGGAAATTGACTCTTTCTCTCACTCTATCTCCCTTAGTACATGGGCTGCATAGAGGTACTACGTTCCATGAGGTCCCTGGATTTTAACACCCGGACCCAGGTTACCCGGTGAGTGTTGGGACTCCTCTCTCCTGGGAGTGGGCTGGGGGTAAGGCTGGCGGAGTAGACAAACCCATTGCATGAAGTCAGAGACTGAAGCCAAGGATCAGAAAAGGGGCAGTTTGTGCTTTGAAGAATTCTATATCCTCAAGAACCCCTAGTAATCCCTTATATTTTGTACAATGCTTCAAATTACCTGGTACTTGACAGTGTACTAAGTTTGTTACCATTTAGAAGACCTTTTATAGTCTGGAGAGCACTTTACAGCTTATAAAGCATTTTTTCCACATCCATTATCTCATTTGATCTTCACAGTAGTTCCATGGAGACTGAGCTAGGATTATTGTTCTGACTTAACATGGGGAAATTAAGTCTCAGTGAGAAAGGAAAGGACCATACAGCTCTTCAGGGACAGACTAGAATATGAGCGTCCTGAATTCCACTTGTAGAAGCAAGTATTGAATAGTTTTTAGAGTTGCAAGGGAGCCAAGAACAGAAAATGTCAGAGCTGAAAGAACCTTTAAAACATAGAACGTGTACAGGTAGCAAAGAGACTTTAGAGACCATCTATACCAATTTTCCCCTTTTACAGATGGCTTAAAGAGGGGAAAGAGCTTGCTTAAAGTCACAAAGGATAGAATTCAAATCTGACCCCCAAGGGCCAGAAGGTGGATAGATACATCTGACGCAAAGCATGTGCTGTCCCAAAATGGGATATAATTTCAACCATATCTGATGGCTATTACCTAGGTAATAGCTGGGAAAATCATGTCCTTCTTGAATCTCTTAGTTTCCTAAAGAAGTTGGACATAATGGCCTCTGAGATCATTCTAGCTCAACAACTGTGATCCTATGTACTCTCTTTCCCCAATTCTTCCCTTGCCTTCCCTTCCCTTCCCTCTTTCCTTCTGTTTCTCTCTATTCTCTCTCTCTCTCTCTGTGTTTGTCTCTCTTTCTCACTCTTTTTCTCTTTCTGTCTCTGTTTCTTTCTGTCTGTCTCTGTCTCTCTTTTTCTCTCTGTCTCTGTCTCTTTTTCTCTTTCTCTCTCCCTCCCTCCTTCTCTCTCTCTCTCTCTCTCTCTCTCTCTCTCTCTCTCTCTCTCTCTCTCTCTCTCTCTGTCTCTCTCTCTCTCTGTCTCTCTGTCTCTCTCTGTCTTTCTCTCTCTCTCTCTGTCTCTCTCTCTCTCTCTCTCTCTCTCTCTCTCTCTCTCTCTCTGTCTCTCTCTGTCTCTCTCTCTCTGTCTCTCCCTCTCGCTCTCGCTCTCTCTCTCATTCTCCCCCTGCCCCAGCACACCCAGACAGAGAGGTTCCTTGCCCATAGATCTAATGGCAAAAAGGGAAGGAGAAGAGAGATGATGGGAGGGGGGAAAGGCAGAGAAGGGCAGAGGTAAAGCAAGGGAAGAATACTGCAGATAAAAGGTGAGGAAAATGGAAGGAGACTGGGAAAAACTCCCCATTGCAGCAGCAGGAAAAGGAGGACAAGGGCTCAGATCAATAGCTGTGACCCAGACTTGGAGAGGGTGGAGCCGCAGGGGGAGGGGTGCCTTCTATTATTTATCATCATTGCTGCCAAACAGGGAGAAGTGGTACTTACTGGGGGTGGAGGGAGAGAGCCAGAAGGCCTGGTGGGAGTGCCTTTGGAGCCTGGTGAGGTCAGCCCAGAGAGGGAGGGCCTGAGGTCATGTCCCCTGGGAATGGAGGAAGCCTGATGCTAAAGCTCTTCCTTTAAATGGAGCGTCTCTGTCAGACTTGAGGTCCCTCTTTCTTCTTTCTGCTCCAGCCCACGGCTATCTTGGAGACCACTGTGTAGACACATGGAAGAACTCATCTAATAGCCTCAGAACTTAGTCTCATACCTAGAATTGTCCCAGTAGTTAGAAGCCTCCGTGTTCCCCTGTGTAAGGAGTTAAATCTCACAGGACCCTTACCACCCAGTCCCTTTACTGAGCTCTTCCATCCCCTTTATGACCCCCATCCTCTTCACTAACCCTAACCCAGCCCCCCTCACTGAGGCACCTTTCCCTTCACTGAGCTCCATCCTTCTCACTGAGCTTCCCAGAATGCCAGATGAAATAAGCCCTACTCAGCATATTCCACCAATGTCTTTCCTTGATGACTTCAGGTAAAGGAGAACCCACCACTTCTCAAGAAAGCCCCTTCTACTTCTGAATTTGAATTTAATTTGAATTGTTAGGGAGTTCCCCCCCTTAATTTATCCTAAATCTACTTCTCCACCCTCATTGCTTCTGGTTGCGCTCACTGGGGTCAAAAACAACAAATCTAATTCTTTTCTGTAGGAGACCCCTTCACCTCCATGAATTTCCTAACCCGGCCACTACCTAAAGCTTAGATTCCAAAGTCTTCTAGTCTGAGTCCTTTATCTTACAGTTAAATAAGTTGAAGTGACTTGCCCAGAGTCATACAGATACAAGTGTCAGAGTAAGATTTGAATTTAGAAGCTCAGACTTCAGAGCTAGTACTCTGCCTAGTGAACTTCCCAGCTTCCCTCCTGTAACACACTAGGTTATTGTGGTGAAAATGGTTTGTGAAAACGTCAAACACTAAAAATGTGAGGTGGAAGTTATCATCATCATCCTCATCATCAGTGACTGCCCTCAGCTTAAACCCTATAACTCTCCCAGCTGCACAGCCAGGCTGGAATGACGTTCCCCTTCCCTGACCCCTCCCCATGATCTCTCTCATGAGGATGCTCTCTCCTACAGGGAGGCGATCAATAGGCTTTATGAAGCAGTGCCTGGTGTCCGAGGTGCCTGGAAGAAAAAGGTGGGTGAAGTTTCAGGGAAAAGCAGACTCTGTTGTGGAAGAATAGATGCTGCGAAGGGTATAGAGTCTAGATAGAAAAATAAGGAGTCAGATACTACCTGGGTCCTGGGAAGGAGTTGGGCTGAGGAAGAAAGAGGCGATGCTTTGAAGATATAGGTTCCCTTCATTCACAGCTGGAGAAGAATGCAGTGACTAGCAGGGAGAATCTGATGGGTTTGGGTGAGGAGCTGTGGTTAGCTTTTGCAATATGAAAAATTTCCATTTCAACTCTAGAATCCTGAGCTTCCAACTTGGATTGTTCTCCAGCCCAACCTTTAGAACCCCTGTATTAAAAACAGGATGCTTTTCCTGTTTCATACTTAGAATCTTGAGTCTCAAAACTGCATTTTTCTCCAACCTCGTACCTAGAACTTTAGTCTCATATCTGGACCTTTCTTCAAATTTTACATCGAGAACCATAACATTAAATGCGGGTCCTTCTTCAACCTCACACCTAGAATCCCTATTCTCTTTCTCTGTCTCTGTCTCTGTCTCTGTCTCTCTCTGTGTGTCTCTCTGTCTCTCTCTGTTTCTGTCTCTCTGTCTCTCTGTGTCTCTCTGTCTCTCTCTCTCTCTGTCTCTTTCTGTGTCTTTCTTTTATTAAAGCTTTTTATTTTTCAAAACATATGTGTGGACAATTTTTCAACATTAGCCCTTGCAAAACTTTGTGTTCCAATTTCCCTCCTTCCCCCACACCCTCCCTTAGATGGCAAGTAGTCCAATATATGTTAAACATGGTAGAAGTATATATTAAATCCAATATATGCATACATATTTATACAATTATCTTGCCGTACAAGAAAAATCAAATCAAACTAGAAAAAAAATTAGAAGCAAAATAAAATGCAAGCAAACAACCACAAAAAGAGTGAAAATGCTATGTTGTGATCCCTACTCAGTTCCTAAAGTCTTCTATCTGGGTGTAGATGGCTCTCTTCTTCATTAAACAATTGGAACTGGCTTCAGTCATCTCATTGTTGAAAAGAGCCACGTCCATCAGAATTGATCATCATATAGTCTTGTTGTGTGTATAATGCTCTCCTGGTTCTGCTCATTTCACTCAGCATCAGTTCATGTAAGTCTCTCCAGGCTTCTCTAAATCACCCTGTTGGTTGTTTCTTACAAAATAATAATATTCCATAACATTCATATGCCATAACTAGAATCCCCATTCTCAAACCTGGATCATTCTCCAGCCTTTCACAGAGAAGTCAGATTTAAAACTGAACCCTTTCTCAGTGTCACATATAAAGCCCCAGCTTCAAAATTAGACTCTTTCCCAACCTCATACCTAGAACCTCCAGTCTTAACCCTAGAACTTCCTAAAACTTCACACCTAGAATTTACACTACAATTACTAGCTACAAATTACCTTTCTTCTTTGACTCTCAGTTCCCTAATCGATATAAATTAGGATAATAATATAGGATACCTCACAAGGTTGTTGTGAAGAAAGCTTAAAACACTATGGAAATGTAAATTGCTATTATTAACTCCCCTCCAACCCAAGCCTAGAACCCATCTAACAGCCTCAAACCTTAGTCTCATTCACACCTAGAATTGTCCCAGTAGTTACACGCCTACAAGTCCTGTTGTGTCTGAAACCTAGAATCTCTCATAAACTCACATGTTTCCCCATCCTAAAAGCTAAATCTTGTCCCATTCTTCAAGTGAAAACTCTAAGCATCAATCCTTTTAATTTTCTTTAGAAAAATGTTGTATCTTCTGTTTTAAATCAGTTATTTCTACATCTCTCTTTCTGTCTCTTTCTCTACGTATGTCTATCTTCCTGTCTCTCTCCATGTCTGCCTGTCTGTTTCTTTTTTCTTTTTCTCTTTGTGTCTCTATCTCTATCTGTGTGTATTGTTTCTCTCCCTGTCTCTGTGTCTCTCTTTGTCTCTCTCTCTCCTTGTCTCTTTGTATTTGTCTCTTTGTGTCTTTCTGAGTCTCTTTTTCTCTATCTTTCTCTGTGCTTGTCTGTCTTTTTTTTCTCTGTCTCTCTCTTTCTCTCTGTCTTCTGTCTATGTCTTTGTCTCTTTGTCTCTCTGTCTCTGTCAAACACAGAGTCACACACTGTGATAATAAAGAAAAGCAATTATCCCAAGCCCATTAGTGACTGGATCTGACTATTGCTACCTTCTTCAGTCATAATCTCCCACATCACTCCCAAAGCATGGTGGTTCCCTCTCATCCCTTCTCTAGGGTCAGATTAATCATGACAATTAGTGCACATGGCATTACTATAGTCCCTGTCTCTATAGTTTCCTTGGCTCTACTTCCTTTGCCTTGCATCACTTCATACAACTTTCCCCATGGTTCTCCGAATTCCTCTGATTTGTCTTTTCTTATGGTGCAATAATATTGTGTTACATTCATGGACCATATTGCCTTTTGTCATTCCCCAAGCAACTGGAACTAGCTTTGTTTCCCAGTTTTTTTTTTTTTTTGCTACCCCCCAGACCTTGTTATGTGCCTCTCTCTCTCACAGCAGAGAGATCAGAAATACTGAATGGGGCACACATTGGCAGAAAAAGTTGACACATTTGGTTAGTTTTATATAACTACTGTTTTTATGTAAAAAGGAGGCTTTTATTGGATGTGAGGAATTAAATGGAAATGGCATTAGCTTTTTTTAAAAGCATCAATAAAACTTTTTAGTACGATTTTTTAAAAAGGGCTTTCTGGGACTAGTTTGAGTTCTTTCTCTCTCACAGCAGAGAGATAGGGAGACAGAAATACTGAATGGGGCCCACATTGTCAGAAATAGTTGACACATTTGGTTAGCTTTGTATAACTACTGTTTTTATGTAAAAAGGAGACTTTTATTGGATGTGAGGAATTAAATGGAAATGGCATTAGCTTTAAAAAAAAGCATCAATAAAACTTTTTAGTACAGTTTTTTTTAAAAGGTCTTTCTGGGACTAGTTTGAGTTCTTTCATTCTATCTTTGATCTCTGTGAAATATATGCCTAATTGTGGGATATTTGGATCTTTTTTTTAGGACTTTTTCTCAAACAGTTCTAAATTTTTTTCCAAAATGCCTCAGCTCTATTTCTTTAAAAAAATACAATAGTAGTATTTATTTAGTTCTTTCAAATTTGCCAACATATGCTTTATAAATGTTATTTCATATGATCCTCACATTGACCCTGTGAAGTCATTGCTATTAGTTCCCCCATATTCTGTAGTCATTTTTCAATCTTCTCTGATTCTTTGTGACCAATTTGGGGTTTTCTTGGTGAAGATACTGGCATGGCTTGCCATTTCTTTCTCCGGCTCATTTTACAGATGAGGAAACTGAGGCGAGCAAGGTGAAGTTCCTTGCCCAGGGTCACATAGTTGGTAAGTCTGAGGCCAGATTTGAACTCAGGAAGATGAATCTTTCTCACTTCAAATCTGGCACTCTGTTCACTGAGCCATCCTACTGCTCCTTCCTCCATTTTACAGATGAGAAAACTGAGCATGGAAAAAGTCATGCATGTAGTTGATCAGAGTCAATATCAAACTCTTTCGGATTCCCAGTCTGACACTCTATCCACTAGACCTCGTAGCTAATGCCTTTTATAGCTTAATGTTTTAAATTATAAAACAATTGTTAATAACAATCCACAATACAAGAAAACAAAAGTCACTGACATATGCAACGTTACACATCCATAGTCCCCTCTCTCTCCAGCTGAAGGATGGGGGTGCAAGTTCTCCTCTCTTCTCCAGGGAAGAGATTGTTCTTTTAAATTCAGTGTTGTTTTATTGACATTTTCACTTCCCATATTGTATAGCCTTTGTGTGTGTCATCTTCCTTGCTGTCCTAACTTCATTCTGCCTCAGTTTATAAGTCTTCTCTTGCTTCTCCAAATTCTCCACATTCATCATTTCTTAGGTGTTACATTCACGAACCACAGTTTATTTAGCCATAAATAACTGCCATTTCCCAAATGACTAGCAATCACTGCATTTCCAGTTCTTTGTTACCCACAAAAAGTGCTACTGTGGATATTTTAGCATATGTGGAGATTACCTTCCTGTTTTTGACTCTTTAGGGTTAGAGACAGGGATCTCTGGGCCAAAGGATAGGAACAGTTCAATAACTTTTTTTTTTTTTTTTGCCTACTTCCAAATTGTTTTCTTTTTTTTTAAATTTATTTTTTTTTGTTTTTTGTTTGTTTGTTTTTTAATTTTTATTTTATTTTATAGCTAGGTTAATTTTTTTTTTTACAACATTATCCCTTGCACTCGCTTCTGTTCTGATTTTTTCCCCTCCCTCCCTCCACCCCCTCCCCTAGATGGTAAGCAGTCCTATATATGTTAAATATGCCAGATTGTTTTCTAAAATGCAATCTTCCTCTCCCATCCCACCCTCCCCACAAACTTAGTCTTTGCTATGGGTTAAATCTGACTCTACACCCTGGTCACTTCCCGAATGTTTTGGTCTCGTGCCCTGATGCAGCCAGAATCTGCACCTGGCCAAAGGGGCATTGTTTCCCTTGTTCTGCAGGCCCCCAACAAAGCCCTTTTCTCCATCCTTGGGAAGAGCAACCTCCGTTTTGCTGGTATGAGTATTACAATCAACATCTCCATCGATGGGCTCAACCTCATGGTGCCCACCACTCGCCAGGTAAGCCCTGTGCCACCTGGCTGCCACCCCCTCTCCCTCCCATTCCCATCCACTCCATGCTCATTTCTTGGCCTTGGCCTGGGGGAGGAAGGGGGGGGGTGCCGAGCCAGAGCAGGCCCACCTGCTTCCTTCCAACTCACCTGTGGATTTCCTTCTTCTCCTGTGACTTCGGTGATCCCTGGGGGTGGAAAGAGAGATAAGGGCTGGGTGTGTGTATGCACAGGTATGTATGTATATGGGAAAGCACTCAGTGCCAGTCAAACACTTATTACATGTGGGAACAGGCAACTCCCAGGTAAGGAAATTGCTTCTCTCGGCTGAGGAAAATTCTTTCATTTACGTTCCTTTGCCTTAAAGGCGTGATGATGAGGGGGGAAAGGATCTTTGGGGTCACAAGCCAGTGTTTGTGTCAGGAACAGGACACGATCCCATGTTTTTCCTGGATTTAAGACAACTCTCTGTCCCCTAGGCTCCAAGCCTCTCATAAGTATGGGACTAGATGGGGATAAGTGTGTGGCTGTGGACAGATACACATCTCTGTGAGTGTGACTCTGAGGGTCTGAGAGTGTCTCTGAATATGGTGTGACTTTTAGCATCTCTCTGAGGGCGTCTCTGAGTGTAAGTGTATATCTTTCAGAGTATATCTGAATGTGACTGAATATCTGTGAGTGTGTCTGTGAATGTGTTTATGAGGGTCTGTGGGTGTGACTCTGAGTCTCTGAGTCTCTGTGAGTGTGTCTCTGGGGGTGTATCTGAGTTTCTCTGAGTGTGAGTGTGTCTCTGAGTGTCTGTGCTGCTGAGTGTGTCTAAATGTGAGTTTGTGTCTCTAAGTGTGTCTCTGTGTGTGTGTTTGAGTGTGAGTGTGTCTCTGAGTATCTGAGTTGTCTGTGAGTGCCTTATTTTATCAGCAAATCTGAGGGTGCAAGCCCATTTTTCCAGATTCATACATGCTGTGTGTATCTTCCCTTCTTGGGAGCTGTTTTCTGGTCTCCTGGAGTAAAGCACTGGGTTCCATGATCTCTTGGGTTCCTCGGAATCCCCACATCCCCTGACCTGTATCTGAAGGTTTCTGTGTACATGAGGATTTGTGTCACTGGAGACATAGCAGATTGTAGGCTTCCTTCTTGAGTTCCCCAGAAGGTTTGGGGCCGAGAGAAACTGAAAATAGTGGCCAGGAGTGGTTAGGGCTAGTTAAGCACTGGGCACTTGACACATGGTGTGTCTTGAATAAATGTTTGTTGAATTGGATAAAATTAGGAACTGTTCTCCCCATGGGGCAGGTAGGTGAAGTAAGGCACAAAGGGCTGGATTCGGATTCAATTCTTATTCTGACTAGACTCCAGCTGTATGACCCTGGGCGGATCATTTAATTTTCCTCATCTCTAAAATGGGCATAAAAATAGCCTCTGTCTCCCATGGTCATTGTGAGGATCACAGGAGATAATATTTGTAAAGTTCTTTATAACCTTAAAGTGCTATATAAATTATTATTAATAATTTTCCTCAGGGTCCTCAGCAAGGGCAGGAGCAAATTTTGCTTCAGGAGAGTAGAAATTGCCCCTGGGAAGGAATGAAGGAGGTGAGGGAAAGCAGAAATAAAGACCAATGGGGAAAAAGCAGGAATTGCCAGGCTAAACTCAAGCTGGAGTCCAAGTGTGAATGTGAGCAGATTTTAAGCAGCAGGACACGTGTGTTAACCGGGAAGGGGCCTTAGGTCCTGTTCTCCAAGCACTGACCCTCCTTAGCTCCATTACATATTTCTCGGTGTGAGCACTCGCACTTCCCAGAGTCCCTGAACTGAAGCGGGGAAGGAGGTCAGGCTGAGGGAGAGGAGTAAGGAGCCGAGCCCAAGCGTCTGACAGTATTCCAGGTGAAGCTTGGTGCTTCGGGGCTGATAGCTCAGAATCCTGGCTCCTTCCCGGCTTCCTGGTTTCCCTGTCCAGGGAGGAGGGTCCCTCACCTGTCCAAGGTCCACCCCAGGCTTTGCCCCTTGGGCGGAGCTCCCTGCTTCATTGTAACCCATCTCTGCCTCTCTGCCCGGGACAGATCATCGCTAACCATCACATGCAGTCCATCTCCTTCGCCTCCGGTGGCGACACGGTAAGCCCTCCCCTTGAGGGGGGAGCTGGGAGCCTTCCTCTGGGGGGCAGCTCCACCCTACTCTTCTCCCTTCCTCCGCTCCCCTGCTCCCTCCCCCCGCCCAGCCCCCCTCTCCTGTCTCCCATCCCTGCCACCACAACCGCAGCCTCCTTTTGCTTTTGCATCCAGCTGGACCCCTTGTTGCCAGGCAACCACCTCACCAGCTCCCCCTACCACTGGCCCTGGCCATTGCCTTTGCTCTCTGCCAATTATCTTCATCCGGGCCCCCCTCTCCCAACCCTGGGCCCTGTGGACCAGTCTCAGAATCTCAGGTTCCAGGGTCTGGGATGGGGTGGGGGGTAGAAGGTCTGGGCTGTCTCTCACTGAGCGTCCTCCCGTCTCTCCGCAGGACATGACCGATTACGTGGCCTATGTGGCAAAGGATCCCATTAACCAGAGAGGTGAGAGAGCTCCCGGGTGGGGAGAAAGGGAGAGTGGGGCATCGGGGGCTGAAGGACGACTGCAGACTCCCCTCACTGTTGGAGAAGGCCGAGTGCCTTCCTGGGAGAGCTGGGGGAGGTTGGGGGAGTCCTGTCTCATGTCGCATGTTCCCCTCCCTCCCTTCTCCGTAGCCTGTCACATCCTGGAGTGCTGCGAAGGATTAGCCCAGAACGTCATCAGCACTGTGGGCCAGGCCTTCGAGCTGCGCTTCAAACAGTATCTCTACAGCCCCCCCAAAGTGGCCATTCCCCCCGAAAGGTAAAGGGGCCCTGCTCTGGTCTGATGTGGTGTAGGGGAAAGTGACCCGGGGGGGAATCAGAGACCCCAGTCTGAGCACCGGACCTGCCCCCGACTCACTGCCTCTTTGTTTCTGTGGCCCAGGATGTTGGGGAACGAGGAGTCAACTTGGGGTGAGGAGGAGGATGTCAACGAACACGATTATTATAACAGCATCCCTGGGAAGGAGCCCCCCCTGGGCGGCCTGGTGGACTCCCGGCTCTGGGCGCCCAGCTATGTCCACACCCAGCCCCCCAGCTCAGGGGCTTTCAGCCAGGTCAGGCTCTGCCGGTCTTTCCAGGGAGTCTTGGGCCCCTGGGAAAAGGACTGCCATAGGGGGTGTCTTCCCGGAAGGCCAGGGACTTCAAAGACCCTTGCCATTTCCAGGAACCTGCGGTGGTCCCAAAGGTGACAGAAAAAAATTTGGGTGGGGGGAGTCATGGTGAGCCCATCTTCTCCATTAATTGGGGCCAAGGGGAGTTATAGAAGGGGAAAGGCTACCCTGGGAAGCCACTGATTTGTAGGAAAGATATGGCTCCTGTTCTTGGGGAATTTCTATTCCAACAAAGAGATGAAGCCATCAGAACCAGCAAGAAATCTGTCTGTGGCTGTGGTTGAAGGGGGAGAGAGAGCAGAAGGGGGGTAGGGGCCCAGCTAAGAAAGGGCTGGGGGGGGCAAGGAGAAGTGAGGAAGGGAATACTGATGGCCAATTCTGCTTCCCAGATTGGATCCCCGGCCCGGAGAGAGCAACGGAGTCAGGCTGGCCTGCACTGGGACCTGGGTCTCCCTGGTATGAGTCTCTGCAAGGGGAAGGAAGCTGTACTGGGGAGGAGGATACTGATGGGCTGTGCTCAGATTAGTCAGGAATAGCTATGGCTGCCCTTCTGCCTCCCATCTCGACAGCAGTCTGCCCCCCCTACCCCTGAGACACATTTTGAGCTTACTGTTTCCTACCCTTCTCTTCTGTTTTTTATCTACCCTCCTCCTTTCCTCCTTTCCTTCTTCCTTCACTCCTTTTTTCCTTCCTTCTCTTTTTCCTCTCTCCCTCTCTTCTTTCTTTCTCTCTTCCCCCTTTCTTCCTCCCTCCCGCCTCTCCCTTTCTTCCTCCATCTCTCTATTTTTCCCTTCCTTCCCTTTTTTCCTTCTTCCCTCTCTCCCTTCCTCCCTCCTTTTCTTTCTCTCTCCCTTTCTTCTCCCCTCCCCCTCTCTTTCTTTCTCCCTCTCTCCCTCCCTCTATTTTCTAATTAAATCAAAAAACATTTAGTAAGTTCCTAATACACCTGGGGGGCTGTGCTCATTGTTAAGGCTACAAAATGAAAAATAACATTTCCTGCCCTCATGAAACTTACAATCTAATGCTGGGGGAGATGCTGTAGATAAACTAAGTGTAATATATAATGTGAGAAAGACCAGACTCAGCCAGACAACACTCTCTAGGTAAATTTGAGGAAGGAAAACTCACTTTCAGGTTGGGGTGGAGGCGAGTAAGGAGAAAGAAGGAGGAGATAGAATTTATAGAAGATTTACACAAGAGATAACTGACCTGGGACTTTGAGAGAGTGGGGAGGGAGTGCTTTCCTAGATGAGATAGGGCTAATGCAAAGTGGAGCTAGGAGAGGGTAGGATGAGATTAGGGAATAGATGATTATACAGTTTGTAGAATGCTCCAAACAGAAAGTGGAGGTCAGGTGGAGCCTTGAATAGCAAGCAAAGAAGTTTTCTGGCTTCAAAGCCTGAGGGGCTGGGTTCTAGGCTGGGTTCTGGGCTGCCGCTATCTTTGTGAGCTTCAGCGAGAGGTTTAAGCTCTATAAAATAAGGGGACTGGTGTAGATGACCACCAAGGTCCCTTTCAGCCCTCCTCTCTCTCTCTACTTTCATTTTTCTTCTCCTGCCCTCCTCTTAAATGCAGAAGACAAAATTAGAACTTAAAGCCAGTGCAATTATCCAGGGGAATGAGGGGACCCACTTCTCCTGATTATTCTTCCCACCAAACTCAGTGTTTCTCAGCGCACCCCTCAACCCTTCTGCCTCTCCCTGGATAGCCCGGCTCCATTAAACTCCTCTGCATCCCCCTTTCCCAGGCCAGCCCTGTGACGATGGCTACCTGCAGGCAGACAGCCGGCCTCTGGGCTCCCGGGACTATGAGGAGCACATGTATGTGAACACCCAGAACCTGGAGAGCTGGGAGACTGAGCCTGCAGCCCCGGAGGAGAGCCCTAAGAAGGACCTTTTTGATATGAGTATGATGGGAACCCAGGCCTGGGTCTCAGAGAACCTCTAGCTGTAGGGTCAATACAACCTCTGCTCTGAGGAGGGAAGGGGAAGGGAGAAAGAAAGGGAGAGGCCCCTGTCTAAAGGGGAAGAATAATACCTCCTCTCAGGCTGAGGACACAGAGCCTCTGTTCTCAGGGGACCTCTGATTTGACCTGGGTGACTGTCAGCCAGCCAGCACCAGCTTCTTAAATTGTAGTTTTGACCCCTTTGGGGTCTCCAGCTGAATGTGAGAATCATGAAAATATGATTCATTGTCAGTAAATATTTTGCTTTATATACCTATTTTATATACCTATATATTCAGGGTTCCATAAAAATTTCTTGGGTGAAAAAAGTGGGAAAAGTTTAGGAAGCCTTGGGCTGGGCTGGGAGGAAAGACAGGATGGCTTTGTATTCAGCCTGGCCTAATGGGAGGAATCTGGAGCTAAAGGCAGAAGACCTGGTTTAAAGGCTAATTCTTACTATTAGCTGAGTGACTATGGGGAAGTCCTGCCCTTTCCTGGGCCTAATTTCCTTCCTCAATAAAATGAGAGGGGGCCTAAAGGAACCTTAAGAACTCTAAAAACCTGTGTTCTTTTAATTTTCCATAGTTGGATGTCCTGGTCTAAGGGAGATGCAAATTTATAAAGCCTTTTCCTCATCATTTCTCTCACCCGTGTCTCAGAAAATCCCATGAGGGAAGCAAGCCCAAGATTACCCATTCCTATTTCCTAGATAAGGAAACTAAGGTCCCTTTATCCAGGCACACAGGGGGTTGGCCAGAGTCTGGAGTTAAGTCCATGTCTTTGGGATTGCAGGGCCCTTTGAAGACGCCCTGAAACTGCACGAGTGTTCCGTGGCCAGCAGCGGGCCCATCCCCATCGAGGACCAGTGGCCCAGCCCTCCCACTCGTCGGGCTCCCATTGCCCCAACAGAGGAGCAGCTCCGCCGAGAACCCTGGTACCATGGCAAGATGAGCCGGCGGGCAGCCGAGAAATTGCTCAGGACAGATGGGGACTTCCTGGTGCGGGACAGCGTCACTAACCCCGGGCAGTATGTCCTAACGGGCATGCACGGGGGTCAGCCCAAGCACCTGCTCCTGGTGGACCCCGAGGGCGTGGTAAGGAGGCCGGAAGAGACTGGTACCGACAGGCACCAGAACTTAGAACATGACATCTTAGCTTAGTTAAAAGACACCATGGAGACCATCCAGGCTGTTCCAGTTCAGTACCTCAATAAGCATTTCTTAAGCACCTACTGTGTGTCAGATACTGCCCCAGACCCTAGAAATACAAAGATATGAAAGTCCCTCATTTTAAGAAAAGAGAGGAAGAGTTGAAAATGGGGGGAGAAAAGGAGGAAGGAGAAAGAAAGGGGGAGAAAGAGAGAAACAGACACACACAGAGAAAGAGAGAAACAGAGAGAGATAAAAAGAGTGACAGAGTGGGAGAGACAAAGGCAGAGACAGAAAGAGAGAGAAACAAAGACATAAAAAGAGAGACAGAGAGAAACAGATATAGAGAGAGACACAGAGAGAGAGACAGAAAGAGAAACAGACATAGAGACACAGAGATTCACAGAGAGAGAACAGACATAGAGAGAAAGAGAGAGACAGAGAGAGAAACAAAGACAGAGACAAAGAAACAAAGAGAGAAAGAGACAGGCGGAAAGATAGATACACAGACAAAGACAGAGAGAGAGAAAAAGAGACAAAAAGAGAGAGAGAGAGACAGAGAGACAGACAGAGACAGAGAGGTACAAAGACAGAGCTACACAGAGAAAAAGCATCTCAGACAACATACATTTAAGTATATTCACAATAAAGATGACAATATCACAGGAAGGGACAGGATGAAAAGGGAGGGAGGGGGAGCTGGAAGAAGACTCAATGACCCGTAAGGTTTCTTCCATGTCTGAAATTCTGTGGGAGATGCCTTAGAACACAGCATACGATTTCATGTCAGAGCTGGGAGAGACTTTACAGATCATTCTGTCCAAATGGAGAAAATGTGAAAGAAAGGAAATGTGAGGGGGGAAGACTCACACCGTGAGTCAGTGGTGGAAGAGGGACCAGAAGCCCCTGGCTTAGTCTGCCTGACCACGCTTCTTCCAGAAGTACAAGACAAAGGCACTTTCAGGTCTAGCCGGGACTGGACCTTGTGCCATTATTATGGGGTTATATCCATGAACCTAAAGATACCTCCTGTCTGCTCCGATCGGTTGGGTGTCCAGCTGGTAGCTTTAGAACTGTGGTTTGAAAGGGATGTTGTGTGTGTGTGGGTGGGGGGCGTGTTTGTGGGAGGAGGAAATTCGTGGCTATTTTCTATCAGGACAGAAAGGGAGTTTCCTTTTGAACCGTAGCCCAGAAGACAGATTCCAAAGGCTGGACCAGTTGTTCCTCTCTCTCTTCCAGTTTCTCGCCTCTGCCCACCTGCCCTCCAACCTTTGCCTTTCCTGACCAGTTCCCTCTGTCCTGCAGGTACGGACCAAGGATGTGCTGTTTGAGAGCATCAGCCACCTTATTGATTACCATCTGCAAAACGGGCAGCCCATCCTGGCCGCTGAGAGTGAACTGCACCTGCGAGACGTGGTGAAGCGAGAACCCTGACCCGGCCTAGGGTGTGTCCCAGGGAGAGGGTGCTGTTCGCTTTCCAGGGTCCCTGGACTGGGCCGTTTAAAGAGAGACGAAAAGGCCAGGCTACAAGTGTCCTTTCCCTCACCCCCTCCTCACATGTACTGCATCATAGAACATAGAACATAAGGTTTTAGAGATGGAAGGGCTCTTCCAACAATTTATCAGAACTGGAAGAGTTCTCAGAACATGAATGTCAGAACTGGAGGGCCTCAGTGTCTCTACCAGAAACCCAATGCCAACTTATGTAGGTGGGCAGAAACCATCTGCTCCTGCCCTCCCTGGCCCTCCTTTCCTTTGTAAGAGGAAGAGTCTAGATTCGGAGGCTCCCCCCAGTCTGACAGTGTATGTGCTCCGATCCCTTTTAGTCTAGACGTTCTGTGTTCGGTGTTCTGGGTCCCTTCTTGTTCTGAAGTGCTACAGGTCCTCTCCTTTCACTGTCCCCAGCTCCCAGATGGTTCCTTCTCCATCTGCTTGCCTGTGCTCGCCCTTACAGCTCCAGCTCTGGCCCTACCCTCCCTCATCCTTCTTGGATGGGTATGTCTCCGCCCAGCACTGAGCCTGGAATTGCTGTCATCACCACTCGCCTTCTAAGTGAAGGACCGGCTGCTGCTTCTCCTGGGCCAAGGGGGATAGGTCAATCTGGGTCTCTGGGAGCCCCAGCCCTCCCTTCCTTGCCTTCATTCACCTGGCGTGAATGTGTTCATACCAAAGATGAAACTTTTTCTGACTTTTTTTTAAACAAACGAATAATAATAACAAAATGATGGACAACTTCCAAGCTGGTAACTCATTCTCAAATGGGTCCGGGCTCCCTAGGAATGTAGACATGAAATGCCGCCCACTTCTTGACTGGAACCCACGTTCCTCAGCTGTAAAATGTAGGTGCTCAATTCCTGGGAGGTGAGATTAAGGTGCTTGGAGTCCTCAACCTGGATGGGGGCAGTGTCAGAGCAAAGGTGAGGTCTGATGGGAATAGACTGGACCCAAGATCTCTGGCCCTGTTCTTGCCCAGACCATCCCCTTCTTCTCCCCTCTTCCCTCCCTCAACGCTCAGGAACACTAGCCTTTGAACTTTAATGGAACAATCTCTTTTGCTCGTTAGGGAAAAGGAAGCCATATGATATCATAGAACCTAGAATTGTTATGGACGTTAATAATGAGTAATCTGAAGTCCTGATAACCTTGGCATTTGGGAAGTGGGACTTAGGGCCTGCTGCTCCTCCATTTGTATCACTCCCAGTCTTCTTTACAGACCCTACTAACCCATTCGAGGTTCAGATACTAGAGGATCCAGGGATGCAGGTGGGAAAGTCTCCCCACATCCCCACACCAAGAAGAGCTCTTCTGAAAGAAGGGGGTAATGAAATCTAGTCCCCTATTTTACTGATGGGTCCCACAGTAAGTGGGCAGCAGGAGGTGGGACTGATTGACTGGGGATTCCATCACTGACCACTTCATCCTTCCCCAGTACTCCAGGCAACTCCCTCCGGTACCTCTCCCGAGATCTGGCATTCAGAATCTGTTTATAATTAAATCTGGGAGTGACCAAATGACTTGGCTTCTTTTACACTGAGTTACCCAGTCTGGAAAGAAGCTTCTCTTCCCACCTTCGAACCTAGAACTGCCAGTTCCAGGATATGGTGACCCTAGTCCAGGAACCTTCCTCTCTAAGCCAGCTAAGAGGAAATTTCTCCCACATCCTCTGATAGGAGAAATGCAGGCTGGGAAGGTTTCATTGGTGTGAGGAAATGCTTTCTCTGCATCCTCAGCTCAAAGAATCCCCTGCACCGATGATGTCAACCTCAAATAGAAATGGGAGCCACTGAATTGCACATGGGGATCCCTGCAGACTGAATACAGACTTAGAAAACCACATAGGAACATTACCTATATTTTGTTGTCTTTTAATTATTTTGTTAAATATTTCCCAATTGCATTTTCACCTCACGGCGCAATGCTGTGGGCTGCACCCCTCTGGCCCAGAGTACTGAAAGACTAAACAAGGTGCCTCGGATTACACAGCCAGTATGTCTCAGAGGCAGGATTGAAACCGGGTTCTCTGGGCCACACGACTGGCTTTCTCTTCTTCTTACTGTGCTGTCTCGACTTCTACAGGCTTTGCTGTTCACAAATCACTGTCCTTACAGCATTGCTGGGGGGGAGGGTAAGAGAATGACTTTTATGCCCATTTCACAGATGGGGATAACGGAAACTCTGTTCTCATCTCAGTGAACCCCAGATCTTCTGACTCCAAAGTTCTGGGAGCTTTTTAGCTATGGAGATCTTGGTACAGAGGGCTTCTTAGGGGAAACTGGCCCTCCAAAATCTCCCTAATCAGTATTCATGGGGAAATCATCCTTTGGCCTAATTTCTCTCTCAAGGATGCCTTGGACTTTTGTTCTGACATGCCCAACTTCCTTCCCAAAGACTGTCCCAACTTCTCCCCAAGAGATACCACAATTTCTCTTTTAAAAAAACCTTTCCCAGGACAGCCAGTTGGTGCAGTGGATAAAATATTGTCCCTAGACTCAGGAGAAATTCAGATTCAACCTCAGACACTTAACACTTACTAGCTGTGTGACCCTGGGCAAGTCACTTAACCCCAATTGCTCTCAAAAGAAACCAACAGAAAACAAGCATAAAAATCTTTTCCAACTTCTAAGAGGTACTAACTTTTCTCTGTGTTGTTGTTCAGTTGTGTATGACCCTGTTTTACCATAATATACTAACACTGTCCATGGGGTCTTCTTGGCAAGGATACTGGAGTGGTCTGTCATTTCTCCAGTACAGAAAGGCTGGCAGAGATAAAATACAGCCAGTAAGTATGTGAGGTCACATTTGAACTCAGGTCCTCCTGACTTCAAGCCTAGTGTTCTATCCACTGAGTCAGCTGCCTCAATTTTTCTCCTGGACTACCCCGTATTCTAAGATACTCCAATTTCTCTTTCAAAAAAGGTTCTATTTCTCTCCAGAGACATTTTGACTTTTCTCTCAGACTCCCCAACTTCTCTCAAGGGCACTTCAATTTCTCTTTTAAAAAACTTTCTCACAGAAGGTAACTAATTCTCTCTCCTAGGACATCCCCAGTTTTCTCCCAAAGAGCTCTCCAGTTTCTTACCCAAGGCTATTTCAAATTCTCTCCCAATGTTACCTCCAACTTTCCCCCTCATTATGTTTTTCCACAAAAGCAGCTGGTGTGGTGAATAGAGAACTGGACGAGAAGTCAGAGAGAGCTGGATTCAAATCCTGGCTGATAAATATGAGTAATTCACTTACTCTTTCAATGCCCTGGGTTAGAGGTGTCAAATACACTTCAGTGGGATGTAGTCCACAATATTCTCCTCTTGCTCGAACCAAATATAAATGTAATTGGGAAATATTTAACCAAATAAATTAAAATACAATAAAACCTAGAGAACATTACATTTAAAAACTTAAGTTGATATATGGCTGCAGGGATCCTTATGTATTTCTATTTGAGGTTGATACCATTGCTACAGGTAGCTCCCTAAGACTATAAGCTTTGAGAAAAGGTGCCCACCTGTATTAGTAAAAGGAGTTTTCTCACCTGAGAATGAAATCAACCAGGCCACCTTCTCCTCTCCATCCCCAGCTCCCACTATTCAAGGCTATTTGAGCCCAGCTGACCTTGGTATGCTGGAGCCCTTACCCTAATAATTATTATCTAGCATTGGTTGGATTAGAGTCCTTCCCCATCATCTCCCCCAGGTATGCTGCAATTCCAAGGCCTAGATCTAGTCCCCCAGTTTGTCAGTGTATCAGCTCAGAGAAAGGAGGGAAAGGTGGGCTCGGTCTCCTAGCAATGGGAGGAAGAAATTTTATTGAAAGAAATCTAACAAAGCAATAGTTTCTTAGCCTCAGCACTTGCCCAGAGAATCTTAGTTCTAAAGCTGCTTTTAAAAAAACCAACTGTCTGGGTAGTGAAATGAAAAGGAGAATGGAGTCCCAAAGCCCCTTGGGAGCTAGGAAAGGAGTAGCAGAGATGGCACAACATTTGCCCCTCCGTGGCTGGGTCACAGTAAAGCAATTTGATAGATGAACAAACCAAAGCATCTAAGTAGAACTTATTCACTCAAGGATTCCCCTTGGGATACAGTCAGGGAGATGTGGGAGAAAATGCAGTTTAAATCGCTCATCTAAAAAAAGAAACATACAGAGTAAGGACTAAGCTGGGGCTCTAACTCAAGTCTTATGACATGAATTCAGAACTTCCCTAATTATACCAGGATGGATCTGATGAATTCCTTTGTTCCTCTAGAAGGGCTGAGATACTCTCTCTGGACCTCTCATTTACCACCTTTTAGTTTCTTGGAAGCCTGTCCAGAGTGTCCCCTGCCACATTCTAGGCTCCTGTCTGGTTTAAGCTAGTTGTCCAGGCTGGAGTTGTGCAGCTGACCCCAAGCCTTGAAGAAATTTGCTCAGCTGATGTGGAATCCTGCCACAGTTCTTGGGAACCATTGAACCACATCAGTTGGACCTATTTATTTTCCCTTCCCTTTGTAGAGAACAATGTTTCAAATCAGTACAACTTGACAACTCCTCCCTCCCCCCAACTCCTCCTCTAGCTCCTGTTTGGAGAACAAATTGAATAGAAATTTCACTTTTGAACTTCTCCCCCTTACCATTAGGAGAGATCAGGTTCAGCCCAGCATTGCTCTGTCAAAGGGAAAGAAATCTTGGGGCCAGGTTTCAGTATCCTGGAGTATATGGATGAAGGGAAGTAATCACCCCCAGTTCTCTGCCTGAGGCAAAAAACTTTAGAAAGATGTCAAATTTAGAAGAACTTTAGAATTTTAGTGTTAGGAAGGAACCTTAGAATATAGAACACTAGATCTGGAAAGGATCTCAGCACTCAGAATGTTAAGCGTTGGAAGGGACTTTGAACATTGTGTATAAGGGCTAAGAAAACTTGCCCTACTGATGAGAGCAGCCCCAGGTCACATTTCAGAAGAACTTTAGAACACAGTGTTAGGAAGGAACCTTAGAACATAGAACACTAGATCTGGAAACAATCTTAGCACTCAGAACCTCAGAGTTGGAAGGGACCTTTGAACATAGTGTATTAGGGCTAAGAAAACCTGTTCCCAGTAATGAGTGGGCCCCAGGGTGACAGCCTGAGAGTGAAAGGAGGAAGGAAGGTTTTTTCTAAAAAAAAAAAAAAAAAAAAAAAAAAGGCCTGATTCTTTTTAGCTGGTTAGCTTCAGTGAAGTAGGTAAACAAAGCAGATCCCAGAGGTCAACAAAACCTTCTGGTTCCTGAATTATTTTAGCTACTGGTCTAGGAGCTCCCTCATGCTCTCATGGAGAACTTGACTCCCAGAGCTCAGTCAGATGAGCAATCACACTATGGTACCATGGAAAGTTATGAGGGGTGGTTCTGGGTATAAAAGGCTTGGATCCAAATCCTGGCTCTGGTGGTAGTTGTTGGAGCCCAGCTCCTGAAGGGAGCAAAGTGAGAAAAAGGCCATAAGCTCACTGTATTCCGCTGTATCCCTGAAGGGAGGGAAGAGGAAGATGATGAGAAGGAAGTTTTTGAGGCCCACTGGACTGGCTACATTATCTCAGAGGCACTGGGGGTCATAGAATCAAAAATCTCCAGCTGGAAGGAGCTGCAGAAGTCATCCAATTTAACTATAAGAGGAAACTGAGACCCAGGGAGGAGTGTTCACTAGGTCACACGGCTAATAAGTGGACAAAGCCACATGGGAGACCAGGTCCTGAAACTATTCTATCTTTTGTACCTGTTGCTTCCTGGAGAAAATCAAAGGAGGAGGGTTTCAGAACAGGGGAGGGCTGAGACCGGCTTTGATAGTCAATATTCTCAGGACATTTAAGGCTCTGGCTTCCAATCTTTTTTCTTCTTAACTTCCCTCTAAGCCCTGAGTCAGATTCTACTCTATGACTCTGAAATGTAGTGTGAGGTGGGGGGGGGGGGGGAGAGAGATGGCACTGGGACACTGAAGATGGGTCACTGGGAGATATAGGATCTCAAGGACTGTTTTCTTCTCCATGTTTAGCCATTTTCAATCATATCCTGTGATCCCATTTGAGGTTTTCTTGGCAAAGATACTGGCATGATTTTCCATGAGGAACGGGGGTAAACAGGATGGCTTACCCAAGTTCATACAGCTAGTGAGTGTCTGAGGCTGGATTTGAATTCAGAAAGGGGACTCTTTCTGACTCCGGGCCCATGCCATCCACTGGGCCACTTAGCTGCCCAGGAACTGTGTTAAGGATCATCAGGCTAACCCACTCATTTTCCAGGGGAAATTGATTTGCCCAAGTCTGTGGCGGCAGAGTGAAAATAATAACTTCCCTTTTTACGGACCGCTACAGTTTATAGCTTTTCCTGCAGCCTTAAGGCGAAGCAGAGAGTGCAAGTACCTTTTATCAGCTTTTTACAGAGATGGAAACTGAGGTTCAGAAGAAAAGGGATTTGTCCAAAGGACTAGCCTCCAAGTTCTGGCTCTTTCCAGATCACCACGCCCAAAGGTGCTCCTCCCACCCGCCCCAGCCTCAGTCTTCCAGCCTGCCCCAGGGGTACTAGGGAGCTTCGGCCTCTCCCTCCCCCCACCCCCGCCCATGACCCTCGGGGCCTCTCCTGCTGCCTTTTAACTAGCCTTTAACGCAGCCTCTTGGCAGCCACTCGACATCTCCAGCAGCAGGTACTCGAGCTCAAGGACCCGGCCTCCTTTTTCCCTCCCCTCTCCAATGCCCCGGCTCCCAGAACGAACGCTCCGAGAAATCGGAGAGGTGTTGGGGGCTAAGTCCGGATGGACTCCAGCTCCTCTCGCGCTGGGCGGGGCTGTCTGGTGGGGGTCCGGCACGGGAAGGTTGTGATGTCCCGAAATCGGATCCTCCAGCCTCGCCCTAGGATCCGGGATGGGGCGGGTCCAATCCAACGGAACAACTTCACCCTCCTCCCGGCCCCCACCTCTAGCTAGAGACGAGGCTGATCCTTGAGAGTAGGGGGAGGGGAGAGGAGGAGAAGGGGACGGAGAAGTAAGGTTGGGGTCGACCTACAGATGGGCCTGGACTTGGTGGTGGGGTAGGGGAAGGGAGGGGCTCCCATCTCTTTCAACTACTTGACCTATGAGGTGGGGATTCTGAACCAGAAGGCAAGAGAAAAAGCTTTTACCCTTTTCTCTCACCCGGGGCCTTAGTTTCCCCATTTGTAAAAAGGAGTTGGACTGGATCGTTTCTAGAGTCCTTTTCAGTTGTGGACATTCAATATTTTAAAGTCCTTTCCAGCTCTAACATTCTACGAGCACGGGATCTCTAAGCACTTTTCCATTTACGACATCCAATATTCCACTAGGATGCCTTTGAGCTCTCTGGCGGGCAGAAACAAAGGGTCAGTGGCTCGGGACAGAGTTGACCTCTCAGAGAGGTGCACCCCCGAATCATTCCCCACCCCCCACCTTCGAAATCTTGGGAGGAGGCCTGGTCTTGGGAGATAAATCTGGTGCCGCAGTCTCGGATTAACTCCAGTTAACAGGGCTCTCCCACCAAGCCCACCTCAGTTCATCAATCTGGCCCGCCGCCCCCACCGACTCTCTGTCCTCACAAAGCTCCTTCTGGGGGAGGATCCTACCGTGAATTTGGGGATGGGGCGGAAGTCAAGAACCACTCCTCGATTCCCGTCCCCACTTTTCGGCGGTGCGGGGGCTCCCCGGCTTGGGGTGGGGGGGATTCAATGGCGGCTCTACTCGGAGTATTACGGCGGCGGCGGCCGGGCTGGGCGGCTTCCTGCGGCCGCGGTGAATGAGTCCGTCTGCGCTGCCGCCGCCGCCTCCCGTATATAAGCCACCGCGAGTCCGGTCGCCAGCCCAGTGCCAGCTGGAGAGCCGCTCTCCTCTTCCTTCCTTTTCTCCCTGCGCCCTCGGAGCCTGCAGGTCCGGGACATCCCTTTCCCTCTGGGCAGGTAGGCAGGTGCCGGCTCCTCAGGGGGTCGGGGGGTCCCCATCTTCCTGTGCCCTGCGCCCCGCAGTCTTCTCTGGGATCTGTTCGGGAGGCCAGAAGCAGCTGCGATCGGACGGCTGGAGCCCCCATCTTCCGGGACCAGTAAGAGGGAGGGAGCTACAGGTGGAAAGTTACCCTGGGTGGGGGGAGGGGATGTCAGAAGGACCGGGCCTGGGCTCTCCCCTGCTCCTTTGCTGGCTCCTCCCATCCCTTCGCCCCTTGGTGAGGCTCAATTATAGACCTAAAAGAGCGCTTTGGGATCACTGCAAATGCCGTGCCGGCAGCGGGGACTGTGACGCCTCTGTCGCAGAGAGGAGCCCCGGGAGCACTCAAGCTTCGTCCCCGGGGATACGTGCTTATAGCCCGTAAGGAGTGCTTTGAGATCCCAGCACAGCAGGGTGTTCAGAGCAGCAACTATGCTACCCTATTACCTGGATGTCTTGGGATGTCAATTTACAATCTTACAGGAGTGCTTGGAGATCCCAACCCAAAAGAGTGTCCCGAGTTCGCAGGGCAAACCCAAAACCTTCCTACGTGTCAAGCTCAGATCCGGGATGTAATGGATCCTTCCCGGGGTTTAGAGCTTATAGCAGAAAGATGCTCTTTGAGATCCCAACCTAGGAGACGGACAGATCAGGGCTATTGTTCTCCTCCCGGATCTCATACCTTCCGGGGTATAGACTGTTTACATCCAGGAAACTTTAAGGATGCGAACTCAATGCATTGAGATCCCAGAGCAACCAGGGTGTTATCTCAAGAGCTATCCTCTGGCCACAGAGTGGAGGACCCCAAAAGCTGTGGAATCCCTTTCCCATCGATGTGAGCACATAGTGCCTGGAGAGCTGGGATTTAGCAGTGGGAGAAACTTCTCATTTCTCTTCCTAGAAGTAGAGCTCTGGACTTGTCAAGCTTGGGAGCTAGATCTATATGACTTCTTTGTCTTCTAGCTCTTCCTTTTCTAATCAAGTAGTTTCCAACCCTTTGGGATCCCTGATGTGAAAGTCCCAGAGTGGGCAGGAGGCTTTCCTGGAAGTGAGGCCCTTAGATTTTGTAAGGAGTGTGTGTGTGTGTGTGTGTGTGTGTGTGTGTGTGTGTGTGTGTGGAGGGGAGAACCTCTTCTCCTCTCCTTCTTCCTACCCCCCAGGGTTCCTATCATTCCAGGGCAAGGGATGAAACCTTGGAAATGGATTCCCCTGACAGAAAGCAGAAGAGAGAGCTTTAAGAGGCCACATATAAGGGGAAAGTAGGGGAGACCACCTGTTCCCTGGGCAAGGTCTGGATGCTGCCAAGTATCCTTACAGCCTACTAGTCCTTTCCTGATTCAGAAGGGGATGACAGGATCACAGATTCAGAGCTGGATGGGACCTTAGAGAACATCTAGTCTGTGTTCCCTGATTCAGAAGGGAATGATGGGATCACAGATTCAGGGCTGAATGGGACCCTAGAGAACATCTAGTCTGTGTTCCCTGATTCAGAAGGGAATGATGGGATCACAGATTCAGGGCTCAATGGGACCTTAGAGAACATCTAGTCCGTGTTCCCTGATTCAGAAGGGAATGATGGGATCACAGATTCAGGGCTGAATGGGACCTTAGAGAACATCTAGTCCGTGTTCCCTGATTCAGAAGGGAATGATGGGATCACAGATTCAGGGGTGAATGGGACCTTAGAGAACATCTAGTCCGTGTTCCCTGATTCAGATGGGAATGATGGGATCACAGATTCAGGGGTGAATGGGACCTTAGAGAACATCTAGTCTGTGTTCCCTGATTCAGAAGGGAATGATGGGATCACAGATTCAGGGGTGAATGGGACCTTAGAGAACATCTAGTCCGTGTTCCCTGATTCAGAAGGGAATGATGGGATCACAGATTCAGGGCTGAATGGGACCCTAGAGAACATCTAGTCTGTGTTCCCTGATTCAGAAGGGAATGATGGGATCACAGATTCAGGGCTGGATGGGACCTTAGAGAACATCTAGTCCGTGTTCCCTGATTCAGAAGGGAATGATGGGGTCACAGATTCAGGGCTGGATGGGACCTTAGAGAACATCTAGCCCATGTTCCCTAGTTTATAGATGAGGATGCTGATTATCTGCCCCAGAGTGCCACAGGTAACAAGTGTCAGCGGCAGGATTTGAACTCAGATCTGCCTGAGTCCGGGTCCGGGTTCAGCACACTCCTCCTGTGTCACCATACTAACTTCTTTTGGTCTGTGTCCCCATCCTGACTTTGCCGGCCTCTCTTTGTCTCCTCTTACAGCGGTCTCTGGTGCAGCACTTGCCACCGTCACCCCCAGTCTCTCTTCTTTTCTTCCCACCTCTGCCATTCCCATGAAGAAGACCAACATGTGGCTGCTAGATCGGCTCAGAGGATCTGGAGAGAATGGCGCTTCCCGGGGGGCAGATGGTGACCGGTCCTCCAAGGGTCCCCTCTACAGTAACGTGCTCACCCCCGACAAGATCCCTGACTTTTTCATTCCTCCCAAGCTTACCTCAGCCCCAGCTGAGGCAGAAGGGGCAGCCACAGGGTCAGGCTCAGGCTCCAGCTCCCCACACTTGGGATCCTCAGCCTCCGAACAAAACCTGGCCTCGGGCAGCAGTGGGGCCCGAAAGGCTCAGCGAAGCCCCCGTTTGCCCGCCAAGCTGGCGGCCGAGAGCAAGAACCTGCTGAAGGCGGCCAGCCGGCACGTCATCCAGATCGAGAGCGCCGAGGACTGGAGGCCCGAGGAGGAGGAGGAGGCTGTGGCCACCAACGCCGACCCCAGGCCCAGACCGCCATGTCCTTGCCCTACGTGCCCAAGGCGCAGACGTCCTACGGGTTTGCCACTCTGATGGAGAGTCCCCACACGCGACGGAAGGAATCGCTGTTCCACAGCGAGCACACGGGCCTGGCCCAGGCTGGGTCCCCCGGCGCTCTCCGGAGAGCTGGGCCCAAGGCCAATGGGGAGGGCACTTCCCGGGCTGAAGCCCTGATGAGCCCCTACCGATACTTCAGCGGGGGCGAGAGCGACACGGGCTCCTCGGCAGAGTCGTCTCCCTTCGGGTCCCCCCTGCTTTCGCGCTCAGTGTCTCTGCTCAAGGTTTTTGCCCAAGACGGGCAGGCCAAGGTGAGCCAGCTGCGGCAGTCAGTGGGCCGCCACAGCTCCTTGTCCACGGATGAGAGCTCCGCTGACGTCAGCCCCAGCGCCCGCCGCCGCGCCCGCCGCCCCGCCCCGGCAGCTCCGGAGGCCAGCGGGGAGCCCGCTTCGACCCCTCGGGGGGAGCACACGGTGCGCCTCGGCAAGCGGGGGAGCCTGCGCCTGGCCGCCGAGTACGACCCGGCCCGGGCCCGCCTGCGGGTCAGGCTGCTGGCCGCCGAGGGCCTCTACGACCGGCTCTTCGACACCCGCAGCATCAACTGCTGTGTGGGCCTCTGTCTGACGCCCGGGAAGCTGCAGAAGCAGCGGAGTACCATCATCAAGAACACTTGGCACCCCATCTTTAACGAGGACTTCTTCTTTGATGGTCTGTGCCCCTCGAGTGCCCGCAAGCTGGCTCTCAAGCTCAAAGTAGTGAACAAGGGAGGCAGCCTGAAGAGGGATACCCTGCTGGGGGAGAAGGAAGTGCCCCTCACATCTCTGCTGCCTTTCTTGTGAAGGCCCTCCCCAGCCCAGCCCCAGCCCCGTCTCAGAGGAGGGGGAGGGAACCCTTCTCTGACCCATTCCTGCCCTGGTGCTCCTCTCAGTCCCTCCCACCTTTCTGCTCCACTTGCCACCCAGGGAATGTGGGAAAACTCCAGACCCACAGCACTGAGAGCTAGCACGCCACGGGTGAGGGACACAGGGGGCCCCAGGAGGGATTGGGGGCGAGGGACAAAATGGCCCTCCCACGGGGCCCCAGCTCACACCCAGACCCCCGGCTGTGCTTCAGTCCCAAGCACGATTAAGAAACTAGAGCGTCATTTTCCCTAATTTATTTGCGGGGGGGGGGCTGAGGCAACAATGCCGGGAGAGGGTGAGAGCCCTGGATTTGGTGTCAGAACAGTCTGGCCCCAAGTCCCAGCTTTGCCTCTTGCTCACTAGGAGACGTCAAGCACGTCTCTCCTCTCTAGCCTCAGTTTGCTCATTGTCAAGTGAAAATATAAGGTGGCAATTTGCAGGAAACCTTTCCAGGTCTAAATCCCACAAGCTGGATCTTCTGGTCCGAGGTCTCGCCTCCCTCCATCTGGGAAAGGAGACTTGTGGATAGATGGGGAAAAGGTGAGCAGGCAAGAAACAGCCTGGGCTGTTTCTAGTGCGGAGAAGAGGAGGCAACCTCAGTTCTCTGCCTCCCTGACTACCTTCCTTCCCCAGTCCCTTTCTGCATAGCTCTAAGTTGACTTGCTGAAGATTTGCTTGCACTTGAGTAATCAAGTTAGGGAGAAAAGGATCTAGGGAACTCCCAGAGGGCCAATGGAAGGTTCCTGGGGCTGTGTCCAAACAGTTAATCCCAAGGGAAGGGGTTGACCCTTGGCCCTTTTGCTTTCCATCCCGGTGGACCCCAGCTCTGCTTTCCCAGGAGCACCCAGCTGACTCCCCCAGATCAGGAGGACACTGGATGGGAAGCTCCCATCTCCAGAAGCCCATCGTAGCTCTGCTCCCTGCCCTAGGGGATAATGATTAAAGGGATGACCTCTGGGAATGATCAGAAGCAAAGATCGGGTTCTAGAGCCAAGAGAGTTCTTAGAACTTAGTGGGACCCTCTAGTCCAACTCCCTTGGCTCTACAGCCGAGGAGGAGCTCCTTGAGGTCGCACAAGAGAACGTCAGGACTAGAATGGGACTTTCTAGATGGGACTGCTCTCCCTCCAGGATGCTCTAGAGCTAAGCTCTGGACAAAGCCCTGGGAAGAGAAGACTGAAGAATGTTTTCTTCCTCGTCCCCTGGGGGATGGAGACTATTAAGCATGTCTGCCTGTTTCCACTCCAGCACCCCTCTGGCTCTCTGCCCTCTGCCCTCCTTTTGCCAGGGGGGTGCTTTGTCAGTATTTAAACACCCTCTCCCAGGCCAGGGAGCTGTTCAGTCCCAGGCCCTCCTGGCCAGCCTCCTCCCCCTCCATTATCTCCTTCTCCATGATAGCGTGTCCTCTTCCCCTCGTCTCCCTGCATGATTCCTGGCTTCTGCCTGAGAGAGAGTGCCACGGGCCCCCCACTGTGTCTGGCCTCCGGGGCCCATGCTTGGCTCCCCATCCTCTTGCACACAGCAGATGGCAGCCGTAGGCCTTGCTGTGCACAGCTATTTATACTTGGAGAGTGATTGACATCTACCCATGTTTTATTCTGCGTGTGTAAATATGTTTTGGATACAGTCCGGGCGGGTACAATGATTTTCCCCCCATGGTTTATTTATTTATTTAATTATTTTGTGGTTCTGTGGCCTTGTCTCACGGTCCCTGAGGCAGAGGGGATTCCCAGCTCAGCCAAGGATTGGAAACAATGTGGGAGGGTTACCAGGATAACTCAAGTCCTCACCTGGGAAGGGGACCTGGCACTCCTTCCCAGCTCCTCGGATTCTCTTAGCAGCCCTTTGGATGGCTAGCCAACCATCCTCAGAACTCTCCACTGGGGCCTGAGCACAAGGTCACCCAAACTCCCCAGGCAGGGAAACGGGACTAGCAAACTTGCTTGGAGGGCAAGACTGGCCAATCCTCTCTTCCACAACTGGCCTCTGTCGCCCTTTTCTGATTGGGGAGGAGCTCAGGACAGCCAGAGCCCCCCATCATAGTGGGGGGGAAGAATTCCTGGCTCCCAGAATCCCCCCCCAAAAAAATCCCAGGATCTGACCGAGGACTTCAGCCCTATAATTTTAGCAGTAGGGAAACTGAGGGCAGAGGGGCAAAGGGATTTGCCTAAAGCAGCAGAGAAGGTTTTTGTCAGGCCGCCCAGCACCTAGTCCAGCATTCATTATTCCTGCCACCTGTTGGGTGGCTGGGATTAGTAAATGATCCTAATCCTTCCAATGGCTGAAAGAAGCCCACTTGGGAGGTACTGAGGGCTGAAGCCAGAGTCAAAAGGGGCTGAGCTTAGAGTGATCCATTCCTGAAGTCCCCCTCCCCAAAAACAGCAGCAAGTGTATATGGGGCACTGGAAGTGCCTGATCCCATTGGTGCTTGGAAATTAACACCTCCTCATGCCAGTGGGAATTCTGGGTCTCTAGGTATCTTCTTCCCTTTCTGCTCCCCAGTGAATCTGTCTGCCAAATGGGCAAAAAACATCTCCACTCTTATTCTCTCCTACAGTTGTTTTGATGTTTTAACTTTCCTGATAACTTTTAAAGTGAATTCTACCCGCCCACCTATGAGTGTGTGTGTAGTGTGTTTATAAATGCGTTTTTAGTGCAATAAAGGTATTTCCAAAACAACTGAGTTGTTGTGGATGTTTCTCTGAGCCAGGAAAAAAGGATGTATTTGAACTGGGATCCTCCCCCCACCCCCGCTTCCTTTTCTCACACTATATATCTCAGGTTGTCTAAGAGAGAAACAAAGCAGGAAGAGACCTTGATACTTAAACTGTCAGAGCTGGAAAGGCCCCTGACAGACCAAACCTTTCATTTGTTATCCAAGAAAAATGAGGGCGGGCTGTCTCTTTGCCTGGGCTCTGACCACTGGCTCATAGGAAGGGTCATAGACTTTTTCCTCCATGGCTATCACGGAAGACTTGATCTCCTGAAGCTAGGTAGAGGATCTTCCCATTGTCCCACCCCAAGGTTGTCTGAAGGGTCAACTTCTCATCGAGTCAAGCTTTCTAAACTGTCGGGTCATCCCACTGAGGTATACTGCAGATTCTAAAGGATGGAGAGCGAGCTGGAAACAGGGTGGGGCCTGTATTGACTCTGCTGATTAAGGGGATACAAAGAAAAATTAAAAACTGTTCCTGCCCCCAAACGGTTTACAATATAACTGGAGCTGTGAGATATGGATATAGCAATACACACATGCCAAAAGAATGAATACAGGGTAATTTGGGGAGGGAAGGCGCTTGCAGCTTGAAGTTGTGGGGCAGGAAAGGCTCATGTAGAAAGAAGGAGCCCTTTGAGCTGAATCTTGAAGCAAAGCATAGATTTCAAGGAGCTGAAATGAGAGGGGAATACATCTCAGGAACCAGGGATACAGCTTAAAGAATATATGGATAAGCTGCCCCTGAGAGGCTCCTGGCACACTAACCTTCTCGTCATCCCCAACCTTCTCTGGGTTACAGGAGAGAAGTACTCCTTTCCAACCTTAAAATATTTTGGTAACAAATGTGAGAATTCTACTCTTAATGTACTGGGATTCTCACACTCACTCACACACACACCCACACCTAACAACTTTGGCACCTTCTTTCCTAAACCCCTTCCCATCCTCGGAAGCTGGAAAAAAGAATCGTCATTTGCCAAGGAAGTTTGGAGGCTGATGTTCGCGGTAGGGAGAATCAGAAGTCAAGGTCCCGCTGTGTTTTGGAAAGGCTGGTGATGAGCTTTGACTTCTGCCCCCTGGCCTTCCAGCTTTCTTCTTCAAAGCACTTGACTCCCTCCCTGATCCCAGATGGGAAGAATGCCAGTGGCTGGAGCATCTCAGAAGTCAGTAAAGGCAACCTCCTCCACTGAGGGGCAATTGGGAGCCCCACTTAGGTCACTAGTGTCAGAGACACTGACCACAGAAGCCATGAAGTTTAACCTCTTCCCTTCGTGGATGGGGCTCAGATGCCTCAGAGTAATAGAATGGAGCTAGAATCCAGGCTTTCTGGATGCCAGTCCTAGCTTTTTCCCATTCTTCTGGTTCTTTATTTTAACCACTCTAAGTCCCTGATACCTTTCTCACCCACCCCCTTTCCAGACTGTGACCCTAGGGGAGAAGCCATAAAATCCATAAAAATCCCTGAAAGCAGGATCCAAGTTTCCCTGCTCAGACCAGGGGTTTCTGGAGGAGACAGATGGTATCTCTCAAAGAACTGCTTCAGAAGCTGTGCTTTCCTCTGAGACTGAAAGTTCCCTGAGGGTAAATCATCCCTTAGATGAGGGACTCTCTGAGGGCTACAATGAAGGGATTCTGCTTTCAAAGCTAAATGTGAAATTCTCCCAGGTGCCAAATTCTTTTTTTTTTTCATCAGAGAGGGAAAACCAACAGCCTCTTCTTCCCTTTTTCTAGGACAGATAATATACAGGAGCCATGAACCACAATCTCCCTATCAGGTCCCAGGATGTGTTGCTAGGCAACAGGGCAACTTCTCGCCTCTTCACCTGACCAGCCATGATTGCATTTTCTGGGGCTGTGTATTTGACCAGGTGTATGTCAACTCTACCACTGTTAATATACTCACAGACAAGGCCAGAGATTAGAGATCTTGGGAGAGATGAGGAAGGAAGGCAGAAGATGAAACCCATAGTATCAGTGGTCTAAGGCTTCAAAATGGTTGCTAACCAGCTTTTCCATCTGCCATTTTGAGATCCTACCTGGGGGTAGATTTCTTTGCCTTTTAGAACATCTAAGGAGCTTCAGCTCTGAAGGGAAAGCAGGTTTCTTTCCATGGGAGAACTCTTTATGGGTTTGAGAGGGAGGGAGGGATATTTTCCACTGTAGGGAGAAATAAGTTTTGTAAAAATATGTGTGACCATGGAAGGGTTAGTGTGATATCTGGTGTGTGTGTGTGTGTGTGTGTGTGTGTGTGTGTGTGTGCGTGTGTGTGTATTCTTCTCAGTCTGATTTTTATTGAGTTTGATTTGTCTTCCCTCCCTGTCTTTGGTCCCAGTGCAGATAGCAAAGCCCTTCAGCATGATGATGAGGGGGATAAAAAAGGATTTATTGGGATTCTCATATAGCTTAGCCTTCTTCGAGAGGGAAAATGGATAAATCATAATGAGCAGATTCCTGGGAAGATTTGGACACAGGGAAACCTGGCACCTGCATCCACTCAAGCTTGAGAGAATCCTAGATTCCCAAAGCCCAAAGGAATGTCAGACCTGGGAGGGCCCTTAGAACACAGAAGATCAGAACTGGGAGAGACAGATACAAATTTAAAGTATCATAGTTTAGAAAAGACTTTAAAACTGGGAAGATCTACTCTGGGAAGGATTTTTGAATATATCATCTTAGAGCTGGAAGCACCTTTGAACACAAGTTGTCAATGCTAGAAAAATTCTTGGAACATGGAACAGCAGAATATAAAACTTCAAAGTTCAGGAGAAGCCCATAAGACTTCTTTCCCTGTGCTTTTCCTCTTTCCATGTGCTTTCCCTCACTGTCAGGGCACAGGAGGTGGTTAGAAATGGGGCAGCTGCTGCTGAGTCCTGGTTTTCCCTTTCTTGTTACTCCAAGTTTCCACGAGGAAATATATATTCAGAGGACCTTATGTGATCCCTCCCTGACTTTACACCTATCTGAAAACTGCCTTCCTCTATTCCCTTCTCCAATTAATGACTCTCAGAGTTTTAATTCTAATCATGAGAAAACAAAATCCCTATTGATACAAGGATGAACTTCCTAATAATTAATTGTTTGTCCTTCATTTTTGAAGAGGACCACTGACATTATGGGTGATATTTTTCCCCTAAGCTTCTAAAGAAAGGTGTTTTTGTTTTGTTTTGTTTTGCTTCATTTCATTTTTGTTGTCATTTTTTTTTATCCAAGCCATATTATTGTGTCTTTTCTGCCACAATTTTACCTCCCTTACTATGAACTCTATGAAGCCAACAACTATACCTTAGGTAAATGTTTTCTTTTTCCTATTAATCAGCCCAGAGCTCATTATGGGTTCTTACACTTAGATTAAATGTGTATTGAATGAATAAGTAAGCAAAGGACTCTGACATCACAGAATGGGTGATATCTTGACTTGTGCTATGAATTGGGCCTGCATAAAATCTTCAGCCTCAGTCTCTGTTCTAATCATCAAAGTCTGATGACAGGACAAAAGTCAGGATGGTGTTTCAGGGTATAGTAATGTTTTTGGCATCTTTGGTATCTCTCCAAGCTCTAAGCCCTCCACAATACCTGCTTTAACCTCCTTCATAGGTTGGATTGGAACTAATTGTTCTCATCTGCTTATTCAGCCTGAGGAACTCTTCATTTGCTTGGGGTAGACAACCTCCTAACTCACGGATAGTCTGAGTACTGTCTGCTCCCCTAAACATTTTTAGCTCATCTTCTGAGATGTGCTATGCCATCTTGAAGCCACAGGTGAGAGTTGGGTGAAAGTGGGCACCAAAGGCAGATGAGCAGAGTTCCTGAAAAGAGTTCCCCAAAGCCCTCCCACCAGAAGTGCTCCTTCTCTCTGAGTATGTCATGATAACTCCTTATCACTGGAAGAGTTCAAGCCTAGGATGAGTAAGATGGATGTCTAAGGAAGTTGTACACTGAAATGGATCATAGATTTCAGATTGGAAGGGAACATCTAGTCCAATCCTTTCTCCTCTTATTTATAATTAGGAAAACTAAGGCCCAGGGAAAGGAAATGACTTGACTATAATCTCATAGCCAGTATGATTCTCAGCTAGGTTTTCTGCGGTGTTCTTTCCACTGAACCATACTACCCTTTCCTAATGAGGGCACTTCCTGCTCTGAGGTTTAGGGATTCTATGAGTCAGGCAGGACAAGAAAAAGGTAGCCTAGGATGAGGCCAGAGCTGTAGTCTAAGAGTCTGAGATTTTAATATCCATCTGCCACTGACTCCCTTGTGACTCGGAGTGTTCTTTTGCACAGTGGACCTTGGTTTCACCATCTGTGAAATGAAGAAGTTCAACTACAAGGTCTCCTTTAACCTTCCAAAATCTAAACTCATAGGACTGGATGGAGTCAGTGACTTGGACTCATGGGATTCTGTGCAGTCTAGTCTTGAGATGGGGGGTAAGGGGTAGGGGGTATGTTCTTGGACTCCAGTCTCCAGTTCCAAGGAGTGATTCCATCTTCTGTAGGAAACCTGGCCTGGTGCCAAGGGAGAAAGCCTGGAATCTAGAGAGCCAAAGATCCCTCTCCCAAACATCTGATGTTGGTGGGATGGGCTCCTGGGCTCCTGTGTTAAATCTGGAGTGGTCACAAACTTGCTGGGCTATATATCCTGATGCTCTGGATTGAATTCAGTCTTGCCCACCTTCTGGGGAAGCAGATAAGGGACTCCCTAGCTGTTCAGGGACTAATGATGCAAGGAGGGTTCCTTTGCTTCCTAGCCTTTATTTCCTGGGTATGGAGTCCTGCTTCCCCCCTCCATATCCCATCCCCTCTCCCAGCAGAGCCCGAAGGCTGCTGTTGCCATGGGGATGCATTAGCCCCACGAGGCCAAACTGAGCTCTTCTCCCGGCCCTGATTAGATCCCGTTCTCTAGATCACTCCTACAACAATTTCGAATCATCTCCCAAACCATCACCAGTAAACTGGCTGCCATGACAGCAGCCCCTGGGGGTGGGTGGGTACTCAGCTCTGGGTAGGTACAGAGGTCTGGAGCAGCAGACGGCAATCTTTTCTCATACACCCTGCCAGGCCTGGCCTCCAAACTGGTCTTTGCCCCCCTACCATCTGCTTTTTCAGTCTGACTCTGTATCAGTCTTCGCCTTAACTAGGAGATACACTTATGCCCAGGAGCAGACCACATCCCCAGACTGGAACCAAAATCCCAGACAAAGAATTACTGAATCATAGAATAGATCTCGATACATAGAACTTAGAATATCAGAGCTAGAAGACCTCTTAGGACTCATAAGACATATTGTCAAGCCTGGGAAGGTCCTTTTTAAGAGTATAGAAGGCAAAATGCTAGAGCTAAAAAGCACTTTAGAATTCAGAACAGTGAATGTCAGAACTTGGAGCTTGAAGCCTGGAGTATATCAGACCTGGAAGAGAACATGCAGTAGAATGTCAGAGCTGGGAGGGCTTTTAGAACTTAGGATAAGGGAGCTAGGGAAGCCCTTAGAACACAGGACGTCAGAGCTGGGAGGCCCTTGGAACATAGGATGCTAGAGCTGGGAAGGTCCTTAGAACACAGGATATCAGAGATGGGGGGGGTGCTTAGAACAGAGAATATCAGAGCTGGAAGGGCCCTCAGAATATGGATGATCTGAGCCAGGTCTTAGGATCACATATTTAGGTATGCATAAGTCTATACACACATACATATGTATATATGTATAACATGTATATATATATATATAATATACAGGTTTTTGGAAGTATATCCATGGCATCCATTGGGATGTCCCCTTCTTTCTCACTCCCTCCCCCATTGCATGCTGCTTAGTCTCCTTCCTGTGGAACCTGGGGAACACCAGTCACTTTCCCCTCTCTATCACTATCTCACCCCAAATCTTCCTTCTAATATCCTCTTTCCCTTTTCCCCTCATTTCCTGACACTGAGCTCCCATCTCTACCTTTGCTAGAGGGAATTTAAAATTCTTCCCACCTATTGTCTAAGTGGAGGGCTGCTTCTGAAAGGCAAACACCCCAGTGCATCCTAAGGATCCCTGAAGCTGAATCTCCCTGTACCTGAGCTCTCCTGTGTGTATTCTCTTCTACAGTTAGAATATGAGTTCCTTGAGAGCAGGAGCTGCCTCCTTTTTGTAAGTCCTGAATTTGGTAAATGGTACGTACTTAATAAGAGTTTTTTTGTTCATTCAAAACACACACACCTGGGTGCTTCCTGAGCTCTGATTCCTCATCTCCAGCTGACTGCTTGGCATCTCTTCCTGGATGTCCCATATGTGTCTCAAATTGAACATTAGTCTAAACCAGAATTCACTATCTCTTCCCGTAAACCTCCTGAATCCCGTTTCTGTTTAGGACCCCAGTATTTTTCCAGTCACCCAGGCTCACACTTTAGGAGTCATTCTTCTCTCCTCTTAACTTTCCACACCCATTTACCTCTTCAGCATCTCTCCCCATCCGCCCCTTAGCTCAACTCTGCCACAACCACTTTTGTGGAAGCCCTTCTCACTTCCACCTGTTGCCACAAACAGTGAACTAAAAAGGCATCTCTTTGCATCTGGTCTCGATGGAAAGAGCACTGGACCTCACTGTGGATCCTTCTTTGTCAAAGAGGATCGATGAATCATCAGAAAGGTGATGACTTGCAAGTGAATTGGATTTGAGAGAGGAAGAGCTGTGTAAAGTCATCTGCCTCACTTTCTCCTCCAGAACCATCCAATGGTAAGATGTAGATCAGGATTTCTAGAGATGGTTCACAGATCTTGGTACTGGGCTTAGAATCAAAAGATCTAAGTTTAAAGATGGCCTCGGACACTTATTATCTATGGGATCCTAGGCAAATCACTTAAACTATTATTTTCCTCAGTTTTCTCATCTGCAAAATGGGGATAATAATAGCATCTACCAGCCAGGTTGCTGTGAGATCAAATAAGATAATATCTGAAGACAACTAAGTATTGGAGTGGATAGAGCACCAGCCCTGGTTTAGAAGAACCTGAGTTCAAATATGATCTCAGACATTTGACACTTACTCGCTGTGTAATACTGGGCAAGTCACTTAACCCTGATTGCCTTGCCAAAAAAAAAAAAAAAAAAAATTAATCACTTAGTACAGTGCTTGGCCCACAGTAGGTGCTTAATAAACATTTGTTTCCTTTCCTTTCCTCTGTCTATGCATCCTCCCAGCAGGTATCTAGTTCATAGTTCTACAATATAGGTCTGACTATGCCATTCCTTTGCCCGAGAAGACTCGATGACTTCTTACTGTAGCCTTTACGGTAAAATATAAACTCTCGGGCCCGCTAGGTGGCGCAGTAGATAGAGCACCAGCCCTGAAGTCAGGAGTTCAAATCGGACCTCAGACCCTTGCTCCCTAGCTGTGTGATCCCAGCCAAGTCACTTAATCCCAATCGCCTCAGCAAAAAATAAAATAAAATACGCACTCTTTTATCATTTAAATCCCTTCACGGACCAGATCCATAGGCTGACCCAGACCAGATCCGTAGGCTGATAACACATGCCTTTCCCCAAGCACACTCTGTGCCCCAGCTGGCCTATTTGTTGTTTCCCCAACACAGCTCTTCATGTCCAGTCTCCGCGACTCTGCACTGGCTTTGATCACTCTCCCCTCCTCCACCTCGCCGAGCCTGGAATGCTCTATCTCCTTCAAGGCTCGGCTCAGGCTGCTCGGTACAAGGAACCTTTCCCTAGTTCTCCTCCCCCTCCCATTCCCCACACACACCTTTCCCATCACTGCGCATTCACTTTTGTAAATACCCTGTATCTGCTCTCCCCTAGCTACATTGTATCCCCTCTCCCCTAGCTACACTGTATCCCCCGCCTCACTAGACGTCTTCCTATTTGTATCAGTACCACCCGGCGCGGTCCCCGGCTCGGGGTGGATGCTAAATAAATACTTGTTGATCAACTGCCCCCAAATGTGTTCCTCCGGGCTTCTCTCCTGGGCTCGGGCCCACTCTTCCTATAAAGAGGGGAGCGCGTGAACGTGAGCCCGGCTCGGCCCTGCTTTCTGTGCGCAGTTTCCTCACCGGCAGCCTGCTAGCTCGCCCACTGCCCTGCCCTCCGTCAGATGCAATTAGAACAGCGAGCCTGGTTAAAAATAACCCGACTGAAGAGGATCTGCTCGGCTGAGTGCAGCTCGCTCTGGCGGAGGATATGTAGCCATGGGTGCGGGGCCAAGGCTGGGCTCTCGTTAATGAGAGGATCTGCCTTTTTGCTTTAAGATTTACTAAGCATTTTACACATGCCGTCTCATTTTCTCCTCACAACAATCCTGAGAGGCTGATACCGTTACTATTGCCCTTTTAGAGTGGAGGAAACTGAGGCAGACAGAGGCTAAGTGATGATAACTATTGGCTTATAATAACTAATACTTATATAGCACCTACTGTGTGTCAGGCACTGGGGTAAGTATGATTTGATCTTCACAGCAACTCTGGGAGGAGGTACTGTTATTATCACCCTTTTAGAGTGGAGGAAACTGAGGCAGACAGAGGTTGAGTAATGATCATTATTGGTTAATAATAACTAATATTTCTCTAGCACCTACTATGTGTCAGACACTGGGATAAATATCTTATACTTATTGTATATTTGATCTTCATGGAACTCTTGGGAGATAGTTGATATTCCCATTTTTAACTTGCTCAGGGTCATAAAGATAGTAAATATCTGAGACCAGATTTGAACTGTGCTCAAATCTGTTCTCAGAAATTTACTATTTGTATGACCCTGGACAAATCACTTAACTTTAGCTTGCCTCAGTGATTTTCAGCTGTGAAAATAACAACAGCAACTTCCTGACTTCAGGTCTAGTGCTCTCTCCAGTGAGACACCTAGCTGCCTCCATCATGTTGGAGGGAACACAGAAAGGGACACCCAACCACAGATGCAAAGCAACAAGACTGGATTTCTTTGAATTAAGGAGTAGGTAGCAGATACAAAGAAGAGAGCCCTGGATGGGGGCAGTCCTGGGTTCAAGTATTTTCTCTGTGATCTTGAGGAAATCCTTTTTTTTTTTTTTTTTTTGAGTCTCAGTTACCTCACCTTTGATATGAAGAATGGAATAAAAGGATTTGGGACATTTTTCTCATTCTGCCCCATTCTTTGGCCTATGTTCTTCAGACATTCCCTGTTCCAGGTCCCCTGCCAGCTCTGATGTTCTATGCTTTATGACCTAAGGGACTTTCCAGTCCTGCCATTATTTCATTCTTGGAATAAAGTCTGCCTCAGAGACTTACTAGCTGTGTGATCTTAGCCAAGTAACTGGATCTCTCTGGACCTCAGTTTCCCTCTCTGTAAAATGAGAGGATTAGACCTGGAACTCCCTTCCAGTTTTCTCTGCATTATTATTCTTTGAAAACAGAGGCAGACCTAGGAGCTGGCAGGAAGCCAGACATTTCCCCCAGAAAGAGCAAGTATAAGGAGGCCTGCTCTCTTTACTCCCTGGCAGCCTGCTCTCTTTTCTTCCTTATATCCAGCTGACAGAGCTTCCCCGGGGGAGGAGAACAGGGCTGAGCATTTGAAGCCCCATCATGACATCTGAATCAGCTTTGTCTGCCTCTGGCTTTTTCATTTCTCTCCCTCCTCCGGGGAACTCGGGGGAGGAATAGGGGAGGGGGTATGTTGTGGGGGATGGGGACTCAATGAGTGGGATGGACTCAGGAAGAGGAAGAGAAAGGAGAGAAGTACAGTGTGAGGAACAGGGGCTCAATGATGGGATGGGGCTCAATAAAAGGAAGGGAAAGGGAGAGGGGCAATTGTGAGGGATGGGAGCCCAATGAGAGGGATGGGGCTCAGTAAGGAGAGGGGAGAGGGAAGGGGCACATTGTGGGGGATGGGAACTCGACGAGAGAGGGGGCTCAGTCAGGGGAGAGGAGAGAAGGGGGGCATATTGTGGGGCATGGGGGTTCAATGAGAGGGATGGGGTTCAGTAAGGAGAGGGGAGAGGGAAGGGGCACATTGTAGGGGATGGGAACTCGATGAGAGAGAGAGGGGCTCAGTCAGGGGAGAGGAGAGAAGGGGAGCATATTGTGGGGGATGGGGGTTCAATGAGAAGGAGAGGGGCTCAGTAAGGGGAATGAAGGATGTATGCCAGATTCTCTCCTCCCAGTCTCATCTCAAGCCTGTTCCCCCAATTCAACGACTTAAAATAGACATTCTCAGCCCACCTCAAGCAGAGCCTCTGGCTGCTTCTCTCTTTTCCATTATTCCTCTTCCCACCTCCCCCCACTCTACCCCAACTCTTTCCTTTACTTGGCCAATTCTGTAGGCAGGCTCCATCCAACCCTCCCAGCACTGAGTCTGGTGACACATCCCTCCCCTCTGTGAATAGACACACATCTGGTCCTTCTAGACAAGTGTGTTCCCCTCTCTGTTGCACAGGAACCAGCTTGGGCCCCATGGGTTGAGCTGAGCAGAAGAATAGAGGCGTCATTATGTGGAGACAAAAAAAATACTGGATTTGGATTCGGGAGACCTGGATTCAAACCCCAGGTAGCTCTGCTACTTTCTCCATTTATAATCTTGGCAAGGTTCCTTCCCTTTGCAGAGCCCAAGTTTCCCCAGCAGCAAAATGGAGATGGTGATAATAATAATGATGCTATAGCAATATAAGATCATCTGTGGGCTTTTAAAGCCCTTTCCATCTGCCCCTTTCTACCTTTCCAGTCTTCTTATATTTCATAGTAATAATAGCCAGGATTTATGTAATACTTAAAGGTTTGCAAAGTGCTTTATAAATATTATCTCATTTTCCCCTCACAACCACCCTAATTCACTTGCTGATTTATCATTTATCTCATTTGATGTTCACTACAATTTTGGGAGGTAGATGTTTTATCCCTATTTTGCATATGAGGAAACTGAGGTAACAGGTTAAGTGATTTGCTTAGGATAACACAGTGTCTGAGGTCACATTTGAATTTAGGTTTTTCTGAATCTAAGCCCAGTGTTCTGACCACTGAAATTGGATGCATGGAAATTTATTTTTAGGAGACTGTTTGTTGCGGTAGGTAGCTGGTGCTATCATCTCCGTTTTACATAGGAGGAAACTGAGGCAGACAGAGTGAGTCAGTGAATTCAGATTTTAATTCAGGTCTTCCTGAATCTAGGTCCAGTACCCTATCCACTGTCTCCTAACTCTCTACTTAGATTTTCTCTGAGTCTTTTATGACCCTACAACATATTTGCCTTCTTATCGTTCCTCATTTGAGTCACTCCGGTACCCATGCATTTTCACTGGCTGTTCCCTTTACCTGGAAGTTTCTTCCTCCTGGCTTTCTTCCAGACTCAGCTCAAATTCTCTTATGCAAAAAGCATTTTCCAGTCTTTCCTACTCCTAGCAATTTCACTCTAAGAGCATCTCCCATTATCCTGTATATATCTTGTGAGGGCACAGTTATTTGCATGTTGTCGATATTACTTGAGAAAAGGAAATTTTTTGTCTTTCTTTGTGTCCCCAGGACTTAGCACAGTACCTGTCACACAGAAATATCTTAATATATACTTATCAGCTGATTTACTGATTTTGATGTTTTCAAAATGCTTTCCCATTTGACCTCCCCCTGCCTGATCCACATTTTGTAAATGCAAAATGAGGCTCTGAGATTAAATGATATGCCCAACATCACAAGAGGGAGAGAAATGAAGGCGTCAGAGGCAGATGGTCCCAAACAGGGCTTCAAATGTGCAGCATTGTAGTCCGGGTTTGAATAAATCCCTTGTCCAACATTCCAGCCACCACAACATTAGGAAAAGAGGGCTAGGATGGAATCGGTAGGCTTGGATTTGAATCCTGCTTTTCATCCTGCCTTTCAGCCTCAGCTATCAGACAGGGAATTAGAATAAGTGATTTCTAATGTCACTTCCTGCTCTCAGTTCTAGGATCCTCGGAGACAGGTGGGTGGGCAAGTGTCCTGAGCAGGAGTCTGAGTGGTCATGTCTTTTTGAACCTGATTGCCTTGAATTTCCTTGGCAACTGAGCTTATCAGAGAGGTCCTGATGTCCAGGGCTGACCACCTACCCAGCCCCTATCTGAAAGGGAGAAAGGGAGAGAAAAAGGGAGAGTGGGACACACACACATACACACAAACACACACACACACACACACACACACACACACACACACATTATAAAAACAGTCCACCAACTCACATACAATTGTTTAACTGGCTATGAGTCCTTTTGCAGCCATTCTCCAGATATCCCTGGGAGGGAAGATAAACAAGGAATATTCCTTTCTTTTTTTTACAGAAAGGGAAAAATAAGGCCAGGAGGCACCAGGATATGCCCAGCTTGATTGGCTCCTAGCTACCCAGAATCCCAGAATTTTAGATTTGAACTTCAGATGCTATCTAGTCTAACCTCTACCCAACAAGAAATCCCCATTACAACATACCCATCAGGTGATCATCTAGCCTGTGTTTTAAAACTTCTAATAAGGGACAATTCCTGTGACAGAATGAGCCACTTCTAGACAGCTCTAATTATTAAGAAATTCTTTCTACCCAAGTCTATCTGTGCCCTTTTGCAACTTCTACTTATTTATCCTGATTCTGGGCTTTGGGACCAAAAAGATCAAGTCTAATCTCTTATGATCCATGGTTTAGAGCCAACACCCCCTCCTCCAAAACTCTAGATTGACAAGGATTAGGAACAATCTTAAATCATTTTCTCTTTGGACCTCATAGCTTCCTATAGAATTTACTCTGAGAAAATCTCCCAATATAGGTTAGCTTCTATAGAAATATTGAGAAATGCTATTTCTCCAAACCAAATTTTTTGACTGTGGGAAGAACAAAAGCTAGAAACTTTCTTTGAAATGGAGTAAAGATGATAACCAAACTTAAATCTTGCCTAGATCCTTGCCTTCCCACTCACCTGAAGTAATTGGTGCCATGACCCACCTGGGGACTGTACCTTCTCTTTTGAAATTCAAGCAATCAATTCTTGATTACAAAAAGGAGTCCAGGAAGTAGTTAGGAAGTAGTCCAGGAAGGAACTGCATGATATTCTAGATTCTTAATATAAACTTCTAGATTCTTAATATAAACTTTAAAAAACATATTATGATCTTTTTGTTATTTAATATTCCTATAAATGTTGCTTTAAATCTTACTGGGGCAGAGTCATGTCAGAAGGCATAGAAGACCATACCAGTTTGGCCATCTCATTCTTTCTTCAAGCTAAAAGTAGTTTGGATATAATTTAATTATATATTCAAAAATATTGTTTCTGACAGAATAGCATAGATCACAAAGTACATTATCTGTCTTAATATTTTTTTCTTTAATACGAAGTCTCCAGGTATGTTATAAGAGCACTGGAGGTAACAAATATATTATCAACCATAGGATAGCTTTTATTTTATCCCATAGAAAACACAGAAGCTGCAAAGGATACACTAGAACTCATGAATGATACAAAAATACACAAAACATTCCCAGTAGTTCTCTTTAGAAGGAACTCAACTCATAGTTGCCATGGATTATCATACTATGACATATCTGTGAATCCCTACCTCATTTATAGCATCCTACATGGTCCCTTCTAGACTACTAGTGACTCCTGTTTTTAAAATCTCTCAAGAAAGTAAATATATTTTGGAGCTAGTAGGAGGGCAATTCCTTTCTCATCAGATCTTTGCTTTCCAAATAATTCATTATAATAACAGGAGGTGATAAATCTACTGACTTCCAGTCACACAATAGAAAATATTATGCAAATTACTTTCTCCTTCCTTCACATATTATGCCTCTGCTCTCTATTCATAGGGATCACATAGGGAATAATAATGCTCAGGAAATCTTTTCAAAAGATATGAGCCCCAATTCTTGAACTTCTAGTAAATCTCAAGGCAATCTCTACAGTTAGAGCTGCCCAAGATATCTCTCTTCTCTACCAGAAGACTATAGTCTGAGATCATGCTGTTTAGAAAATTGGCATTTTCCCTCCTATAGAGATTTGGATTTCAGATGCTACTTAGTCTAACTTCTAACCAAAAAGAATTCAGAAACTTTGTCCACGAATTCCCTCATGCAACAAAGAAAGGAAACATCTAAGGGTCATGTTTTGCTTCAGGAAGTCCATCATTGACTCAGATGCTGACTTAGGCTAGAAAACTCTACAGTTTTTCGAGTAGAGCCAAACTACCTATTATGTACCAAAACCTTAAAGTAGTTGAGAAAGCTGTAGGGAAGTTCATGGGAAGTCCCATTTTCTCCCAAAATAGCCAGTTTTAGTGGGGTGAAGGATGGAAAGAAGATATACAAGCTTCTCTTCTCCTACTGTTCCTCCACCCACCCACTTCAGAATACAGGTACATTCTGCTGTGGGCTGATCAAGAAAACAGTGAAAAAGAAAAAAAGACAAAAGCAGTTTATTGAGTCTATTTTATAGACTAGTTCCTCTGACCAGAGTTCATCTTCCTGAGTCCCAGTCAACTAATAAACTTGGGGCCATTGTGGGTCACTGAAACTCAATAAAGGGCCCTTCTCTGCAATCTCAACAAAGTACCAAGAGTTACATCCATATTCTTCATGGAAAAATATACTCATCAGTTCAATGACGCAAGCAGACAATCAACAAATGTTTATTAAGTATGCATGATGTGCCAGACATTTTTGTTGTTTGTCCTTCCTTCTCAAAGAGGACCATGACATCAGGGAGATGATACCATGACTTGCAAATGAATTGGATTTGAGGAGGGAGGGCTGTGCAAAATCACCAATTTCAGTTTTTTCTCCAGAGCCATCTGGGTCCAGTGGCTAGAAATGGCCCTGAATACAGTGGGAAACCTTGGTCTTTTTTTTTTTTAATATTTTATTTTATTTTATTTTATAATAACTTTATATTGACAGAATCCATGCCAGGGTAATTTTTTTACAACATTATCCCTTGCACTCGTTTCTGTTCCGATTTTTCCCCTCCCTCCCTCCACCCCCTCCCCTAGATGGCAAGCAGTCCTATATATGTTAGATATGTTGCAGTATATCCTAGATACAGTATTTGTTTGCAGAACCGAACAATTCTCTTGTTGCACAGGGAGAATTGGATTCAGAAGGTAAAAATAACCCAGGAAGAAAAACAAAAATGCAAATAGTTCACATTCGTTTCCCAGTGGCTGCTTCTGATCATCATTTATCAATTGAAACTCAGTTAAGTCTCTTTGTCAAAGAAATCCACTTTCATCAGAATACATCCTCATACAGTATCGTTGTCGAAGTGTATAATGATCTCCTGGTTCTATTCATTTCACTTAGCATCAGTTCATGTAAGTCTCTCCAAGCCTCTCTGTATTCATCCTGCTGGTCATTTCTTACAGAACAATAATATTCCATAACATTCAAATACCACAATTTACCCAGTCATTCTCCAATTGATGGGCGTTCATTCAATTTCCAGTTTCTAGCCACTATAAACAGGGCTGCCACAAACATTTTGGCACATACAGGTCCTTTCCCTTCTTTAGAATCTCTTTGGGGCATAAGCCCAATAGTAGCACTGCTGGATCAAAGGGTGTGCACAGTTTGATAACTTTTTGGGCATAATTCCAGATTGCTCTCCAGAATGGTTGGATTTTTCCACAACTCCACCAACAATGCATCAGTGTCCCAGAAACCTTGGTCTTTTTAAGCTAAAGTCTTTTTCTACAGGTCTCAGTTTGACTGAGGCAACTGTCCATTCAATGATTAAGGCTAGGCAAAAAAGAAATGAAACAAAGCACAGTCTTTTTTATGAAATTAAAAAAAAATGAATCAATTTGGGAGGGGAAAACCCTCACATAATTTCTGGTTAAAACAGCAACAACTGCTATTTATATTTGCCGAGGCAATCAACACCAAAACAAAAACCAAGTGGGTTTGGATTGGCTAATCAATGAGAGCCAGAGTGATTTGTGTTTAAGACATTTTCTTAAGAAATCTAGCAAAGGAAGGGAGGAAAGGGGCAAGGAAAGAGGGAGAGAGGGAGGAAAGAAGGAAGAGAGAGAGGAAGGGAGGGAGAAATGGAGGAAGGGAAGGAGAGAGATGATGAGGTTCAGCGCAGGGGAGAGAGTTGTGGGAATCCCCCCTCTGGTCAGTGCAGGTCCTTCGTAAATGAATTTATGAACCCAAAAAGTTAGACTGTGAAAAAGAAGTTTATTGACACTGGAAAGTCAGCTTTGGTTAGGAGGCTGACTTCCTTAGTGGCAAGGTCCCCGACAGAGAAGTAACTGTCTAGCAGAGAAGTCCTGGCAGCGAGAAATAAAGTTTCTAGCAGAGAAATCCAGACAGAGAGGTAAAGAGGGGTGTGGTGCTATTAGGGAAATAGCTGAGATAAAGAGGGTTAACGCTGAAAAGAGAATGCTGTCTCAGCGGGCAAAGGGTCCTCGAAGGCAGCTATGCCAAGGAGAGAGAGAGGTTCCTTGGCATGGCATGTCCTGCTTTTGGCTCTCTGTAAAGAATGAGCCCCAAGTTGCCCCTTTTTATAATCTGAAACTTTAGCTAGGGGCTGGGGCAGTTTTGAATTGAAATCAGACCGAAATCTTCTCAAATTGAATAGAAATTTTCCAATTGAATGAGTGTCCCGGGACTAATCTCCAACTCAACAGAGGTGGATAGAAATCTCCATCTCCAACTGGACTAAGTAGGAGTGGTCCTGGACTCAACTAGTCCCACCAAGATAACAGAATGAAACCACTTATCTTGATTTCCTAAGGCGGATCTTTCTCAGAGGAGAGTTCAAGGAGTTTCTCCCCTTCAAGGAGTTCTCAAGTATTTACCTCATGGTCCCCCCCCCAATTAGAACAGTATTGGGGTTCCCTACATCAGAGGGAAGGAAGGAAAGAGAGAGGAATGGAGGGAAGAAAGGAAGGAAGGAGTGAGGGAGGAAGAGAAGAAGGGAAGGAGGAAGGGAGGGAAGAAAAGAGGAAGGGAGGGAGACAGGACTATTGCCTGGCCCTTAGTGGGGCAACTGCTACTCAACAAATGCTGTTGTTTATCTTTTGTTCTTGAAGACTACCATGACTTTGCTAAGTCCTGGGATATAATAGCAACAAAAAGCATAAATAGCCCTTGATTTTGAGAGGAGCATGAGGGCAGCTGGGTAGCAGGGCCCATAGAGCACTGGCCTTGGGAATCTGAAAGATTCATCTTTAATGACTTGCCAGAAGTTCCACAATGAGGTAGTCAACCAACAAATTCTTATTAAACTAATATATCGCATAGGGATGTGATACCAAAGGTAGGTGGTGAAGTGAATAGAGCATTGAACCTGAGATCAGGAAGTCTCATCTTTATTCAAATATGACCTCTTACTACTTGATTCTGGGCAAGTTACTTAATCCTGTTTGCCTCAGTTTCCTCCTCTGTAAAAAAGTTGGAGAAGGAAACAGTAAACCACTCCAGTATCTTTGCCAAGAAAACTGTGCGTGGAATCACAGTCAGACATGATTGAACTGAACCAACAGCAATAAGAAGGTTACATTCATATCCAATATGTGAGTATATGAGAGTAGAATAAAAGGTAGACTTAAGGAAGCAGGAACGAGTAGTTACAACAATAGGAAAGACCTGCAGGAGGTGGCACTTAAACTGAGATTTTTTAAAAAATAGAAATATAATATTTTATTTCCTCCCTCAAATACACATTAAAACAAAAAATTTTAAAGTTTTTTTTTTACAAGTTTTGAGTTTCAAATTCTGTCCCTCCCCCTCCCAAATGGTAAGTAATCAGATATAACTTATACGTGTGCAATCACGTAAAACATTTCTGTCTTCGTTATTTTGACTCAAATAAAGACTCAAACAAAAGGAAAAGAAAATGAAAATTGCATGCTTTAGTCTGTATTCAAACATTACCAGTTGTTTCTCAGAATATAGTATGTTTTATCATTTTGGAATTGACTTGGATCATTGTATTGCTGAGAATAGCTAAGCTTTTCACAGTTGATCATCATATAATGTTACTATTACTATGTAGAGTGTCATCCTGGTTCTGTTCCCTTCATTTTGCATCTGTTCATATAAGTCTTTCCAGGTTAAACTGAATTTTAAAGGAAGCTAGGGATTCTAAAAAAGCAGAAGTTGAGGGAGAGAGATGGGGCAAGGGAAACATTCCAGACAAGGTAAGGAGATAAAGAGCACAGGAATAAGTAGGATCAAATACCTTTCCTATAAGAGATGAGAGAACAGCCTGGACATGCTTCTGATACTTGAAGACAGCTTTCATGTTCCCCCTGAATTTTCTCTCCTCTCGTTCCTTCAAGTCATCTTCATACAGCAGTATCTGGAGGACCTTGACCAACCTGTTTGTTTTCCTTGGAGGGATTTCCAGCTTATGAATGTCCTTCCTAACTGTGATTCCCCAGAACCAAACATAATGCTCTAAATGTGGGCTGAGCCGGGCAGACTACAGCAGTCATCTCCTTATTCCTGGAAGCTGTGCTTCTCTTAATGAAGCCCAAAATCAAATTAACTTTTTGGCTGCATTGTACAGCTTCAATCATTCACTAGCTGTGTGACCTTAAAGAAATCACTTAATTTCTATTTACCTCAGTTTCCTCAACTATAAAATTAGGATAACAATAGCACCTACTTTCCAAAGTTGTTGTAAAGATTAAATGAAATATTTTTTAAATGCTTAAAACAGGGCTTGACACATAGTAGGTGCTATGCAATACTAGCTATTATTATTGTTGTGAGGATCAAATGAAATATTTGTAAAAAGGCAGTGCCCTAGCACAGTGCCTGGCACAGAGAAGGCTCGAAATAACCTCTTAGATAATAAATAAAATAATAAAAATAAGGAAAGAAAATTATTCAAACATTCTTATACAGAGTCATCTTTTCCAGCTATACATTAAAGCACCTCTCAGCACCTCTTACATCTTTGGGTTTGGGGAACCCTGACCATAAACATTCAGGCCATTTTTACATTTCCTTATTGAAAGTTAATAGCTCATTCTCAGCAGTACAATGATCCATGACTACTCTGAAAGACTTATGATGAAAAAGCCTATCCATACCCAGAGAAGGAACTGATTGTGTCTGAATACAGTTTGAAGCATGCTCTTTCTCCCTCTTCCTCTTCCCCTCTTTTTCCCTGTCCCTTCTTCTCCCTCCCTCTCCCTTGTTCTTCCTCCCTCTCTGTCTCTGTCTCTGTTTCTGTCTCTCTCTGTCTGTCTTTTGTCTCTTTCTCTCTTTCTTCTTTTTAACTTCATTTTTCTTGGGGGGATATTCCATTAGAGTGGGAGATGTATGTTTTCTTTCATAACATGACTTTTATGAAAATGTTTTGTACAATTTCACGTGTGGTTTCTTAATTAGGGGCAGGGATAAGGGAGAGAACCTGGAACTCAAAAGTTTCTAAAACAAATATTAAAAATTTGTTTTAAATGCAACTGGGGAAAATATCAAATAAAATGTTTTAAAATGCTATTAAAAAAAAAAGAAAGTTCATAACTCTCCGCAGGTGCTTTATCTCATTTGATCCTCATAACAATCCTGTTAGGTACTTATTCTCCCCATTTTACAGATGACTAGACTAAAACTCAGAAATCTTCATATTCTTGCTCTAGAGATGACCTGACTAGTAAACATTTGAGATAAGATTTGAACTCAGGTGTTTTTCTTGACTCCATGTTCAGCAAATTGTGCCTGTGCCCCAGCTTCCCCTCAGTTTCCCCGGGAACTCTTTGTTTCCTTCCTCTGCTTCTCAGACACAGAATTTGCACCTTAGAGACCAGAGATCAGAGGGTCTCTCAGAGATCAGGAGGGACCTGTCCAAGATCACAGATATTCTAAATAGCAGAGACTGGAATACAACTCAGGCCTTCTGATTCCAAAACCAAAACGATAATAATAATAATAGTTATTATTAGAATTAGCAGTTTTATGCTACTTTAAGGTTTCCAAAGCACATTTGAATCTCCCTCTGATTTGAAGTGTGGGAAGCCCACAAAAGCTCATTTCCAGTTCAGACTCTTCCAGTGCAGGAGACCTTTCAACCTCAAGCCACACAAAGACCTCTCTCACCTCTGCAGGGATACCTGGAGCATCAGGGAGCTTCTTCTGGAGCCAATCAGCTCTTGTTCTCAGGACAGCAAATGACTGAAATCAAACAAACATTTATTAAGCTCTCACCATGTGCCAAACACCGTGCTAAGCTCTGAGAAATACAAATTCAAAGGCAGAAGCCAACCTGCACTCAAGAAACATATACACTAATGGGAGGAGACAACAAATGTCTGAAAGATTCTGGTCTAGAAAATGACAGGGAGGGATGGTTACTGGAACCATAGGGCAGGAAATTGGCTTACGTTTCAAGTTAAATCAACACACATTTATTAAGTGCTTGCTGTGTGCCAGGCCCTATACTAGGCATTTTGTCCAGAATCAGTGTCACTATTGATTTGGGTTTTGTTACAAAACTGAAAGGGGAGGAAGGTGCTTTGGCTGAGGGTATGCTTGGGGCGGATGATAGCTAATGAAAAAATGGCCAGATAGTAAAGTGAAGGAAACATCCCTGGGCTGTCCAGAAGTACCAGGCCCCCAGAGGCCCTCATCAATCACAGCAGCAGAAGCCTGAGGGCAGACATACTTGAAAGGGTTAAGCCTGCAGGGCATGCAAGGTCTTGTGAGACTAAAGCAGCAGGGAGGCTGTTCTGAGACTAAGAGAAGTCTTTTTTATTTTGAGTAAAAATCTAGGCAGCAGAGCTTAGAGAGTAAAAAAGGCTGGACTTTTAGGAATACCTGGATTTAAATCTTGTCTCTGTAAGTTAGTCCTGAGGCTTTATATTTGTCTATTACATTAATCAGGACTCAATTAAGTGTTGCCAGTCCTAACTAAGCCCTCTAGATTTTGGTGCTGAGACAGAAAGACAGAGACAGAGACACAGAGAAAGAGACACACAGAGAGAGACAGAAAGATAGACAAAAAGAGAAAGAGACAGAGAGAGACAGAGAGAGAGGAGACAAAAAGGTAGAGAGCCAGAGATAGACAGTCTGTCTGTCTGTGACAAAGGCAGACAGATTTAGAAAAAACCAAGAAACTGAGGGAGAGACAGAGACAGAGAGACAGACAGAAAAACAGGGAGAGAAAAAGGGAGAAAGAAAGAAAGATAAAAAGAAAAAAGTGAAGAAGAGGGAGAAGAGAGAAAGAACAAGACAAAGAGAGGAAGAGAAAGGAGGGGGAGAAGGAGGCAGGAGAAGGAGAAAGAATTACAGAGAAAGAGGAAAGAGAGAAGAGAGGGAGAGAGAAAGGGAGAGACACAGAGAGAGAAGAGGGAGGAATAACAGGGAGTGTTTGAGCAAGGATGCAAAGGCAAAGACAGTATGCTTATCAAATTTGAGATGACATTATAAGTGGGAGTGATAGCCAACATGTTGGAAGATAGTCAGGATCCAAAAAAAGCTCAACAGACTAGAACACTGGGCTGAGTTTAATAAAAGGCAATTTAATAAGGACAAACATATATTTTTTTACCCTTGGATTCAAAAACTCAGTGGCAAAAATACGGGATGGCAGAGGTGCACATGGCAAAGACAGTGTCTATGGAATAACTATTTGAGGACCCCAGAATTATGGATTTAAGAACGAAAGGGAGGTATTCAGGGGCCTTCTGGGCCAACCTCACTCTGAACAAGAATCTCCTCAACAAGAAGTAATCATCCAGCTTTTGCTTGAAGACCTTCACTGAGGATCTGCCTCTGACCTCTGGAAGAAGTCTGTCCCACTCTAGTAGCTCTTTCTTACCTCAAACTTAAATTAGCATCTTTGCAGCTTTCACTTATTATTCTGAGCTCTACACTAATGGCTGATGAGATCGAGTTCATTCACTCTTCCATAGGACAGCCCTTCAAACATCCAATATGGCACATCTGTCTTCCTTGAATTTTCTTCTTAATAGGATAAAATTTCTTAGTTTCTACAACTTATCCTTCTGGTAGCTTGATGCAGAGATTTTTCACCATCCTGATTCTCTTTCTCTGGGCACTCTCCAGGGTACTGATGTATAGCCAAAAGCATGGCTCCTAGAATTGATCACAATTGGGCCTCCAGATGTGATCTGACTAGGGGGCTAGTAAATGGAATTGTCACATATTTATCCCTTAATGGAATGTGTCTCTTAATGTAACCTAAGTTTAATATTGTATTAACCCTTTTGGCTGTCATATTGGTGACTCAGTGGATAGGATGTTGAAGCTGGAGTCAGAAAGATCTGAATTCAAATCCAGCCTCTGACACTTACTAGCTAGGTGACCCTGGGCAAGCCATTTCACAAATTTCTGTCTCAGTTTCTTCAATTGTAAAAATGGAGATAATAATCACATCTACCTCCCAGAATGCACTGATAATATCTGTAAAACACTTAGCACAGTGCCTGGTACGTAGTAAATACTTAATAAATGCTTTTCCTTTTTAAGAAATATCATAAAATTGACTCATATTAGCTTGCAATCCACTAAAACTTTCAGATCTTTTTCAAAGTATTTCTTAGCCACATCTGTATTTGTGAATTTGGTGTTTGAATACATGTGTAAGACTTAACATTTGTCTTTATCCATATGTGGTTCTGAAACATGATATGAGCAGAGGCCTTTATCCAAGTCATTGATAAAAAATACTAAACCAAGCAGAGGTTCCTGAAGCAATCCATTGGTTACCTCTTGCCAAGTTACTATCAAATCATAATGGCAACTCCATGGGAACGTTTTTGAATCCGGCTAATTCTTTCTCATCTAACACACATATCTCCTCCTTTTCTACAAGAATAGGAAGAATGATTTTTTTCAAATACTTTGCCAAAATTAAGGTAAACTATATGTGAAACTTGATACATGGCCTCTTCCTTTACTTGGGGCCCTTCTCTAAGTCTATGGCAAAGCAGTATGTAACTGCTGGAGTTATCCAGCAAGGGAGTAAAATAGCTGAATCATCCACCAGGTGGCACTACTTGAAGCTGATGAACAAGGTATCTTTATCAGTTCCTTATTGGTGTAGACTTCCTAAAAGGCAGCATCCCTATTGACCATCAAATGGTACTCGACCTGTTTCTTTTCACATTCTTTCATACTTTTTTTGGTGTGACTCTAAGCAATATGGACTAATTCCCACTGCTTGGGTCTGTAAAATAATAAATTAATTTAGAGGATGAATCAAAATATTAAGATATAACATCTGCTTTCTTTAACACTCTTGATTCCTGTCTTCCTTAACTTCATTTTTTTTCTTTTCATGGTCCACTGAATTCAGGAATTCAGAGACATAGAGTACATTTTGATTACATAGTTTATTGCATTTGAAATAAAGTGGAAAGGAAATAAATCAAGAATTCCTGCATGGAGGCACTTGTCTCTAACCATCTGTTAAAACTCCTCTCTGTTGCCCTTCCAGCTCTTTGGGTCCTGACTATACATAGCTTTGTCTTCTAACTAATCCACATCGAATCTTATGATCCCAGATTAGAAACAAAAGAAAACAGGAAAGTATGAAAAATCAATCTCCTTAAGCCCCACCCCCAATTCACAAGGGGAATTCATGGTAGTTGGCAATCTCGACATTCAGGGTCTATTCTCCTCCAGTTCTGTTTCACTGATTTCTAGTCAGTTTGTTCTCACAGAACAGAAACTAAAGTACAGCTCTGGTAGAACTCTCCGTTCTTTCCCCATGGGGTCTCGTGGTGGTAACAATAGATGCCCTAGCTCCAGATGATCTACTCCAAACTCCCTCCTGGAAGCCCAGATGTTCTTTTTTTATCTTCCCTTCCCCTTTATTTTTTTTCCTAAAGCTTTTTATTTTCAAAACATATGCACAGATAATTTGACAACATTGACCCTTGCATAGCCTTGTGTTTCAGATTTTCTTCTCTTTCCTCCTCCTTTCAAGCAATTCACTATATGTTATACATGTTAAAATAAATATTAAATCCAATATACATAAACATATTTATACAATTCTCTTGCTGCACAAGAGAAATCAGATAAAAAAGAAAGTAAATGAGTAGGAAAACAAAATGCAAGTGAACAACAGCAAAAAGAGTGAGAATGTTATGTTGTGGTCCACATTCAGTTCTTACAGTCCTCTCTCTGAGTGTGAATGGCTTTCTTCATCACAAGATCATTGGAACTGGTATGGATCATCTCATTGTTAGAAAGAATCACGTTCATCAGAATTGATTGTCATATATTGATGTTGTCGTATACAATGATCTCCTGGTTCTGTTCCCTTCACTCAACATCAGTTCTTGTAAGTCTCTACAGACCTCTCTGAAATCATCCTGTTGATCGTTTCTGACAGAATAATATTCCATTACATTCATACACCATAACGTATTCAGCCATTCCCCAACCGATGGGCATCCACTCAGTTTCCAGTTTCTGGCTACTACAAAAAGAAGCCCAGATGTTTTTAAGGAGAAAAGAGAGATCCCTGATGAAGAGGAAGGGTAATCAATTTCTCACGTGCCAAGATGTCTATTCTGCCAAGTTCCCTCTATCGAAACAATTATCCTGAGCCAAAAGAAAAAGAATAATTCAAAAAGATGAAAGTGCAAGGCAGGGGTAGAGCTTAATATATCAATATTAATAGTTAATATGGTATAGTTTCAAGGCAGGAAAGCTGGTCAGTTAATAAGCATTTCTTAGGTACTTATTGCGCCAGGCACTATGCTAACATAAAGCATCAAAATTGAAAAGGGTGAATTTACCACCAATGAAAAAGAAATTAAAGCAATAATTCGGAGCTATAAAGAAGGTCAAATGACAGCCCCTACCTTTGAGGAGCATCCAATCTAATGGGAGAGGCAACATACCTGGATGCCCCTCCCAAGACTCTTTTTACTCACTCTCTTTGCTAACTATTAGGAGACAACTTGTTTTACAGAATTAAAGTCCAGCAAACAAGCTGTTCCCTGAGCTTAACATAACAACAATCCTTTGCACTCATCCTCTGAATGAATTCTGTTGCACCTAAATCAGAAAACTGGCTCAAACCAGCCTTAGATAATCTCTGAGCTCATACAAGCATTTGCAGGAACCATGTTCTGGTCACGAAGTGCTGCTATAAATACTTTTTCCCACAAGACAAATTTACCACTGCTATGGCCATTCCTCATTTCTTGGTTCTTTGTTTAGTCACAACTATATGTATAAAGGCATACCCTTGCTGCCTTGGGTCTCCTTGTAGAGGCAACCCTAGCACATATGTCTATTTGCCCTCCTCCAAAGGAATAAAGAAGGCTTTTTGCTTCTAACCTCTATGAGCTCTTTTGCTTTATTTTATTTTTCAGAATTAACAGTTAGTATGAAATCTCTGTAATTCTTTGGTCATAATTGACAGTTGTAATAACCTTTTTGATTCTTTTTTTTCCAGAATTCACAGTTAGTATATAACCTCTTTGGCTCTTTAATCATTTATTTTCAGATTTTGACAATACAACTATGTGAATTCATGATAAATAGGAAATAATCAACAGGAAAAAAGCACCAGAATTGACTGAGATTGAGAAACACTTCCTGCAGAACATAGGATTTATGTTGGGACTTCAAGGAAGTCACAAAAGTCAGAAAGTGGGAGAAAAAAGTATTCTAGACATGGGAGACAGCCTTGAAAATGCCTGACTGGAGTTGAGATGGAGTGTCTTTTTTAAAAAAATAATAGCTTTTTATTTTTCAAAATACATGCAAAGATAGTTTTCAACATTCACCCTTTTTTATCAAAAGCTTTTCCTGCATTTATTGAGATTATCATATGATTTCTGTTGGTTTTGTTGTTGTGGTCAATTATGGCAATAGTTTTCCTGATATTGAACCAACCTTACATTCTTGGTATAAATTCCACTTGGTTATAGTGTATTATCCTGCTGATAAGTTGTCATTTCTTTGCTAATATATATATTTTAATTTTTGCATGGATTTTCATTAGGGAGATTGCTCTGTAATTTTCTTTCTCTGTTTTGGCTCTTCCTGGCTTAAGTATCAATCAGCACTATATTTGTGTCATAGAAGGAATTTGGCAGGACTCCTTTTTTACCTATTTTTCCAAATAGTTTACAAAGTATTGAAATTAATTGTTCTTTAAATGTTTGGTAGAATTCATTTGTAAAACCATCTGGCCCTGGAGTTTTTCCTCAGGAAGTTCATTGATGGCTTGTTCAATTTCTTTTTCTAAAATGGGACTATTTAAGTAATTTATGTCTTTTTCCATCAATCTGGGAAATTTATATTTTTGTAAATATTCATCTATTTCGGTTATATTGTCAAGCTTAGTGGCATATGTTGGGCAAAATAGCTCCGAATTATTGCTTTAATTTCTTTTTCACTGATGGTAAATTCACCCTTTTCAGTTTTGATGCTGGTAATTTGGTTTTTTCTTTCCTTTTTCTAATTAAATCAATCACCATTGCCAGCTTCCCTCTGGAGATAGCCCAAGAACCTGAATCCAAAGTCTTAGGAATAGTTGTGCCCCCTTGCTTTCAGCCTAGAACTGTAACCATCATTGAGGGCACTACACTATGGAAAAGGGGATCCATCTTCCCCATTTAACTGTTCAGATGATTTGAGTTGGTTGGCACCTAAAGGTGACAGCACTTTTCAGACCATCAGTCCTTCATCCCAAGAAACAATTCCCAATTTGAGATGTCTGGAAATTATTTCTGTAAGTGCTACAGAAAGTCCAGGAAGTTTTTGCTATCAAAGTCCTTGACTCAGTCAAATGGTATATTAACAGAAATAAACATCCTTTTATCAGTAGAAATCACATTAGAGAAAATGCTTTGCTGCTGCACCCTTAGCACATGTCCTAGCACAGGACTTTTCCATTAGACTTCCCCCCAACAAAGATATTCTCCCCCTGATTAGAATGTATCCCTAATACTCTCAGTGCTTTGTACATAATATATTTTTAATAGATGGGTTTTTTGATCATTTGCTGATCCATTCATTAGTAACCTGTACTTGATGAAACCATGATTGCTGATTTTAATCACTGCTTCCTTTTTTAGTGTCCACTAATCATTCCTCTGATACTTTGCAAGGAATTGACATTTATCTGCCTAAGCTCATCCGACTCCATTCTCTTCCTCGTTTGAAAATTGGGATATTTGCCTTTTCCAGTCATCTATCACAATAGTTCTCAAACTTTTGTTTTCAGTACCTTTATCACTAAAAATTATTCATTGTTAAATTAAAAATAAAAATAAAATTGCTAATTATTAAATAAATTTAAAATTATTGAGGATCTGTTCGAAGAGTCTTTGTTTATGTGGGTTACATTTATCATGTAAGAAATAAAAACTAAATGTGGAAATATGTATAGAAGAATAGCACATATTTAATATTTATTGAATTACTTGTTGTCTAGGGAAGGGGATGGAGAAACATTTGTAATTATGTTCCAAGATTCTGCAAGAGTGAATGTTGAAAACCATCTTTGTATGCATTTTAAAAACAAAAAAGTTATTATTAAAAAAAGAAATAAAAATTAATTTTGAATTGGTAGACTCTGTGAAAGGGTTTCAAAGACCTCATGGATTCCTGGGACCACACTTGGGACACACCATCACCACTGCTCTATTACCTCTCTCATTCTGCATGATCTTTCAACTCATACCTGCCTGTGGCTCAGAAATCTGTCCTTTCATTGTCCTGAGATGTAGTTTGTTTCAGCTCTTGGATTCAGCAAGACAACTGGGTGATTTCTTATACTCTCCTTATTTATCTTGGATCTCAGCTCCCTATATTAACCTATTGTAGTAGGCCCTTTTCCATCCATTTGTCATTCTCCTGAGTGGAAACCCCCCAGCAAAACCCAGAATCCAATTGGTTACTATCTCACTCATCCTGAAAAGCAATTCTATCCCTTCTTTGATACTCCTCTTTTCCCCAGTATAGCTAATTGACAAGCAGAGGAGAAATTATTCTTAACCTTTCTTGATAGGCAACTCATTCTAAGATTTAATATTTAGGACTTGTGTCATGCTTTTATATCTATCATCTATGACCTTCTCTTGCTTCTATATTCCATAAATTTCTTAGTTGATCAATCTTAGTTTCTTAGTGAATTCTCCAGTATGTTCATCTCTTCAAGCAACTCCCTCTTTTCAATATCACCAGCTCTGTTTCTATTTGCATCTTCACAATTTCCTTCTTGAGAGCTGTCTATCCCTTTTCAGTCAAGTCAACAGGTTAACAAGCATTTAAGTGCTTATTCTGTCACAGACACTATACCGGGGATACAGAGGAAGACAAAAGCAGGGCCCTTATCCTCCCAGAGCTTACATTCCGATGAAGAAACACCATGTTAATAACTATACACATATAATATTTTGATGATTGTAGTGGCGGTGGTAAATAGGTGCAGTATTTATAATAAGGTTGCAAAGTAACCATATGAGAAAGGCACCAGCAGTCAGGGAGACCAGGAAAACTCGGTCAAAAGATGGCTTTTCTGTCAAGTCCTAAGCCTGGTATTAGGAGAGGGAGAGTATTTCAAACAAATGAGACAGCTAATGCTAAGGAACAGAAGTGGGAGATGATGGATTCTTGTGTAAGTAATAGCTAGGAGGCAATATGACTGGAACATAGACTGCTTAGAAGGAAGTAGTGTATAATAAGTCTGGAAAGGAGGTTGGGATCAGGCTGTAAGAAGGGCTTTAAATGACAAATAGAGGATTTGTATTTGATCCTAGAGGATTTAGGGAGGTTTAAATAAAAAACCTTATTGAAGGATGGGGTAAGGTCGGGTGTCTAACTTGATCAGACCTACCTTTCAGGAAAATTGTTTTGGTGGCTTGTGGAGGGTTAATTGGAAGGGAGAGACCTAAAGCAGGGACATCGGCTGGGAGATGAATTCTACACTCCAGGTAAGAAAAGGTTATTGAACCACCCCTTGACTTAGGGGGGTGGTTGTTTGAGCAGGGAGACAGTATCTCTTGTGAGAGACGCAGAGATAGAAATGATAAGCTTCAGTAATGCAATGGATATATATGGGGGAGAGGAAATGATGGGATACTGAAGTTTTGAACTGCCCTCAATAGAAACAGGAAGGTTCTGGAGAGGGATTAATTTGGGACGAAGAGGGAGAAAATGGAATCTGTTTTGGGATCCAAAACAGAATGGGATTTCCAGTTCTAAACGACCCCTCTCCTTTCTTGAACTCCTTGAAGAGGTACTCTTCCACAATCTGAAGTATGTCAGCTTCTGTCCAGCCTTCTTCCTTTTCTGTGGGATAAATTCGAAGATAAGTGGTCATTCTCTTTACCAGAAAAAAAATGAAGCAAAATGAGTGTTGAGTCCATTATCTTTATTTCCATAATTTTCCCTCTTGAAACCCGTTTCTACCTTTTAGGGAGAATTATGTCCAAAATAGAATTTCCCCTTTTGATCCCTCTACCTTTTGAAGGATGAAATTCTCATTAAGGCAAATCAAGAAATTATTAGTAACTCTGCTTTTGGCAGAGAGCTTGCTCAAACAGATGTTTGAATATTTGAAATGCCAGGCATGGGAATTATTTCTTGGACTCCTCCTGTGGTTTTTCTTTCTGCAGAGAGCAACTAGGAAGGGGTAATAAAGGTTTTACCCAGGCCACTTGATTCTGAGAGGCACAGTTCCTTCCATCTGCTTTTCCCAAACTCACACTATCCCTCTCATTCACAGTCTATCTCTGTTCCTCATTTGGTTCTCAAGTACCACTCCAGTGGTCCTGTCACTGAAGAGAGACCTAGGAGTTGGACCTCTCCTACAGATGTGTACTGCCAGTATTCCTGGTCAAGGGAGGTGATCACCTCTGGATTCTGATCCATCACATTGCCCTTTGTTTTCCACTCCCTCTTTCAGCCTATTTTGGGGTCAGGGAGTATTAATGAGGCAGAAGGGATTGTATCTGACCTTCCCCCATCCACTGAATCAATGGCAGGCTTTGAAACCTTTTCAGGAAAGGCTTGTTTTTACCTAAGTAAATCTGAGTTTCTGGCTGTTTTTTGCTGCTTTTGTGTTTCTTCCTTGAACACATATTTTTGACCAGTAACCAGCAAGGCTTAGAAATGGACATTTCCAGCCTGGATGGCTACTTCATCTCTGTGAGGGTTCCTGGGGTCTGGGTATGGAGTCTGTGTCAGCTGCTCAGTAGGAGGTACTTTCTGAAACAATGCTGCTTTTTGGAGAATATAACCACCCACAGGAGCATCTGAACCTGAAGGAACTAAGCAGATACGACTGGCTGGCCAGAAGAACTGGATCTTAGCAGTTGTCCTGATCTAATGAGGAACAGGAAATATCTGTCCAGCAGATTCACAAAGAGTCTTTATCTTTATGGGAGGCTATAATAGATGTGATGCATTATTGTTTGATGTTTCAAGTATTTGTAAATATGTGCTTATGAGCCTTTTGTATTTTAAGCATTTCTTTTGTAGTTGAGATAAATTCTTATAGAGTTGAGTACATTTTATGCCTTTTCCAGAAAAGATCCCACTATTTATAAATACATTTTATTGATATTTTTGTTTTTATAACATTTAAAATTTCCCCTTGTATTCTCCTTCTTCCCTTCTCAGAGGATTATATCTTACTTATTTTTGTTGTATCTTTATAATAGTTTTTAAAGAAAAATGTTTCTAAACAAAATCAATCAATACATTTTTAAAAATCTGTTGTATGTAATGTTCCATATGTGTGTCCTCCATCCACCCATATCCCTTTCAAAATCTATGGAGAAAGAGGTTTTCTCTTATTGAAGAAACCCTATTAATCCCATGAGAAGATCAAGCCATACCCAAAATTTGGGATGGGATAAAATGAAATGGAGAAAAAAATAAAAGAAGTATGATAATTCTTTGGGGACCTGGCTGTCTCAGGATGAATCCTGGCACTGGGTGAGTTTAGAGAAGAGCCCTTGGGGAAGGGGATCTCCTGGGTCATACAAATAAAGCTCAAGGTTTCATGGAAGAAGAATTTGGATTAGGCATGGACCCACACAACACCATATACCAAGATAAGATCAAAATGGGTCCATGACCTAGGCATAAAGAACGAGATTATAAATAAATTAAAGGAACATAGGATAGTTTATCTCTCAGACTTGTGGAGGAGAAAGAAATTTCTGACCAAAGATGAACTAGAGACCATTACTGATCACAAAATAGAAAATTTTGATTACATCAAATTAAAAAGCCTTTGTACAAACAAAACTAATGCAAACAAGATTAGAAGGGAAGCAACAAACTGGGAAAACATCTTCACAGTTAAAGGTTCTGATAAAGGCCTCATTTCCAAAATATATAGAGAACTGACTCAAATTTATAAGAAATCAAGCCATTCTCGAATTGATAAATGGTCAAAGGATATGAACAGACAATTTTCAGAGGATGAAATTGAAATTATTACCACTCATATGAGTGTTCCAAATCACTATTGATCAGAGAAATGCAAATTAAGACAACTCTGAGATACCACTACACACCTGTCAGATTGGCTAAGATGACAGGAAAAAATAATGATGAATGTTGGAGGGGATGCGGGAAAACTGGGACACTAATGCATTGTTGGTGGAGTTGTGAACGAATCCAACCATTCTGGAGAGCAATCTGGAATTATGCCCAAAAAATTATCAAATTGTGCATACTCTTTGATCCAGCAGTGTTTCTATTGGGCTTATATCCCAAAGAAATACTAAAGAAGGGAAAGGGACCTGTATGTGCCAAAATGTTTGTAGCAGCCCTGTTTGTAGTGGCCAGAAACTGGAAAATGAATGGATGCCCATCAATTGGAGAATGGCTGGGTAAATTGTGGTATATGAATGTTATGGAATATTATTGTTCTGTAAGAAATGACCAGCAGGATGAATACAGAGAGGACTGGCGAGACTTACATGAACTGATGCTAAGTGAAATGAGCAGAACCAGGAGATCATTATACACTTCGACAACGATATTGTATGAGGATGTATTTTGATGGAAGTGGATTTCTTTGACAAAGAGACCTAACTGATTTTCAATTGATAAATGACGGACAAAAGCAACTACACCCAAAGAAGGAACACTGGGAAACGAATGTGAACTATCTGCATCTTTGTTTTTCTTCCCGGGTTATTTATACCTTCTGAATCCAATTCTCCCTATGCAACAAGAGAACTGTTCGGTTCTGCAAACATATATTGTATCTAGGATATACTGCAACATATCCAACATATAAAGGACTGCTTGCCATCTAGGGGAGGGGGTGGAGGGAGGGAGGGGAAAAAATGGGAACAGAAACGAGTGCAAGGGATAATGTTTTAAAAAAAAATTACCCTGGCATGGATTCTGTCAATATAAAGTAATTATTAAATAAAAATTAAAAAAAAAAAGAATTTGGGTCCATAGTGCCCAGATACAGGAAAACTACACTTGGGGAGTTTTCCTTCAGGGGATGGAGCAGATACGATGGAGAAAAATTCACCTGGGGGATAGGGAGGAATGGCTGCTCCTTGACTCTATAGTCAATAATTTTTGAAGCAACATTTCTGTAATGGGGATCAGGAGCCGCTGTATCCTATATGATCTTTAGTCAGAAGCCAGAGCCTGTGATCCCCAGAAAGGGACCAATTCATATTACATATGCTTTTCCAACTATCTACTGGATTATTTCAAATCAGATATCCCATCAGCCGCTAGGTGACTCAGTGGATAGAGTGCCAGGCCTGGAGTCTGGAGGATTCATCTTCCTGAATTCAAATCTGACCTCAGATCTTTACTAGTTACTTGTTTATCAAGTGGCCAAGTCACTTAACCCTGTTTGCCTCAGTTTCCTCATCTGTCAAATTAGCTGGATAAGAAAATGGCAAACCTGTCAAGTGTCTTTGTCAAGAAAACTCCAAATGGGGTCATGAAGAGTCATACATGACCAAAATGACTGAACAACCAAAAAACTCCATCAGCATCTCATGCTTGACATAACCAAAACAGAACACATTAGCTTTCTCCCAAATTCACCCTACTTTTAAATTTCTCTATTCTTCTCATATGGCTAGTGGTGCATTGAACTCACTGAGCTGAGTTCAAATCCCACCTCAGAAACTTACTAGTTATATGATTCTGGACAAGTCACCCTCTTTCTGCCTCAGTTTCTCTAACTGTAAAATTGAAATAATAATAACACCTACCTCTTAAGATTGTCCTGAGAATCAAATAAGATATTGGTAAAAGGCACAAAGTAGGCACTATATAAATGCTTAATTCTCTCCTACTTTCTAGCCACCCAGTTTTTGAATCTCACATCATCCTCTCCTCACTCTTCCTCATCTCATATACCCCAAAAGTTGCCAAATCTGGTTTTCTTACTTAAACAACATTCTGTAATTTATTCTCTTCTCTCTGTTCACACTAATATCACCCTTCAGAACCTCATTACTCCCCACCAGCCTCTTTCAATAGACTCCTAAACATCTCCCTAGCTCCAACTCATCCTTCATACAACTGCCAAAGAAATTTTTCTCAAGCGCAAATCTAATGGTTTCACTCCCCTACTGTGTTAGAGGCAGCTCAATGGTGTAGGGAGGAATTGAGTTCAAGTCCATCTCAGACACTAGTTGTGTGATCTTGGGGAGGTCATTTAACAAGTTTATTCAATTGTAACATGGGGATAATGTAAATCCTTCCTTGAAAGGTTCTGGTGAGGATCAAATTAGATAACATTGTTAAAAGTTTAATACAGTACTTGGCATACAGTAAGTGCTTAATAAATGTTTTTTCTTTCCCTCCTATACATTGTATTTGCCTTGAGGATCAAATATAAACTCTTTCTGTTATTGAAAGCCCTTTACAATCTGGCTCCAACTTTTTCAGTCTTGTTATGTATCATTTTCTTTCCTGAGCTCTACAATCCAACCAGTCTAGTTTTCTCAAACACAACACTTCATCCCCTCCCTCCTGCCTTTGCACTGGCTTTTCCATATACTGAAAGGCCCTTCCTTTTCTCCTCTATCTCTGAGAATCCCCTATAACCTTCAAAACTCAGTTCAAATGCTGTCTTCAACATGAAGTATTTTATGCCCCTATTTAGAGGGGATTGCCGTCCCCTCTCCCCCTTAAAAAATAACTTTGACTTTGTCTTGTATATGTTCATTTATGCATATTTTGTCCTCCTTGAATATAATATCATTGAAGGCAGGGACTATTTCCTTATTTTCTTTGTATCTCAGTCCCTAGCACAGAGCCTAGCACTGGACTGGCTGTGTTTTGAAGAAGTCTCTCACCTCCCTGATCTTGCCCCAGATACCACATTCACTGTCTCTGGTGCTGAATTTCTGTCTAGGGTCCAAGGAGGTGGAAAGCTCTCCATGAATTTCCTTCACAGGGCAGCCATTAGAGACAAGAATTGTTGCTACCTTAAAGAAGACTTCTTTGGTAAACCCATCATTCCTGAGCCATCTTTTATAAAGCTATATTGAGGGAAAGAGGGCCAGGATCATTGCTTGAAATAAATGGGATGATGATGACTGATATCAAAGAGAAGACCAAGCTGCTTATTTCTTATTTTGACTCTGTTTTCTTTACCAGCAAGTGGAAAGAGCAGAATTGAGAATTTTATCAAGAGAGAATATCCAAGATAAATAGGGCAAGAGTTGAAGAATACTGAGATGCCCTTGATAGCTATCATTTATTATGTGCTGGGTATGGTACTAAGTATTTTACCAAAATTATCTCTTTTGATCCTCACAACATCCCTAGGAGGTAGGTGCTATTGTTATCTCCATTTTACAATTGGGGAAACTGAAGTAGAAGGTGGTTAAGTAACTTGACCAAGATCACAGAGCTAGGACCTGTTGGATGCTGGATTTGCTCGGTATTTTAGCCACCATGCTGCCTAGATGCCTCCTAGGGAGTTTAAACTACCTGGTCTAAATGAACTGCATCCCAGAGTACTGAACGGTCAGATATGATTGCTGAGTCATTGTTATTGATTTTTGAAATGCAGTGGAAAACAAGAGAGGTACTGCAGAAAAGCAGAGACTTGCTAATGTCATCCCAATTTTCAAAAAGGAAAGAAAGCAGAGTTTATGAAATTCTAAGTATGAAATCCTGACTTTAATTATGGAAGAAATCATTAAAGTGATGACTAGTGAGCCATCTAGCAAGGGAACTGGTGATCACAAATGAAGAGGGAGCATGAATTCATTAAGGCAGGGCATTCCAGAAGAGCCTTCTGTCCTTTCGTGAGTTGAGCTACTCAGCTACTGGATCAGGGGAGTGCTACAGAGGCAATTTGCCTTGATGCAAGCAGAGCATTTGCCTAACATCTTATAATAATCTCATAGAAAAGATGGAGAGATGTGAACTAGGTAAATCTGATAAATATGGAGCTTGCTAAATGACTGATTCAAAAAGTAAACATTAAAGGGCAGTTAGGTGGTTCAATGGAGAGAGTGCTAGCCCTGGAGTCAGGAGGACCTGAGTTCAAATCTGATTTCAGACACTTAATATTTCCTAGCTGTGTGACCCTGGGCAAGTCACTTAACCCCAATTGCCTGAGGAAAAGCAAAAAAAAAAGTAAACATTTCAATGTCAGAGAAATAGGAGTTATTTAGTGGGGTTAGTAGTTAGCAGTTGAGATCTATTTTTCTCTGTTTAACATTTTTCATCAATTACATGGATAAAGGTTCACATAATGGGCTCAATAGATTTATGGAGGACCTCAGCATTTAGCCCAGTGTCTGGCATATAGTAGGCATTTAAGCAATGTTTATTGCTTGACCAAGCTGGTCAGAAAACCTAACACATTCTGTGACAATAGGATTCAAAAAATTCTTGAATTGTGGATATCCTTTGATCCACAGTACCACTGCTAATCTGTAATCCCAAAGAGATTAAAAAGGTGGGAGAAGGACCTACTTGTATAAAAATATTTATAGCTGCTCTTTTTGTGGTGGCAAAGAATTGGAAATCAAGGGAATATCCATTAACTGAGGAATGGCTGAAGAAGTTGTAGCATATAATTGTGATTGATGGGATACTTATGCTATAAGAAATGTGGAGGAGGAGGATTTTTAGAAAAACCTGGAAAGACTTGCATGAATTGATACAAAGTAAAATGAGCAGAATCTGGAGAACATTGTAATAGCAGTATTACGTGATCAAAGAATGTGAATGATTTAGCTATTCTCAGCAATATAATAATCCAAGACAATCTCAAAGTACTAATGATGAAAAATGCTATTCGCCTCCAGAGAAAGAACTGATGTTGTCTGAAAACAGACTGAAGCATAATATTTTTCTTCCTTCCTTCCTCCCTTCCTTCCTCTCTCCTTCTCTCTCTCCCTTCTTTTCTTCTAGTCTTCTTGCACAAAATGACTAATTTGGAAATGCATATGTATATGTATAACCTATATCAAATTGCTTACTGTCTTAGAGAGGAGGGAGAAATAGAATTTGGAAGTCAAAACTTAAAACCAATATTTAAAATTGTTGTCATATGTAATTGGGGGAAATGAAATGTTATTTTTTAAAGCTAAATTTTTTTTACAGATTTCTTGAGCAAGTGAAGATCATGGGCTGAATCTAACAAGATGAAATTCAGTAAGGTTAAATGTCAAGCTTTATATATTGACTCAAGAAATCAGTGTCACAGTGGGAAAGCACGCTTAGCTAATGGTTTCTCTGAAAAAAATCTGGAATTTTAAAAACCCTTTAGGCTCACCATATGATAGCCCAAAGAGTTGATGTGAATGCAAATTAAGAGGGTCATCTCTAGAAATGAGGAGGTTATACTCTCTCTGTATTCTAAAGTTTTTGGTTCAATTCTTGACACCACAGTAGAGGAAGAACATTGGTAATTTGGCAAGCTTCCAAAGGAAAACAACTAGGAAAGTGAATGGCCGTGCATCCATGTCATGTCACAATTGATGGACAGAACAACAGAAAAGAAGACACAAGGGAGACCTGATATTTGTATTCAATTATGTAAAGGATTATTATATAGAAAATGATTTAGATTTATTCTGTTTGGCTCCAGAAGGTAGAGCCGAGAAGCAATGGGGAGAAGTAGTAAGAAGACAATTTAAATTTGATATCAAGAAAACTTGCACCTGCAAGAAAACTATACCTGTCCAAAAAAGAAGGGCTGGTTACAAGAGCCAGGGGTTCCCCTTTTTGGAGATTTTCAATCAAAGGCTGGATAACTAGTTATCACTTATGTCACAACGGGGCTTCCCTTTACAAAAGGGTTGGTTTAGGGGGCCCCCTGAGCTCCCATCCAGCTCACATATTCTATGATTCTGTAATAAGAAGAGATTTCCTAGTAATCAGAGCTATCCAAATGGGCTGCTTTGGAGGTAATGATGATAATAATAAATAATATATGAAGCATAATATATGAAGCACTTTACATATACTATCTCATTCAGTTCTTACCACAATCCTACAAGCCAGGTAATACAAGTATTAATATCTCCATTTTATAGATGAGGAAACAGTCTCAGAGGGTTTAAAATGTCCATCGGCACAAACTAGCGAGATGGAATACTAGCCAAGTCTGGTGCTATTTCATCTATATCACCATATCCCTCTACTGGATTTCTCCTTCAGTGGGGGTTTGCAACCAGAGGGCAGAGGACCACTTGTGGATGTCACAAATAGAACTATTGCTCAGATGCTGCTTAGGTGATCTAAGGTTCCTGCAATTCTCTGAAGGGCAGGAAGCTAGCGAAGCCACTGACAGACAAAGCAACAAGACTGAGATGGCCTCTTTCCTTTATTCCTTCCTCCCCTCCTCAGCCTCCCTGGTTCCCTTGAGACTTTGAACTTGGAAAAGCCAGACTTGTCTCCATGGATACCAGCTGAGCAAAGTTTCTCTGCCTTCAAGCCTGGAAGAGGAGGGGCTAAGACCAAGGGTGGGGGCAAATGGAGGGGTACTAGCCCTGTTCTTAGATCCAGCCCCTCTCTCCCAAAGGCACACTGCCCCCCCCCAGATTAAGGGGATTCCCAGAAGTAGCTTGCTTGCAAGGAGCAGAGACCCAGAGCTGGAGTAGAGACGGGGTATCTGATCCCAGCAGTTTCTACAATATGTTCTGTAGGCTTGGGGCACATTTTTCCCTCTCTAGGTCTCAGTTTCCTCACTATAAAATTAGGGTAGTATGTTAGATGGTCCCCGAAATCCCTTCCAGCACTGAAATTCTAGGACTTTGAGAACTGAAGCAGAATATTCCACCTCTATCTTCACCCTCCCTTGGTGAGTCCTCAACCTACAGACTCCATGGGGAGACCTGTCAGTTGGATGACCTAAGTAGCCATTCAGTAAACACCTATGAAGCACCAACTGTGTACTGGGCCCTGGTCTGCACTGGTAGATATATATATGATCCATAGAGTCTAGAAGATTTGACCCAGGTACACAAAACTACAATTCTAGACAGGATGTCCCAGGAGAGGGACAAACAAATGGTCGGGGGCACTATAAAGGGGAGACAGAGACATAGAGAGATGAGACAGAAAGAGATGCAGATTTCTGGAGAGGGTGGAAGAGAAGCAAATCAAGAAGGCTTCTTGGAAGGAAAAGCTTTTCCTAGAATGCTCATTTGGATTTCAACAGGAGGAGATGGAAGTAGGTGTGGGGAAGGTATGTTAGAACCTCTTCTAGCCCCCAGTAACTGCATGATGGCCCATCATATAGAAAGAAGAGACCCTAATAAAGAAAATACTGAACAAATGGCTCTAAGTGGATGTCTTCCTGTTTATTGCACCCTTTGTTTCCACGTACTGATCAGCAGTAGATGGAGTGTTAGACTTGGACTCAGGAACCCGAGTTCAGATTTTACTTCAGACATTTAATATTTGTATAGTCTTGGGCAAATCATTTAATTTTGACTTAATTTCCTCAATGGTAAAATGAAAATAATAGCATTTACTTCCCAGAATTGTTGTGAGGATTAAATGAGATAATAGTTGTAAAAAGTCTTTAATACAGTATATATAGTAGGCATCCCATAAAGGAAGTCATACAAGGCACTAGACTGCAGTGGTTCTCAAAGTATGGTCTAGAGATTCCTGGGGATCTCTGAAACCCTTTTAGAGGATCTACAAATCCAAAAATAGTTTTTATTTCTAATATGATAAATGTCTATAAATATAACCCAGATAAACAAAAACGCTTTGGAGAGATCCTCAATAATTTTTAATAGGATAAAGATACTGAAAAAGTTTGAGAACCACTGCACTAGAGCATGGAATGACCAATACTGGATTATAGGAAGATGTCTCTGCTGATTTTTGCAGGAAGAATTGAAAGGGAAAAAATGGATGTTTTGAAGTATTCTAATAGTCAACAAATAGCAGAGGGAATCCTGGGAGAGGAAAAGAAGAACTAGGGAAAGGAGATGGTGGGAGAGAGAAAGAAGATAGGAAGAAGAGGAAGAAAGAAGGGGAGAAGAGATGGATAGAAATAGAAAAAAAGTGGTGGGATAATAAAGGGAGAGAGAAGAGAAGTGAAAAGAAAAGAGAAAAAGAAGAGGAGGTAGAGAAAGAATGAAAGGAGAAAAGGGAAGAGAATTGAGAGGAGAAGAGAAAAGGAAAAAGAGGAGAAAGGAGGGAGAAAGGAAAAGGGGAGAGGAGAGATAAGGAGAAAGGGGAAGGAGAGATGGAGATATGGGAGAGGAAAAATAAATGAGAAAAGGAAAGGGGAAGAAGAGAGAAAAGAGGGGAGAAAAAGAGAGAGAAGAAAGGAGTGGAGGAAAGGGAAAAAATAGAATTGAAGGGAGTGGGAAGAAGAGGAAAGGAGAGAGGTGAGGACAAGAGTGGAGGAAAAAGTAAGAATAGGAGGTGGGGCAGAGGGAGAGGAAAAAAGTAAAAGAGGAGATAGAAGAGAACAAAAATGAAGTGGAAAAATGAATTGAGGAAATTGAGGAAATGAGAGGGAAAAAGAAGAGAAGGGACAGAGAAAGAAGATGAGAAACAAGGACAAGAAAAGAGAAAGAAGGAGGATTGCAGACAAGGTGGGAAAAGAGATACTGATAGAGGGAAGAAGGGAGCAGAATAAAAGAAGAGCTCTTCTTTGAGAGGAAAAGAAGGGAGGGAGAAAAATAGGAGGGAGACAGGAAACACAGGACAAAACTCGAAGGGAAAAGGGCTAGAATTTCCTTCCTGGAGCCAGAAACCCAGAATTATCCATATACTGCTGATTGGAACTATCTATTTAATTATCTCCAATTTATCCTGTACACATCTCATTTGCACTTTGTATCTCCCATTATATCTTTTTGCCTGTCTTTGTGTTCCCAGTACTTAGCAGAATATCAAGCACTTTATAGGTGCTTAATTAATGTTTGTTTACTTTTTCGAGGAAGTGGCTGTCCAATAGTAAATGATTAAGCCTGAGTCAAGATTTGAATCCAACTCCTCTGACTCTTCAGTGCACCCGGTAGTCCACAACGTCACAATATGATGGGGTGTTGGGGGACTGGGAAGGGAAGGGATGCTCATAAGACAAACTTTGGCTCTAGGAAGGAAGCTGCCCCATATTCCATTCCACCATGGATTATAGGAACTTAGAATACTGTAGCTTAAAAAAAAATCACTCTGTCCACTCTGTCTCTCCACCCCTTGATATTTTACAGCAAGGAAATTAGACCCAGAGGAGAAGGTAAAGGAAAAAGCTTGGCCAGATTTGTCCAGAGTCTATGATCCTAGTGGGTAAGGATTGTTTCAAAAGCTTTGGGAACCAAATTTTTTCCTCAGTTTCCCCTATCTTTTTCCAAGTCCTGTTTTTTTCTCCCCCCCTTCCTTCCTTCCTCTTCCTCTTTTTTCCCTTCTTCCTTCCTTTCCTCTTCCCACCCCTTTCCTCTTCTTCCTCCTCTTTTTCTTCCTCCTCCTTCTTCCATGTCATTGTGCTGAGCGACATCTTGTGGGGAGATTTTGCCACTGCCCTGCCCTTTCCAGGCTGAAAGGATGATGAAGTTGAGAATATGGGGAGGAGCCAGCTATAATGGGGTCTTGAAAACCAATTGCAAAATTTTTAGCGTGAGTATTTACACTTCTAAAATCGGCAAATGCTACAAATCAGGGCTGCATTGATTATTTTGTTGATTGATTAGACCTTAGAAAATAATGGAGAAAATATTAATGACGCAGATTTAATGAAATGCATCTCTCTTTGCAGAAAGCCAGCTGTTAAACATTTACCAGCATAATTGTGGTCGTGGGGGAGACTGGTTCAGATATGGGCTGGACTAATTGGCATATGAGGTTCCTTTCCACTCAAATGCTGTGATTTTGCAACTGTCCTCGTTCCTCCCCTTCCAGGGATAGGAAGAGGAAAGCCCTAGAGAAATGGGAGGAGGGAGGAGAAGGGTGATTACTGATATGGTTCATTAGAGAAAAGTCCAAGAATAAAATAAATCCTGTTTCAGGAAAAGCATTTACTGGAAGCAGTGATTGTGACTCAGAATTAAGTGCAGTAGTCCAAGCAGGAGTCCATCAAGAGCTACAATATAAGGGAGAAACTATTACAGGCTACTGTCTGCTAAATTGGAGTGGGTGACCACCTTTCTGAGTGAAAAAAGTGTTAGTTGGAGCTCAGAACAGTAGAAAGAAGACTGAATTTAGGGACCTCACTTTTCCTCTTTGTAAAAGTGAGTGGATCAGACTCAATGATCTCTTAAGTTCCTTCCAACTAAATTCTATGAGCTTGGTTGGGGAGAAGGTAAGGAACTGGGAAGTAAATTATTTGAAGCCTAAACCATTTTTAAACGATTTACCCTAAAATTCCTCTTGAGCCTACTCTAGCCCATTCTGGCTCCCAACCTCTTACTCTTGTCCATAGAAGATGAGACAGCTACCAGGGTTTCCATGGTAACCAGGATAGTGTTCCTTGTTTCCACGGTGACCAAATGCTTCCACTGGGGCCTTAGGACTTGTGGCCAGTGCCTAAGGGGGGGGTGGGTAGGGAAAGACGGAAGAAAAAGAGGAAGGAGTGATTTAAAAAAAGAGGTTCTTTAAAGAAGAGAATAAGCAAAGAAGCACTTCAGGGAGAGAAAATGGAAGGGATCCATCAAGATAATTTGTCCAATCTCCCATGCCATGGGTCTTTAGTAGGGGATATTGAGCTGGAAGACTATCCTTTGGAAGACAGGCTTCCCTTGGAGGATATGATAAATGACGCAGAAAGGTATGGATGGGGAAAGGTGAAAGGAAGACGAATGAACAACCTCATCCTGGGACAGGGGAGGAGAAAAGAGATGTAGACTTCATCTTCATCCACATTGTCTTAAATATCTGGATAAAAATGAAAAGAATGGGGAGGGGAGGAAGAAAAAGAACAACAAAATATTCAGCCTTAAAATCCAAATATTTGTATGATCCAAATGGCCCTATCCCTGATCATAAATTTGAGGACGTGTCTGCATCCTTCTTTTCATCCAGATTTTAGGATGAAGCACCATTAGTGGAATAGTAGGAGGCAGCTTGGTATAAAGGAAATAGCATTAGATTCTTAAGAAGTCATAGGTTCAAATCCTGGCTCAGCCACTTATCTACTATATGACCTTGTGCAAACCATTTCATAATTCTAAGTCTCTGTAAAATGGAGTAATTGAACCAGATAATTTCTAAAATCTGTCTCAGCTTTAAAGCAATGATTTTAATCCTATCATTTGGATTTGAACTCCAGTTTTGCTACAGATTAGTTTCAAACTAGAAAGGAGTTTGAGTCTACCCATCAAGACAGATATCATAGAGAGTATCTACAATGCAGAATGAAGAATCATTCTTAAGACACCCAAAGGTCCACAGGAAACAAAATCCAGGAAAACACAGCAACAACACTCATAGTTTCAAATCTCTGCAGACTAATATGTGGATAAACAAGATGCAAAATTAATTAGATATCCTTATGTAAGGAGGCAAATTTGATCTCACAGGCATCAGTGAGACTTGGTGGGATGAGACCCATGACTGCAGTATGACTCTGGATAATCTCTCATAACTCCAGTTCATTCTATACACACAAGCTACATGATTATGTGCAGATCTGACTATATCACTTACCTATGCAATCATTTCCAGTAACTCCCTATTACCTCTAGGATAAAATACAATCTCTTCTGTTTGATTTTAAGGCCTTATATAGACTTTTATGGTTCTGATAGATATATCATATTCAAAGAAACAAGACTAATAAAAGGCAAGGTGGGATTTGCATTTTATATTGAGAAGATGAGAAAATACAGGGATTTAGAGTGGTGAAACATAGTGGAAGAGAAATGGATAGAGAGACAAAGGTTTTGGGGCACTGAATTATACTACAGGTCTCTTGAGCAGAAAGAAGCAATCATAAATTTGGGGAGGGCACAGCTGAGTAATGACAAGGGACTTTTATTGTCGGGACATTTACTATTACTGTCCCTTTACCAAATTCAGAGAAGCTACAAAATGTCTTGATTTGACTTAATGCTCATTTTGTCAAGGAAAACTTCATTTCTGGATGTGATCTTCACTGGTAGGGAGGAACTGGTTACTAGGGTGATAATGACAGAATCTTTGGAGCAATGTGAATTTGTCATAGGGAAAGAGCAAAAAGAAGGGCAGGCTTCCATGCAACCCAGATTTGAGAAGAACAGTTTCCAAAGAGTTCAGAGACAAAATAGGCAGGACTGAAAGGATTTATGTTATACAGAGGTAATCAATCTGCTCAGAAGGGATAGAATTCAGAAAAATAGAGAAGCATGTTACAGCAGTGCATCACACCTGACACATAGTAGGTGCTTAATAAATATTTCTTGATTGTGATTATTAAGGTATCTGCTAAAAATTCTTTCCACTAAAAGCAAAGCAGCTAATAACTTCTTGACTTTTTTGAATGATAATTTAATCATGAAACTATTCTCTCCAAAATCATCAATGATTCTTAAGTGGCAGATCTGATGGTCTTTGCTTAGTCTTCATCCTTCCTGATCTCTCTACAGCCTCTGACACTGTTGCCCACTTTCTTTTTTAACTCAGAGCTTTTGTGACACTGCTCTTTGTCTGGCTTCTCCTCCCAATCTTTCTCAAAAACTCCAATCCTAACTAACTTACTGATTAGACATTTCATTGTATATTTTCCATGGTATATACCCTTAAATTCAAAATGCCCAAAATAGAACTCAATATTTTCCTCCCCAAACTCTCCTCTATTCCAAACTTCCTATTATTGTAGAGGTCATCTCCTGTCCCATTTCCCCAGGTTTGAAGCCTCAGGGTACTTCCTGACTCATTGTTCTCTTCATCTTACTTTCCCAATCAGCTGTCAAATCTTATTTCTACTTTTGGGAGATGGAAACAAGATCTCTTCTATTATACCAGTCTCTCCACTCACAACCACTCCCTAGAGAAGACTTTTATTATCTCTTCAGGACAGCTCCTGAGTGCCCCCAACCTTCCCTCTAAGTTATCTTCCTTTTATTCTGTATTTTGTATATGCCTATTTGTTTATATGATGTCTCTCTCATTAGAAAGTCTAAACATTTATATAGCGCCTAGTATATACCAAATACTTTACAAATAACATCTCATTTGAGCTTTGTAACAACTCCTCAGAGTATATATATTATATATATGTGTGTATATATATGCATATTTTATTTATGTATATGTGTATATGTCATATCCTCACTTTCCAATTGAAGAAACCAAGGCAAGTAAAGTAAAGTGACTTTCCCAGGCTCACAGAGATAGTAAATGTCTGAGGCTGGATTTGATTTCAGGCCATCCTGACTTCAGAACCAACCCTCTTAACCACTGTGACACTTGGTATGCTATTAGTATGTAAACTCCCTGAGAATAAAGATGATCAATCTCTGATGGATGTGGCTCTTTTCAACAATGAACTGATTTAGGCCAGTTCCAATGTTCTTGTGATGGAGACAAACATCTGCATCCAGAGAGAGGATTATGGGAACTGAATATAGATCACAACATAGAATTTTCACTTTTTTGTTGTTGTTTGCTTGCTGTTTTTTCTTTCTCATTTTTTCTTTTTTGATCTGATTTTTCTTGTGCAATATGATAAATATGGAAATAGAGTAGAAGAATTGCATAAGTTTAATATATAAGAGATTACTTGCTATCTATGAGGGGTGGGGATAGGGAAGGAGAAAAATATGGAACACAAGGTTTTTCAAGGGTAAATGTTGAAAACTATCTTTGCATATATTTTGAAAATAAAAATAGATTATTTAAAATTTTATTTTAAAATTAAAAAAAATAAAAATAGAATGAAAAAAGAAAACCCCCAAAGGAGGTCATAAAAGAAAACATAAAGGAAAAAAAAGAATAAGGATGGTCTTATTTTAGTGTGAGTGTATCCTCAGTTCAACGAAGTGCCAATGAAGTGCCTGACACATACTAAGCCCTTAATATTTTATCTATCTATCTATCTGTTTATCTATCTACTCACTTCTCCATTCTCATCAGCTTCCATGGGTTTAGTTATCCCTGTACAAAAGAATCCCATAGCTATTTATTTAGCTTCACTCCCTTTTAAGACCTGTATTCTCAACTGTCTCTAGCAAGGGTCCTTAAACTATGGCCCGCGGCCCAGATGCAGAAGCTAAGGACGATTATCCCCCTCATCCAGGGCTATGAAGTTTCTTTATTTAAAGGCCCACAAAACAAAGTTTTTGTTTTTACTATAGTCCGGCCCTCCAACAGTCTGAGGGACAGTGAACTGGCGCCCTATTTAAAAAGTTTGAGGACCTCTGGGCCGACTCTATTGGATAGTTTGAACCAGATGTGCATTACACATCAACATGTCCAAAACAGAACTCATCATTTCCCCAAAACTCACTCCTCTTCCATACTTCCCTGTTTCTCTCAAAGCCATCACCATTTTTCCAGACTCCCAAATGTATCATCTCAGACTCATGTTCATCCCTTCACTCCATATACCCAACTATCTGTCATATTTTTTCATTTCTACCTTTATAACATATTTCACATCTGATCCCTTTTCTATTCACACAGACATCACCTTAATTAAGACTGTCATCACCTCTCGCCTGATGAACAACAATAACTTCAACAAGATCTTGCCTACATTTTTGCAGCAGCTTCCTGAATGATCATTCTGCCTCAAGGCTCTCATACCTCCAGTCCACTGTGTACACCAATGTAATTAGGTGCAGATCTATCTGACTGTGTCACCTACTCAATCACCTCCAAATGCTACCTATTACCTCTAGGATAAAATACAATCTTTTAGCTCTTAGGGCTTTTTACAAACTGAGCCTAACTAATCTTTCTTGCCTCACTATGAATTATTCCTCCTCCCCAATCCAAAATTCAGCCAAACTGACCTTTTTTCTGTTCCTCACACAAAAGTCCATCTCCCAACTCTCTCTTCTTTTTTTGAGGAAAATCCAGCCTGCTTTCTGAAATGCACTTATTGCTCATTAGCTTGGAATTGATGCATGGTATGATAAGTAGGGGTAGTGAGATGACACAGTGGACAGAGAACTGAGCTCAGAGTTGGGAAGACTCATCTTCCTGAATTCAACCCTTGTTGTGTGACTCTGGACCAGTCACTTCACTCTGTTTGCCTTAGTTTACTCATGTGTAAAATGATTTGGAGAAGGAAATGTCAGACCACTTCAGTGGCTTTATCAAGAAAATCCCATGTGAGTTCATGAGGAATTATACATGACTGAATAACACAGAGTACGGCCACTTTTGAATGTGGCTAAGATGGGGTGGAGGAGTAGGTTCAGGGAAATAAGCAAGTTGAGGAACTAGATTAGAATGTTTGAGAGAGTATCAATATGTATGTTGAAATTCCCAAGTATGAGAGTAGGAGTTAAGGAGGAAATTCTGGGTTCTGAAGGAAGAAGAGTATCCAGTAGATAGATAACAGCTACTAGAATTTTAATTGGGTAGTTGTTACTGTTTGTTCTTTTTCTCAAAAAAGGACCAATGACATTCAAGGGTAGTGATCTGAAGAGGAAGGAGAAAGAATAGGAGAGGTTGACAGGAGAGAAGAAAAGAGAAGGTAGTAAATATGGAAGAAGAAAGAGGAAGGTAGAGAAGAAAAAGAGGGAGAAGAAGAGAAGGCGGAAGAGAAGAAGAGGAGAAGGTGGTAGCAGAGAAGGGAGGAGAGAAAGGGGGAAGAAGAGGAAGGTAAACTGCAAAAGTAGGGATAATTATATCCCCTTCACTTAGCACAGTGTCTGGCACATGAAACAGATGTTTCAAGAGAAGAAGGTGGAGAAAGTAGGAGACAGATTTTATTGGAGGGGGGGCTACATTCTGAAGGTTATAGTTGAAAGAGAAAGGCTCTCAAATCAGAGGATGTATAGAAAGGCAGAGGAAGCAGGTAGGTAGCTAATAGATAAGAGACCTGAGACCAGGAAGACCTGAGTTCAAATCTAAGCTATGTGATTTTGGGCAAGTTACTTAATCTGTTTGCCTCAGTTTCCTCATCTATAAAGTATACTGAAGAAAAAAATGGCAAACCATGCTAGTATCTTTGCCAAAAAAAAACCCCAAACAAATAAATAAACAATATGATCCATGGGGCCATCAAGAGTTGAAAACTACTGAACAATATAAATAGGTGTAAAGGCTATCAATCATTATTGATGTTGATATTAATTAATTGATCAATTAATTATATATTACACAATCATATATAATTATAACTACATAATTAATAATATTAAGTTATTGTTGATTAATGTTAATGATCTTAAGTAATATGTATAATATATAATTTATATAATCACATATAATTATAACTATATGTATTTAATCAATTTAATTTAATTAATCAATTACTAATATTAATGTTTTTGATGGTTAATGTTAATGATCTTTATTATTAATTAAATGGATAATATTAATTAATTGCTATTATTGATTATTATTGATAGAAACTTTCCCTGAACGCATCTGGGGCAAGCTAGGACAACTCAATCTGTGTTGGGCATTTTATAGCTTCATAGAATAGCAAAGGCTATTAGAATAGCATTAAAGCACGAAGGGCATCTGAGTACAAAGCAGGAACTTTTTAGCACACAGAAGGTCAGAAACTAGAAAGAGACCTTTGTCCACAGAACCCAAAAGATCCTAGAATCTCAGAGACGGATGAGATCTCAGAATCCATACTCTATAACTCTGAAGGTTTTACAATCTGAATAAAACTCAGAGTATGTGACTCTAAAGGGTCCTTAGAGACCCTTTCAGTTCCTTCATCTTAAAATGGAGTGCCCCCCCAAGGGAATTGAGTCCCAAAACAGAAGTTCAAGGTCACACAAGGTGGCAAAATTGGGTTTTGAGCCCAAGTTTCTCAGATTCCAAATTTAGGGATCTTTCCATGACTCCCCCTTCTGGGTTTGTGTCCCTAATTTTGCACCCTCTACAGCCTTCTTCTGCCCTCAATCCTAATACCAAGTTCTTCCCAAGGGAGCTCCTCTCACATCCTTCCCTACAAGATGATGAAATGCCAGATGTCATCGTCACTGAGCTTCGGTCATGGAAGAAGAATAATAATCATTCTCACCATGGCTCTCGACAGCGCAGAATATGCCATCACAGGATCAATGAGCTGGCCAAGCCCAAGGTCAATCATCAGATCGTAGTAGACAGGTATGGACTTGACCAGGAATATCACTGAGGAATAGGGAGAAGGATGGAAAAGATCTCAGCCTTTAGTCACTTAATTTCCTCCATCTGTAAAATGGGGACAGTTCAGACTTCTGGGTCTTGGTTTCCTCCTATATAAAATAGGAGGGAATGGGCTAGATTAGCTCTGAGGTTGTTTTCATCTATAGATCTTTTAAATCCATGAAATCCCTTAATTTCTTCCAGGCCTTCAGTATATTGGACAGATAAGATACAACCAGATACTACCCTCAGTGTGACTTCTCCTAGTAAGTCAAGCCTATGTTCTGTGCCCCGCTTCTTTACCCATTATCTCCTCCTATACCCATTTTTCTTCCTCCATCTGTGCACTTGGTCTCTTTTCTCCCCCATGTGGACCCAGGAAAAGCCGAGTGACCACCGTGGGTTACAGAAGTAAGTGTATCCCAGGATGCAATGTCAGAGTACTGCCATTTGCGGGCTGAATGTCCTCTTCCCTTTCCCACCCATAAAATGAAGTGTTTGGCTTTGGTGATTTATGTCTAAGATTCCTGATCTGGGTTAAAGTCCCTCTCAGACCTGAGAGTCTGTTTTAAGGTCCTACCCATGTGTTCTGAGGCATTCTGTGCTAGGGTCCCTCCTTTCTCTGCCATTCTATATTCTAGGGTCTAAGTTTTGACGTTCTGTAGTCTTTGTTTAGAGGTCCCTCCCATTCCTGATTCCACATTTCCTGCCTATGTTTTGAATTGGATTTGATTTAAACGCAGCTTTTTCAGGAAGGTGCCTCTTGTGCAAGACAAGGGGCCATTTAAGAGCTGTCACTTCCTACTTGTCAGATGGATGTAGGACTAATTCATGGGCTGTTTGTTTGTTTTTTAATTTTATTTGTAGTTGTGACGCCAAGACTTGAAGAGCTCTCTAGACCCAAACGGTTCTATTCAACCTACTACAATGAAAGCAGGTAAGACGGCTGAAAAGGGGGCAGTATCGACGACAGAAGATAAAGGCGGACTGCCCACCCCTCCACTCTACCCCCCCAGCACTGCTCCTCCCGGCTTCATCTGGAATCCTAGGCAAAGCTGGAAAAAAATCTGAGGGGACAAAAAGACGGCTTCTGAGGTCCCTCTCAGCTCTGACAGTCTCAGTGCTATAGACTAGCCTCATAGAGTATTAGAAATAGAAAGTATCTTACAGAATATTTGGTATAATCCCCCTAATTTTAGAGATGAGAAGTCCTAAGGACCTATGTCCCAAGGGTCCTCCCAGCTGTGACATTCTGCATTCTAAGATCCTTCCCACCTCTGACACTCTCGATTCTAAGACCCTCCTAGCTCTAACATTCTGTGTTCCAAAGCCCCTATCAGCTTTGATTTCTGCTGTGACACTGTGTTTTAAAATCCCTCCCATCTCTAACATTCTGTGTTCTAGGGGCCCTCCCAGCCCTGAAATGCTGGGTTCTAAGGGCCCTCCCGGCTCTGACCTCCTGGGTTCTAAGGGCCCTCCTGGCTCTGACCCCCTGGGTTCTAAGGGCCCTCCTAGCCCTGACCACCTGGGTTCTAAGGGCCCTCCCAACTCTGACCTCCTGGGTTCTAAGGGCCTTCCCAGCTCTGACCCCCTGGGTTCTAAGGGCCCTCCAAGCTCTGACCTCCTGGGTTCTAAGGGCCCTCCCAATCCTGACCTCCTGGGTTCTAAGGACCTCCCACCCCTGACATTCTGTGTTCTAAGGGCCCTCCCAGTCCTGACCTCCTGGGTTCTAAGGGCCCTCCCAGCTCTGACCTCCTGGGTTCTAAGGGCCCTCCCAGCTCTGACCTCCTGGGTACTAAGGGCCCTTCTAGCCTTGACACTCTTTATTCTAAGCCCCACTCCTGCTCCAGCACTGACCATCCTTGTAGTATGATTCTAGTCTGGGAGCCCTGTGATTGTTGATGTGCTCAGGCCCTTGAAGGGAAGCACTCAAGACTCAGCCTCTTCCTGCTGGTAATTAATTGAGGATAACTGGAGCCAGGGCTTTCCTTAGAGTCCAGTCAACAGATCAGAAGGGGGAGGGCGAAGCTGGAGATCCCACTGCTTCCTCTTGGAGCCTTTCTAAGAAAACCTTTTGGAGATGTCCTTAGCCACCAGAGCCTATCACCTCCTGCTTACCCATAAGCACCAGAAAAGGACGGACACTTCATCATTCCCCAAACTTAAAGTTATTTGCCCCGAAGTGGGAGATGCCGCACTGGCCTCAGCCCTGAGCCCCCTCCCAGCTCCACCCTACAGTGTGTGTATGGAGTATGGCAGTCTGTGCCCCAACACACCTCCAATGCCTGGTTCGTGTCCCAAGCTGAGAACGGACGGCTGACCCTGCTGGGGAGGAGGGAAGGGAGGCAGATCTCAGCCAGGCAGGTGCACCCAGGAGCACTGAGAGGAGGAGGGCTCTCTGTTGTGATGTTCCCTGGGGGCTGATCCTCCCTGTCTCAGGTCCACGCCCATTTGGCCCATTTCTCGAGCATCCCTGGAGGCCAAAGCTTCTCCTCGACTGAAAGTGCTTGCATATCCAAAGATTCGGAACAACATCTGGGTGGTGGATTCTTCTGAGGTATGTGCCTCACTGCCCTCTCCCTACCGGGCCCTTCTGGGGTGGTCACCACCTGCTTCCGTTCCCGATCATCACACCACGGGAGGGAGGATGCCAGAGGATATTACAAGCTCCTAGGACCCCTGTTCTATTCCTGGAGTTATACTGAATGATGGCAGAGCTTCGTTCTTGAAGTCAACAATCAATATAATTACCCATTATGTATTGGATCGCTGATGACTGGGGAGGGAAGAAACAAAATTGGATAAAACACGGTCCCTTCCCTCATGGAGCTCCCAGTTTACTAGGACAATAAGACACAAATACAGAAAACTGATAATAATATGGAATGTTTCAGAGGAGCTTGTTAGAGATATACAACCCATTATGTGAGTCCTGAGGAGATAAGATCATTACTGAGTGGAGAGTTCTCTAGGAGAACTACTTCTAAGAACAATAAAGGACAGACTTTGTCATTTCCAGAAAGTATGAAGAGCAGAAATCTGTGTAGAGTGTGAAATTTGTATTTCTGTTACAGACAGGGGATTGGTATCCAAACCCAAAAGGAAAAGAGATGCCCCTACCTGAAGAGAAGGTAAATGAGCCAGGGAAATAAATGCCTCTAATATTTTCTTAATTACAAAAAAGAATAAAGTTTTTTTCTTTTTTAAGTGTGTGTAGATACATATTTGTGTATACATATAAATATACATAAGCACATATATGGAAAGAGAGAAAGGAAGAGAGGGAAGGAGAGGAGATGAGAAACAGAAAGACAGAGACAAAAAGACGGGGGGAGAGAGAGAGAAAGAAAGAGAAAGAGAAAGAAGAGAGACAGAGACAGAAAGACAGACAGACAGACAGAGAAGAGAGACAGAGAAAGAGAGAGAGAGAAGAGAGACAGAGACATAAAGACAGAGAGAGAGAGGAGAGAGAGAAGAGAGACAGAGAAAGAGAGAGAGGAGAGAGAGAAGAGAGACAGAGACAGAAAAACAGAGAGAGAGAGAAGAGAGAGAGAGAGAGAGAGAGAGAGAGAGAGGAGAGAGAGAGAGGAGAGAGAGGAGAGAGATGAAGGACAGAGATGAGAGAGGCAAAAAGAGGAGAGAGAAGAGAGGAAAAGAAAGAAGAGAGAAGAAAAAAGAGAGGAAAAGAAAAGAAAAAAGGAGAGAAGAAGAGAAACAGAAAGTCCCAAAATTCTTAGGACAGTTATAACACTATATAAGAACAGCTTTGCTGTGACAGCCAACAAGAAGTTGTTAGGTCATGAAAGTAACAGGAGTAAAGAAAGAAGGATCGCTGTACATTTAAGTTCAAAACACAGATAAGAAACTCTTCCTGAAGAAAAAAGAACTGCACCCTCTGGGGAGGAAGCAGCTTTTTCACCTTCAAGCAGTGATGATTGGGGTTTGAAATGCTTCCAGGAAAGAGCTCACCCAATACAAGTCAGAAGAAGAGAAGAGGAGAGGTACTTGTACAAACCTGAACATGATTCACATCTTGATTTAAAAAGAAAAAAAAAAAAAGGAACAGAACAGAAGAGAGACTGCAAACAATATGTCAGTGAGCTAGACTTCAGTTCTTGGTGAAATCTGAGAATGTATCTCTAAAATGTGTTTCCATAGAAAATATGTGTGGGTTACCTATCAAGTCTATCCACATGGGTTAACAAAATGTGGCTCATGGGAAGCAGAAGATGAACTCTGAACCACCTCTGAAGAAAGGAGAAGAGCCAGAGTGACAGCTGGTAATGGAAGGGCAGGCAAGCCCCTAGAGTGCTGACAGGCTGGGCATTCTCATTTCGTCTCCAAGAGGGACCAGACCAACCATATTTACCTGTCCTTTCTAAATATTGTTTGTCTAGAAGTACAAAAGTTAAAAAAAAATCTGTTTCCCTTAACAGTTGCCCTTGAAGAGGGAGAGTTACAAAAACTTATGTCAGCGCTTAATTCTTCCAACCAAGATTTAGATTTTTTTAAAAAACTGTCCCAAATAGTGGAGAACAAGTAAATCCATTTCTCCAAGAAACAGCAAACAAAAACTGAAGTTGTATTGATGAGAATGTACCAGAAAATATCCAAGAATGAATGAGTTGTTTAGATGGAAATGAGATGAAATGTCATCTCAACCAAGAGAAATCCACTACTGACTCAATCGGGGAAATTTTCCCTTAGTCTTTAGGGAAGAAAGCTGGAAATCAGAGGCTCATTGAGGAAGCAGCTATCTCTGTATGTCTGAAATTTTCAAGACTGACCTTCAGCTATGTACATAGTCAGTGCCAAAGAGATGCTAGAGGGCCAGATGATTCCTTTCTCAAAGAAGCTCTTTTACGAAGCTCTCGCAAACACTCCAGAATTTCTTCCTGTATATTTAGTAGCATGCAAAATGCCCCATGCTATATTAAAAAGATGATTAATGAATAGCATAGAGCCCTAGATCTGGAGTCAGGCTGACTCCATCTGAATTGGGCCGATTTCATCTTCCTGAGTTCAAATCTAGCCTCAGACACACACTAGTTGTGTGACTCTGGACAAATTCACTTCAATTTTCTCGTCTGTAAAATGAACTGGAGAAGGAAATGACAAACTACTCCAGTATCTTTGTCAAGAAAACGCCAAATGGGATCATGAAGAATCAGGCAACAGCATAAAAAAAGGAAATCAAAATCCAAATTCCATCAAAATTAGTTTAGACTTGTAGATCATAGGAATAGTGTAGATATATTTTAAGAAAGTTTTTGACAAAGTCACAGATTTATGTGGGAGAAAAGATAGTTGTAGAACTGCAGAACTATTTGATGGCTAGGCCCATTGTTGTTATTAATGATTCAAAGGCATTTCAGAGGGAGGGATACTATGCTTCATAAGCTGGTTTTTGGTCCTGTGTTAAAATTTCATCAAGGATTGCATGAAAGCTTATCAAATACTTATCAAATATACAAATGACATCGAGCTAATAAGCAAGATCTAAACAGAGAGCCAGAGCAGCAAGGTAGCCCTATAGTGCACAGAAGGCCGAATCTGGATTCAGGAAGATCAGAGTTCAAATTTGGCTTTATGAATTTACTAGCTGTGTGACTCTGGGCAAGTCACTTAACCTGTTTGCCTCAATTTACTCAAATGTAAAATAGCAATAATACTAGCACCTGCTTCCCAACTGTTGTGAGAAACAGATGAGGCAATAACTATAAAATGTTTAACAACGTGCCTGGCATATAATGTTACATAAATGTTAGTTATTATTATTATTAGAGTTGAAAGGAACTTTAGAAATCATCTAATCCAACCTCCCTCAGACAATGGGGATTCAGGATATAAATAGCTCTGGACAAGCAAGAATGCATTGGGTTGAATCCAATAAAATGAAATTTAATAGTCATAAATAGAAAGTCACATACTTGAATTAAAAAACATTTAACTTAATGTGATCAAGAGGGAAGGGAAAAGCATGGGTAGACAGGAGTTATTGAGAGAAAGAGTGGGTTTTTTTGAGGGGGAGGCAATTCCCCAGTCAGCACAATACCTGGAATATAGTAGATATTAAATGTTTGTTGACTTGACCTGACTTGATTTACTTTTGCTGACAAAAGACCCAGGACATAAGAACAACAAAAATCAACATGATGTGATAGCCAAAAAGAGCTAATGAAATATTGGGCTAATCTCCAAAAATGAGAAGGTAGTGACCTTTTCTCTGCTCCAGTCATAACATCTGAAATAGGCTGTCCCATTCTGACTGAATATTTTAGCTAGGACATAGACGAGCTGGATAATCTCCAATATAGTTATGTAGGATGATAATAAAGGATTTTGTCCCATGATGATTAGCTGAAATTAGCTTGGAAAACAGATGATTTAGGAGTAACAGAATAGCCATCTTCAAGTATTGGGAGGGCTGTTATATGGAAATTATTTCTCGTCTTAGTTTTGGGGATTTTTTCCTGACTTGTTCTACTTGGTCCCAGAGGACAGAACCAGGAACAATGATGGAGATGGATTTAAATTAGATATCAGGATATATCCCAATACTTAAAGCTGTCTAAAAGTAACAGGTGGAAGCCTGGAACTTAAATGACTCACTTGAGGTAATATGGGCAGGATGTGGCAAAGTCAGTATCAGTTTATATCTGGGATCTCCAAGTCCAAATGGGCCAGGAAGAGGTTATTGTATCCATCTTGGACCTGCAGATAGGTCCCCTCCTTAAATAATCCTAGTTAGGGCTTACTTAATTCTAATTGGGAAAACCCTTCCCCCTTACCTTGTGGCTTCCCCAGCTTCCTTCAGGTCTCAGCTCAAGAGCCACATTCTGCAAAAAGTCCTCAGTTTTAGTGACTGCCCAATATATCCCATAATTATCTGGTTTGTATGGTGACTCCCCTATGAGAAGGAGAGCTCCTTGAGGGGAGGGGACTGGTTTTTGCCTTTCTTTGTAACCCAGGCATCTGTAAGGATAACTGCTGTAAGTGTAGGATGTTTATTGCCTGGATGATGTTCTAGATCTGAGCATTAAGGTGAGCAGACGGGAGGGAGACAGAGGGATGGTAACATGCCAGCCCCTTCCCCACGTCACATATTTGCTTTCCTCCTCCTTCCTTCCTTCCCTTCCCTAGATCCAGGTATCAAAGGCAACACAGGTAACCCAAACCAAATCTCGGACCCTGGAGCTGGCAACTCCCAAAAGCAAAAGCCTGTCGAATACTGATTGGTTCCTTGATCCAAAGGCTAATAATAAGCGTTCTCCAGACTTCAACCGGATCTACAGCTTGGCCAGTAGGTTGCCTACATTGGGAATGTTTCCAGTTACTAGCAACTCTGTTTCACTTCCCCTCTAATTTTAGGGGAGAGAAGAAGCTGAGACTTGGGAGGGGAAAATGGAGAAAGCTTACACTATCCACCAGCCTTTCCAGTAGGAACTAACAGCCTCCCTCATGTCACCCCTCTCCACTGACCTTACTTAGTGCCTCAGACTCTACCATCAGGAATTAGTTCTTTCCTTCACAATAGTATTTTGTTGTTGTTATCTTGTATCATGCTTTATAACCCCATTTGTGGTTTTCTTTGCAAAGATGCTGGAGTGGTTTTCCATTTCATTTCCTAGCTCATTTTGCCAATGGGGAAACTGAGGCAAACAGAGTCCACCCTACCCAAGTCTCACAGCTAGTAAGTGTCTGAAGCCACATTTGAATTCAGGTTTTCCTAACTCCAGACCTAGCATTTTATCCACTGTGCTACCTAGCAGCCCCTAATCATATGATATATTATTATATAATACTTTATAAACACATAGAAATGTAAGTTATTATTGTCATTTCTGTTCTTCTTATAAATAGGCCCAGAAAGTCCTATTCTAAAGCTTTATCATGTCAAAGGGGTAACCTAGATTCTTAAAGGATATGCTAGCCAAGTGTAACCTTTGACAGGTTCTACTATCATAGAGAGGGTCTGTTTTTCCTCCTACCTTATATTATTTTGTTTTATAATTAACAAACATTTATTTTCTCTCCCTGTCATTTCCCCTAATTTAAAAAGGGGTAAAGGAACAGATATACATAGTCACGTAAAACAAATTCCCACATTGTTTATGTCCAGAAGCATTATCTTCTTCTGCATCTTGAGTTTACCATTTCTCTTATCAAAAGGTGGGCAGCACATTTCATCAAAAGTTCTGTGGAATTGTGATTGATAATTGCAGTGAACAGAGTTTTTAGACCTTCAAAATTGTTTGTCTTTACAATGTCATGATTCCTATATAAATTGTTCTTCTGGTTCTACTCAATTTACTCTGCATCAATTCATACAAATCTTCCCAGGTTTCTCTGAACCTATTTTGTACCTCATCTCTTATGACACAATCTCATTCCACTATATTTATACAAAATAATTTAACCAGCCATTACCCAATTGATGGGCATCCCCTTAATGGCCAAAAAAGGTTTCGATTATGGTTCCCACAATAGATCATATCTGTTTTCCAAAGACCAGCCTACTTTTGTACAAAATAGACTATTACCACTACTCTGGACATTTGGTAATAAACGTAATAACCCATGAAAAAAAGAAAAATACAAAACAGCTTCTATTTGCGCATCCCCCTTCCACTTCAGCAATGGTGAGAAAAGGAGGCAGCAGACACTTAAGAATCACATAAGTTTTGGACGATCTATAAACATTAACAGCTGTTGAGACTCTGAATAAGAGCTCTTTATCCAGTGATGGAGTGACTAAATCATGGAGAGACTGAATCATATCAGTGTTGACATTCTTGCTATAAATGAAAACAGAAGACAGAAAAAAGTTGCCACTAAATGGAAGGATGGTTTGCAAATTCTCTTTGAAGAGATGAACGGTGAGGACACCAAAAAAAGTTGAAAATTACCTCAGCCAGCAAACATTTGATCGACTTAGCAAGTTGAGAGATGTGGATGTCAAAGAAACATTGGTTTAAAATAAAAGCTCAGAAGCAGTATGAAAACTTTAGAGGGAATATGGCGAGAGACTAAGCCAAATCATTCTGAAAGCATTTAAGGATAAAATTGGAAGAACAACAGACCCTGTAAAATGGAAAAGATTGGTAAAAAAAAAATTAGAATTATTTTTAAAGGACAAAGACCACAATATTGGGGACTCTTACTTCACAGAAGAACTTCACCAGAGATTGAAGCAAAGAAAGAATGGGGGAGATCTTGTCAAGCGTTTCTTAGGTATGGAACTGGGAACTAAAAGTCTTTGAGCTGAGGTTTGAAGGAAGTCAGGAAAATCAGAAAGAAGAGGTGAGAAGGAGGGATAGCCAGGGCAAATGCCTGGAGTCTGGAGATGGAGTGTACTATGAGGGAAACAGTAAGAAGATCAGTGCATGGCAGAAAATGGGAGAGGATACTGGGTGTGGACAGGGCAGGTAGAATTTGAATAAGGTGTAAGAACATTGTAAAGATGGAGAGGGACAGGCTGTGAAGAGCATTAAGAGTCAAAAAATGGCCTGGAGTCAAGAATACCTAAGTTCACATCTCAGCCTCTGCTTGCCTCAGTTTCATCATCTGTAAAATGGAATAATAGCATCTCTCAGGGTTTTTGTGAGGACCAAATGAAATAATAATTGCAAAGTGCACAGTGCCTGACACATAGTAAATGCTGTATAAATGTTAGCTATTGTTATTGTTGTTTGTGGTGGTGATACTGTAAGCAATAAAAAGCCATTGGAATTTAGAGTAGGGAAGTGAGATGCTCAAACTTACACAGAGGGTTAGATCACTTTAGCAGCAGAGTGAAGGATGGAGTAAAAAAAAAAAAAAAAAGATTTAAAGCAGGAAGACTCAGCAGAATATTCCAAGAGTGAGGTGATGAGGGCTTGCACCAATCACTGAATTAATGAGCATTTATACAGTGCCTTCTGTGTGCTGGGCCAAGCACTGGATATATAAAGAAAGGCAAAAGATCCTTGGGGAGGTAACAATCTAATGAGGAGACAACAAGCAAACACAGACAAAAAAATAGAATAGGAGATAACAAGAGTCAGTGAATTTAAGGAGGATTTTTGTACGTAGAAAGTGGGATTTTAGTTCAGACTTGTAGGAAAGCAGGGAAGCCAGGAGGGGGAGATGAGGAGAAAGAGAATTCTAAGCGTGGGAGACAGCCAAAGAAAATGTCTGGAGCTAAAAGATGCAATCTTAATGGAAGGATTAGTGAGAAGATATTTTCGCTGAATTAAAGAACACCTGTAAGGGAGAGTAAGCTGTAAAAAAATTGGCAAGGTGAGAGATGGGGGAAGGTAATTAAAGTCTTTGAATACCAAATAGAAGATTTTATATAATCTTGGAGCTGTTTGGAAGCCATTGGAATTGGTTGAGTACAGAAGATAACATGGTCAGACCTGAACTTTTTAGGAGACTCATTTGGCATCTGAATAAAGATTGAATTGGAATGGAGAGAGATTTGTAGGAGAATAGTTTTGCCCTCAACAGTAACAGAAGAGTTTAGAAGGGGGAGGATTTGGGTGTAAAAATAAAAATTCAGTTTTTACTCATGTTGGGTTGAAGATATCTAGAGGATATCTATTTTGAGATATTTATAATGTGAAATTGGAAGTTAGCAGAAAGGTTAGGGCTAGATAGATCTGAAAATCATAAGCATAGAGATGATAATTGAATCCATTGGAGCTAATCACCAAGTGAACAAGTATAAAAGGAGAAAAGAATAAGACATGGAAAAGAACTCTGTGGGATGTCCATGGTTGGAAGTCATAACCTGGATGAGTATCCTGCAAAAGAGACTAAGAAGGGATGATCAGACAAGTAGGAGGAGAATTAAGAGATCCATTTCTCAAAAATCTAGAAGAAAGCATTAAGGAGGAGATGGTGGTCAGCAATGTCAAACACGGCACAGAGAAAAATGAGAATGAGGACAGAAAAGGCCATTGGATCTGGCAATTAAGGCATCATAGGTAACTTTGAAGAAAGTAGTATTGGTGGAATAATAAAATCAGAAACCAGATTATAAGGGGTTAACACAGAAGAGGGAAAGTTCTGGCCTCATAGGGTTTAACCACCAAAAGGAAGCGAGATATGGGATTGGAAAAATCAAGGGATTGTTTTTTGAGGATGGGGGAGATATGGACATTTTTGGTTTTGTTTTTAAATTTCTTAACAGTATTTTTTCTAATTATACATAAAAATAGTTTTCAATGTTAATTTTTCTTAAATTTTTTTGAGTTCTAAATTTTTCTTCCTCCTTTCTGTCTCTCCCCCCTCCTCAAGAGAGCGAGCGAACTGATAAAGATTATACATATACAAATACATTTAAAATATATTTCCATATTAGTCATGTGGTAAAAGAAAAATCACAAAAGGGAAAAATAATGAGAAAGGTAAAAAAGTAAAAACAGTATGTTTTGATCCGCATTCAGACTCCACTGTTTTTTCTCTGGATGTGGATGGTATTTTCCATCACAAGTCTATTGAAATTGTCTTAGATCACTGCACTGCTGAGAAGAGATAAATCTATCATAGCTGATCATAACACAATGTTGTAGTTATTGTGAACAATTTTCTTCAGGTTCTGCTCACTTCGCTCGATATGGACATTTTTGTAGGTAGTAGGGAAGCAGCTATTAGGGAGAAATTGGGGATAAAAAGAATAGTGGATATGATAGAGATGGCAATCTCTTGGAAGAGACAGCAGGAAATAGGATCATTTGAGCATTTGGAGGGATTAGCCCTGCCAAAGAGAAGGGCTTCCTGTGAGATAAGCATCGAGGCTGAGAGGAGGGCAGAAAGCATCTGGGTGATATGAGATGAGGAGGAGGAGGAGAAGAGGGAGCTATTGGCAAATAGCCTCATTATTTTCTTTAGTAAAATATGAAGCAAAGTTCTTACCTGAAAGGGTTAGGAAAGGGGAGTCAGGCAAGATTTCATGAAAAATGAAAAAGATTTGGAAAAGCCACTGTAGAATGTGAGATAGTGAATTAGGAGAGTAGCTGGATTGCCCAGCAGCAGGGAGGGCCCGATTGAGGTTATGTTCAAGAAATCTATAGAGGACTCACTCAGAAAAATTTTATGATTTTTTTCATATCTATTTAGCAGCATATGTGGAAGAATGAAAAAATGGATTGTGGGAGTTATCCAAGGCATATCATAATGAGTAATATGAAAAGGAGGTCAAGACTGGGAGAAGAGGACATGTAAAGTTTATTTGGTTCACCAAGGATTCAAAATGGGGGAAAAAAGAGAGAGTGGTTAGTGAAGGGCTTATGACCTGGGAGAAAACTAAGAATCTGGCGGATTGGGTCCTTGTATGAATGTAGAGCAAGGTCTGGTAAGAGAAGGGAGATGAAAAGGTAGAAAGCCAATAGACTGTGATCTAATAAGGGAACTTTCACTACCAGAGTGATGAGTGAATGAATGGAGATAAGGGGATAGATGTGAGATAGACATATTGTGAAGACAGAAATAAAACAAGACTTGGCATGAGAGTGGATATGTGGGATGAGTGTGAGTTTTTGAGCCTGACTAACATGAAAGATGATGGTGCCCTCTACTATTAAAGGAAATATGGAAAGAAATCAGAGTTTGGTGGGGGAAGAGTGAAGAGAAAGTTCATGATGGATGGTCTCTCTTTTCTTGTTAAAATAGGACAAGATCCTCTGCTGAAAAGGAGGGGGAAGGGAGTGATATAAATGGTTTGTGAAGAAAAGAATATTTAGAATAATCTCAGAAGGGAAAAAAACCAGGGTCGGTCAGGAAGAGTAGGAGAATATCTAACGGCAAGAAAGGCCCAATGGATTTTAGATAATAAACTTGTGGTGGATCCATTAATGGAGTCGTTCAACTTCTCACATCTGTCAAGGATACCAGCAGCCCCTCACCCAGATTCAAAACTGCAGCGTCATCCCTGATATCTCACTCCCACTCACCCTATAGGTTCTGTTACCAAATCTTGTTATTTCTACTTCCCCTCCATGATGTCTTTTCATATGTATCCCTCCTCTTCACTCATATGGGCACATTGGTAGTTCAGGCCCTTATCATGACTACTTGCGCCATGGCAATCACCATCCAGTTGATATCCTTGCCTCAAGTCCATCCCTTTTGGAATACATCCCAAGTGGTTTTTGTTAAAGTTTAAGTCTAAGGCAAGAAGGGGCACAGTGGATAGAGTGCTGTTTCATAATCAGGAAGACTCTTCCTTGAATTCAAATCCAGCCTCAGACATTTACTATAAGGGTAACTCTGGGCAGTCTATGTTACTACTAACTCAAGAAAACCTAGTAACTTCTTATTATCTTCTTGATAGAATTGATAAACTCTTCTGCTTAGCCTCCAACCTACCTTTCTAATTTCATTATGATTTTTTTGGCAAGATTCTTGGGGTTAAGTGACTTATCCAGTGACACACAGCTAAGAAGTGTTAAGTGTCTGAGACCAGATTTGAATTCAGGTCCTCCTGACTCCAGGGCCAGCACTTTATCCACTGCACCATCCAGCTGCCCCACACTTATCTTCTTGCTGTTCCTCACACTGCATGACACTCCATCACTTGTCTCCCTGTCTTTGCACTAGCTATTCCTCATTTTTTAAACACTCTCCTTCCTCACCTTCTTTTCCTCCGGTCTTAAGCCAGACAATCTGGGTCAGAGTTGCTGCTTTGCTATTTATTATCCATTTGACCTTAGAAAATCAAGTCTTGAGAGCTGGAAAGGACTTTGGAGATCATCTAGTTCAACCCCTCCATTTTATAGATGAAGAAACTGAGACCTTGGTCAATCCCCCAACTCCTCCCCTCATCAATTTCTCCATCTGAAAAATGGAAGAGTTGGACAAATCAAATATCAAAGTCCCTCCCAACTGATTCAACAATGTAGCTCAAAATTCTACATTCCAAAATGCACACTTTCTTAAATCTTCCTCCTTTAGTCTACCCAGTTATGCCCCAAACTAACCCAATTCTTGTCTGCTTTTACAGTGCCCAAGATCCTGGCCAATAACTACACCTATGACAAGCCCTGCTCCTGGGTGATCTCACATGGAACTAAGAATGCTGTGGCCAGTAAGCGGATTCTGTATTTGGCCAAGCCTAAAGAGCGGAAAGATTACAATGAGGGCCATGATCCCTATTATATCTCAATGGCTGCTATGAGGGCAGAGCCATCTCCCCGAATCTATGAGCTTGCCGCCCCCAAAAGGGTAGCCAAAAAAATCTAAGAGCCTCATGAACTTCATCATCTCACCCCTCTCGTACTCCTGAATGGCAGCAACCCAACCTCTTCTTCCAAGAAAACAACTCTACTATAATTTCCCTGTGCAATCTATTTTGAATGAGGAGGAGCAAATGGGGGGAAGGTGCATAATGATAATACTATTAATTATAAGTGCTATAACAGTTACTATTTTTGTACAGTGTTTATTTTACAGCCATTTTATGTTTCTTTCAGGGAAGGGAAACAGAACAGAGGTTTTGATCTCCACTTTACAGAGCCAAAGAGAAAGGAAAGAAATTTGCCTGAGATTTCACCAGAAAATAAGGGTTAGAATTAGAATTAGAATCCGGGTCTTCCAGCCCAGGCCTTTTTTCATTAGTGGATCTTACCGAGCCATGAGGTTGGGAAGAGAATCCAGGCTGACTGCTCTCAGGAACTCTGAACGTAGTCCCTGTCACGAGAGCCAAACATGTGCTTAGCCCTGAATCAATAGATGATGAGCAGCTGTTGACCTCGTGCTCACGAATGGGGTGCCAAAAAAATGAACCCAGGTTCTCATCATTTAAGTAAGTCTGCTCCTCCTTCAGACAGAAGGGTGAAGCAAATGGCTTCTATTCGCCCTCTAGTGGCAACATCCTGCTTGCTCTCGGCCGGTGCATACTCTTTGATGAGTTCCTGCTCAGTTTTTGCACCTGCCAGGGTCCCAGGTCTGAAGAGCTCGTGCTCACATACTCTTTCAGGTGGGAGTGACAGACCCCAGCTGGATGCGTGTTTCTGTAATTAGGCATTTGATTCAACTTTGTGATTAGAACTTTTTATCCTACTGTGTCTTTTATTTGACCCTCTCTGAGGGCTCTTCCTCAAATTGTATTCATGTGTTTTCCCCTCTGGTAGAAAATAAACAAGCATTTATTTAGCATATGATCTAAGCACTGTGTAAAACACTTTTAAAATATTGTCTCATTTGATCTTCCCAATAACCGGAGGAAGTAGGTGCTTTTATGATGTATATATTATCCTTGAGGAAACTCAGGCAGAAGGATGCTACAGGCTCACACAGTTAGTGTCCAAGGTCGGATTTGAATTCAGGTTTTCCTGAACTCAGGTCTAATATTCTAATCACCAAGTCATCTCTGGAAGAAAAACTAAGGCATGTTTTTAGAAATTTCATTCATTTGCCTCCATAATAATAATAACCAACACTTATGTAGTACTTTTAAAATGTTTCATTTGATCCCTGCAACAACATTGGAAGGTGAGATTTATAGATAAAAAACTAAGCCAGAGAGTATTTAAGCATGTGCCTAAAGTCACACAGCTAGTGAGTACCTCAGGCCAGATTTGAACTCGTCTTGCTGACTCAACAATCACACTCTCTGCTGTCCCAACTCTATGCTCATTATCAAGTAGAATTGATTAGAGTTTTTTTTTTTTTTAAAGGTATTTACTAATGTAAGACATTACAATCAGGACATTCCCCAGAAAGCTTTGGTATACTCTTCTTCTGCCAAAAAAAATCAAGCCCAAGTAATCGCAAACTGAGAGAACATAGGTAGTGAGACTCATGACTCTCAGAGGACATAGGTAACATATCATGACATGTGGTTACTATGACCTTTTTGCTCTTAAGGTTCTCATGAATTTCCCTCTATGTATTTGTTGATCTCTGCTGGGTTCTGAGAGTTGCTGTCTTTATATTTGGAGTCAGACCCCTAAAAGCTTCCTTTTGTTAGCATATCTAATTTGTTCTTAGAATGTCAGGACCCAAAAGATTGATTGAAAAAATTAACTTGTTTCAATGAAATTGAAGATTATAAAATAAATACACATAAATCAATATTTATATTGACCAACCAAATCAAACAGGAAGAGATAAAGAATTTCATTATGTATGTGTATGAATGTATGTAAAACATTAGATAGACTTAAGGAGCTGTAGAAATATTAATTGAAGATAGACCAAACCAATATAGTAAAAAAAAAAAAAAAGTTATGCTGAAATAGAAGCTTAATAAAAACTTTTCTTCCTTCTTTTCTAATACTACCTAAATTATTTTACTTTCAATGTCATACCAATCAAACTACCCAATTTCCAAAGGATTATTTTCTTATACTAGGAAAAAAAGAATTATGAAATCTGCAGGACCAAAAGGTTAAAAAAAAAAAAACTCAAGAAAAATCATGAGAATAAAAGAGACCTAGCAGTGAAAAATCTCAAATTATACTACATACAGCAATCATCAAAACAGTTTGGTACTAGTTAAAAAATAAGTGACTCACTGGAATAAATTAGGTGTATAACACATAAAAGCAAACACAGTATCGTTAAGTTAAAGATCCAAGTAAAGACTATTTGAAAAGAATGCAGAAAATTGGAGAAAAACTTTCATAGACAATTTCTCAGAATGTGATAGGGTTGGAATGTTACTATGTGTAGGAAATGATTAGATAATTAATTTAGAAAAACATGGAAAGATGTAGACCTATGAAGGAAGATGCTATCCACTTCAGAGAAATAGAAATAAAAAATAGGTGGAAATAAACATTATGCAGTCTTGCAGACATGTATGAATGTGTATGTTTATGAACATCTATTTATATATATATGTACATATATGTATATATCCACACTTAATCATAAGCTTTCTTTAGGGTAGGGGGAGAGGAAAAGAGTGCAGAAAAGAGTACACAGCAGAGAACAGAGGAAAACCAACAAGGCAGCAAAGAAAAGATGGGCAACTTTGAAAACTGTGTAATATTTATTATATAGGCTTTCTTGAAATGGAAATTTATTTGATATTGAATTATCTCTTATGATCTGATGTGTACATGGCAATTTTTCTTTTCTTAATTTGTATTTAACTTAATTTTTTTTAAATTACAAAAAAAAAAAAGACTAATCTCTTTAAAATATAATGTTCTCTGTTAAGATTTTCTTGGGGTCTCTGGGAGCAGCCTTCATTTCAGTTCAGTAATCACTACATGAGTAGCCAGGGGTTAAAGTCCAAAACCTTTATTGTCTCCTTCAAAGTCTTGTCTCCTTCACTTGGGGTTTGGCTAGTTTTTCTGGATGCCTATCTCTCTTCTTGGTACTGAGAGCTTGAGCTCCTGCCTGCTTTTTCTGGCTTCTGAATTTCCCCGACTTCCAAGGGTTTGTGCTTAAGCCTCTAGCCACAACAAAGGTGGAAGATGGAATGAATTTGTCTCAGCTTCCAAGAGCTTTTAGTGCACTTTAGTGTCCTCTCTGGCCCTGAGAGCTTCTCCCTTATATGCCCCACACTAAATATACATCAATCATTATATCACTAGGAACCATTATTTGTTGTAGGATTAAATCAATGCTAAACTAGATTTAATCATTGCTCCTCAATTCCACTTAGTACCTTGTTTCAAGTTCTGGCCCATAACATCTCCTTGTAGGATTAAATCAGTCATACTGAACCATGCTGAATTATATAACTATTGTCTCTCTCAATTCCACTGACTTAGTACCTTGTAAGAATCCTTTGTTTCAAGTTCAAAGTTCTGACCCATAACAAAAGAACATATTTTATGAAAATTAGAAAGAAAGCTGGCAGACATCTTCCACCATATAATATAATCTCTAAATGGATGATGGCTTAGATTAAGAAAGGTAACATCAAGAAATTAGAAGAGAAAGGAAGAAAATACCCTTCACAACTATGGGTAAGGAAAAAGTTCATGACCAAACAAAGGCTAGAGAAGATTAAAGAAAATTAAAAAAGGAAAATTTTGATTTCACAAAATTAGGATATTTTTATGCAAAATCAAAGCAGTTGAAATTAGAAGGCAAAAAGTGAAAAAAAAATCCATGTAGCAAGTGATTCTGATAAAGGTCCTATATTAAAGATATATAAGGAACTGATTTAAATTTGTGAGAACAAAAAAACAAAAAATTACTATTTAATACATAATTGGGGAAAGGATACCAAAAGGCAGTTTTCAAAGGAAGTAATACAAACTATTGACCATATGGGGAAGGGGAGAAGTCCCAAATCACTAATAACTAGGGAACTGAAAATTAAGCAATTATTTCCATGTCCCATCCAACATATTGGCAAAGATGACCAAAAAAGTGAAAATATTCATTGTCAGAGGAGCTATGGGAAAACATGCACATGAATGTATTATTGGAGAAATTGTAAATTGGTTCAGCAATTCCGGGAAGCAATTTGGAACTATGTTTTGAGAACTAAAGTGCTCAAGACCTTAATCCAACAATATCACTGTCAGGCTTATCCCCTCAGAGAGATCAAAGAAAGAGGAAAAGGACTAATATGTACACATATAAATAGACATAAATAGTTTAACACTACACAAAATGTGTGTGTGTGTGTGTGTGTGTGTGTGTGTGTGTGTGTGTACATATGCCCATATATTTCAACTTTTTTATAGTGGCAGAATACTAAGGAAGTATGTATCATTTAAGGAATGAATGAATACACTTCGACAACGATATTGTATGAGGATGTATTCTGATGGAAGTGGATTTCTATGACAAAGAGACCTAACTGAGTTTCAATGGATAAATGATGGTTAGAGACAGCTACACCCAGAGAAGGAACACTGGGAAACGAATGTGAACTATTTGCATTTTTTATTTTCTTCCCGAGTTATTTTTACCTTCCGAATCCAATTCTCCCTGTGCAACAGGAGAACTGTTCGGTTCTGCAAATATGTATTATATCTAGGATATACTGCAACATACTTAACATATATAGGACTGCTTGCCATCTTGGGGGGGGAGGGTGGAGGGAGGGAGGGGAAAAAACGAAACATAAGCGAGTGCAAGGGATAATGTTGTAAAAAATTACCCTGGCATGGATTCTGTCAATACAAAGTTATTATTAAATAAAATAAAATTTAAATTTAAAAAAATAAATAAATAAAAAAGGAATGAATGAAAAAAATTAGAGCATACAATTTCAGTGCAAGCCCCTTGAACAAGGAAGATGATGAAGGGGACATCTTTGTTTAGTAAGCACTGAAATAACATACACTTTGTGCTATAAATGTGGTTCTAAGGCATATAATCTTCAGATGTCCACATGTGACAAATGTAGATATTCTGCTAAATGCAAGAAAAAGGGTAATTGGAGTGCAAAAGCTAAGCAATGCGACACAACTGGTACTGGTCAAATGAGGCACCTAAAAATTGTCTATCGTGGATTTAGGAATGGATTCCGTGAAGTAATAACACCTAAATTCAAGCGAGTAGCTGTTGCAACATCTAATTCATCTTAAGTATTCAACTGTGTTAAAATAAATGTCCTGAATCAAAAAAGTAAAAAAAAAAAATTATAGCATATAAATATAATGGAATATTGTGTAGTTAAAAATGATGAAAGAGAGAGTTTCAGAGAAATCGTGAGAAAGCATCAAAGTAGTATCTTGCATGTCCAGTAACATAGTGAACTTCCAGGTCCTATTTTTGATGGTAATTCAAAAGCAGATAGCCTTCTAACTATGTTGGCCAATACTCCTTTATTTCAAAAAGCCCAAGAATCTCATTCTAAATGTGATCAGGCTGCTTGAGCTTTGCGTTTGCAATTTGGGATAACAAAAGAGGAAGCTAGGAGAATAGTAAAAGCCTGTACATCTTGCCTTCCTTTCCACATTCCTACATTGGCTCCAGGAAGAGCACTCATGGTTTCAGACTCAATGAAATCTGGCAAATGGATGTGACCCATTATAAATCTTTTGGTCATCTATCTTTTATCCATGTTGTAGTAGATACCTTTTCAGGATTCATGTTTGCAATGTCAGCAGCAAAAGAGACAGCTTGAGTGGTCACTGAATTCCTTATACAAGCTTTAATGTGCCACAAGCAATAAAAACAGATAATGGATCTACATATACTTCTAAATATTTTGCACACTTTTGTGCACAGTATTAGATTTCACACACCACTGGCATACCCTTTAATCCTCAAGGACAGGCAATAGTAGAGAGGAGAAACAGAGACATTAAGACACTCTTTCAAGAACAAAAGAAAGGGGGAGCCACTGGTAACCCTAGAGAACTTCTAAATCTAGCCCTTTATACTATTAACTTCTTGATTTTTGACAAAGATTCACTGGCTCCAGCAGACAAGTTTTATAACTCACCAGAAGGGCAGTGTCCAGTGTGAGCAACTCCACTATCTTTAGATAATCACCAGGTGATGTGGAGAGATCCAGAAAGTGGTGAATAAAAGGGACCAGATAGATTAACTGGTTGGGAGAGAGGGTTTGCTTGTATCCCTACAGATGGAGAAGAAATCAGATGGGTGCCAATGAACCACATTCACCTTGTCCATTAAAAAGAGATAGAGCAGACCTTTGAAATAAAAGAGAAGACTCAAGAAAGATTGGGTGGTTCCATTGCTGACTGTGCCCACCATTGAAAGAGCATGGCAGTTATGGCAATTGACTCGTGGACATCAAAAATTGTTAATGAGACTGATGCAGGATTTGAAAATCCTCAGGAATTATTGGATTCTCTGAGACATGATAGGACTGTTGTAGGACTTGAAAACCCTCAGGAATCATTGGATTCTTTGAGACATGATAAGACTGTTGCAAGATTACAAAATTTGCAGGAATCATTGGATTCTCTAACACATAAAAAGAGTGTTGCAGGATTTCAAAAACTTCCAGGAATCATTGGATTCCCTGACACATGAAGTAATGGACAATAGATTGGTTTTGGACTATCTCTAGGCAAGGCATATGTGTGATTGTTTTTTATATACCCTCCTTCTAGGACTTCTGGAAATCTTTTACAACACCATATTGATTCATATTGTTTGTTATATCATTACTTGCATGTACAATTCATGTTTGTTACACTACATTGAGCCTGAGCCATGGGGAAAGTCATCATTGCTAGTCTATGCTTTATTGCTATGTGCTTGTGTAATAGTTCCCATGCTTATGGGTTTGTGCATACCTCTTTCTAATAACACCTTTCAGCCCAGAAACCTGTTAGCAATATCTGGCTTGACTCCCCACTTTCCTTTGGTGTTTTTCATCTCTCTTCCTGAGAAGTCAGGGAGGGTGTGATCACCTCCTTTTTAGTGTTTTCACCTCCTCTCCTGAGAAGTCAGAGATGATGTGACCACCTGTGTTCTAAAACAAAAGAAAGCAGGAGATGTAAAGGGCTGAAACTTTGAATATGTGTACTTGAATTAGACAACAGAGCACTTAAGGCTAATTACCAATTCAAAATAAGACAATGACTCTATTAGCATATGTTTGGGGAAATGGCCTTTCTCACCATTGATGCTGGCTCAATATTTGGTGTAAAGATAATCATAGGCAAGGATTAGAGGGTGAGGTGACAGAGGCCAGAATTCACTTGGTGGCAGGACAAGGAGGAGAAAGGTGGAGATTCTGGACTCAAGAATCAAGGAAAGATCCTTAGCAAAACTCCTAGCAGTCTTGTCTGTCTCCTTCTCTTCTCCCCCTAAAGACCAAGGCCTTTTGCCTGACTCTGCCTGATCATGAGGCTTCCAGGAAGCTAGCCCTGACTTTATAAAGAAGATCAACAAAATCTGAGATAAGCTAAATATGATAGACATCTGAAGAGAATTTAATGGAAATAAAAAGGAATATGCCTTTTTCTCAAAAATATATGGCACTTTTACAAAAACTGACCATATATTAGGCCCTAAAAACATTGCAGAAAAGTAGAAGTATCAAAAGCATCCTTTTCAGATCACAATTCTATAAAATTATAAGTCAAAAATTAACTGGAGACTAAGTAATCTTAAAGAATGACTAGGTTAAAGAACAAGTCATAGGAACAATAAAAAATTCTGTAAAAGAGAATGTTAAAAATGAGAAAATATATCAAAATTTAGGGGTTTCAGCAAAAGCAATACTTAAGAAAATTTATATTTCTAAATGCTTACATCAGTAAAATAGAGAAAAAGCAGATCAATGAATTGGGTATTCGATTAAAAACCAGAAAAGGAATAAATTAAAAGCTTCAATTAAACACCAAGTTAAAATCCTGAAAATTAAAGATTATCTTAATAAAGTTGAATGTAAGAAAACAATTGAATTAATAAATAAAATGAGGAGTTTGTTTTTAAGAAAAACAACTAATGAAATAGATAAACCATTAGTAAATATGATTTTAAAAAGAGAGAAGAAAACTAAATCACCAATCTCCAAAAAAAAAAAAAAAAGGTGAATATACCACTAATGAAAATAAAATTAAAGCAATTGCTGGATATTATTTTGCTTAATTACATACTAATAAATTTAATAATTTAAATAAAATGGAAGAATGCTTACAAAAACATAAGTTGACCAGATAAACAGAAGAGTGAGTAAAATATCTAAACAAACCTATCTTATTTTATTTTATTTATTTTTTGCTGAGGTATTTGGGGTTAAGTGACTTGCCCAGGGTCACATAGCCAGGAAGTGTTAAGTGTCTGAGGCCAGATTTGAACTCAGGTACTCCTGACTTCAGGGCAGGTACTCTATCCATACACCAACTAGCTGCTCCTAAACAAACCTACTTTAGAAAAATAATATGAACAAGCCATAAATGAACTTTTTAAGAAAAAAACATTGAGGTCAGATGGCTTTACAAATGAATTGTACCAAACATTTAAAGATCAAATAATCTCAATATTAAACAAATTATTTGTAATTAAATGTGCTACTGATACATAAACCATGAAAAGGAAAAACAGAGAAAGAAAATTATAGATCAGTTCCACTAATGAATATTATGCAAAAATCTTAAATAAAATATTAGGTAGGAGAATATAATATTATAGCACAAATGTTATTCATTATGATCAAGTGAGATCTATTCCAGAAATGCAGGGATCATTCAATTAAGGAAAATTATTAGCATAATTGACTATATCAATAACAAAGATCACATGATTATATCAATAGACGCAGAAAAGGCTTCTGACAAAAACAAAATCCATTCCTACTAAAAAACACTTGAAAGCATAGTTATAAATGATAAGTAGCATTTATCTAAAATCATTAGCAAATATTGTCTGTAAGGGGATAAGAAATCTTTCCAATAAAATCAGGAATCAAATAGAATACCTATGATCACCAATATTATTCAATATTGTACTAAAAATACTTTCAATAGCAATAAGAAAAAAACAAATCTTAAAAATCAAAATGGGCAATAACATAACACAACTATGCTTTGTGCAGATGTTTGGATGGCATTCTTGGAAAATCTTAGAAACTTAAATAAGGACTTCTGGCCAAGATGGCAGAAATGACACACACATCTATTTAAGCTCCATCTTTGCTGTCAGAATACTTTATTTCATGACAAAGCCTTGGAATTAGTGCTTGACTGAAAAACACACACACACACACACACACACACAAATAATTACCAACAGAAGATATCCTCAAAATTCGCCAGAAAAGGTCTGTTTTACTCATGGGTGGGGACAGTTAGATTGGGTGCAAACTGAAGGCAGGCAGCAGCAACACAGCAGACAGAGTATGGAGCTGATTGAGGGGAAAGGGATGTGATTTCAGCCATTTCTGAGGGAAGAACTTTACTGCAGTGTGGCTACTTTGCCCTGGCAGCAAGCCAGTAGATCAGCAGAGAAACTAAAAACACAAGGGTAAAGACTATAACCCCAAGAAGCTAGGGTCTTGTGGCACCTAGCCACACCCACCCAGAGTGTCTCAGCACGCTCTCAGAGTCTCAGAGAATAGACCCAGGGCAGCCATTGCTGTCCTGCTAGTGCCTCACTGCTGCCCCCCACAATCTGTAGAGGAAGCTTGATAATATCCAATAAAAATAAAAAAATTTAAAAAGCAGACTGCATTTTTTTTGTTAGTTTATTTTCTTTTATTCTTCTTTGAGAAAATGAGCAAAAAATTTAAACGGGCTCTAACTATTGATAGCTTCTATATGGATAGAGAGCAGACTTTAAGCCCTAAGGAGACTACAAACAGAGTGTCTCCAGATGAATCCCCAAAGGGGAATATGATCTGGTCCTCAACACACAAGACTCTCATAGAAGAAATTTAAAAGATTCTCACAAGAGAGCTAGAAGAAAAATGGAAAAAAGAAAGGGAAGCTTGGCAAGAGAGTCTGGATAAGTCATCCCACTCATTTAAAGATAGAGTGGATAAAGAAATCAAATCCTTGAAAAACAGAATTAGTGAATTGGAAAAGGTAAACAACTCCAAGGAAAACAGAATTAGTGAATTGAAAAAAGAAAATAGCTCTCTAAAAGATAAAATTGGATAAATGGGAAAAAATTTCCATAGAATGAAACAACTTACTTAAAAACTCAATTGAACAATTAGAAAAAGATATTTTAAAAAGTGAGTGAAGAAAATAATTCATTAAAAATCAGAATTGAACAAATGAAATTGAATGACTTGAGGACACGCCAAGAATCAGTCAAGCATAACCAAAAAAATGAAACAATGGAAAAAAATCTCAAATACCTTCTTGGGAAAACAACAGACCTGGAAAAGAGATGTAGGAGAGATAATCTGAGAATTATTGGACTTCCTGAAAAATATGATGAAAAAAAGAGCCTGGACATTATTTTCCAGGAAATTATCAAAGAGAACTGCCCAGAAGATGCCCAGCAAGTAAAATAGACATTGTAAGAATTCATCTATCACCTACCTTAAAATCAAAACTCCAAGAAATATTGTGGCTAAATTCCAGAACTATCAGACCAAGGAAAAAATACTACAAGCTGCTAGAAAAAAATCAATTCAAATGTAGAGGAGCCACAATAAGGATTACTCAGGATCTAGCAGCATACACATTAAAGGATAGAAGGGCCTGGAATCTGATATTCTTAAAGGCTAAGGAATTTGGTATGCAGCCAAAAATAACTTACCCAGCCAAAATGAGCATTTTTTCCCAGGGAAGAAGATGGACATTCAAAGAAAAACTAGAATTAAACAAAAAGTTTGATCTCCAAATATAGGACTCAGGAGAAACCTAAAAAGGTAAAAAGAAATCTTGGGAATTATATTTCTGTTATAAAGATATATAAAGAACATATGTAAAATTTGTTCTAGAAACTGGAAGTGGAAAGGAAATTGTACCAGAAAAAGGATAAAATGGGGGTACTACATCTCATGGAGAGACAAAGGAAACCTATTATATCTGAGAGAAAGAATGGAGGGGGGTGAACATAGAGTGTATCTTACTCTCTCTCCCACCTCATTGAAAAGTGGAAAGGGAAAAGTGAAAAGGAAAGGAGTAAGCTAAGCAGAAGGGAAAAAAGAAATTGTGAGGAAAAGGGGTAAGATAGGGGGACAAACTCTAAGATGGGGAGAGGGATACTAAAAAGGAAGGACTGTGAGAAGCAAGTGGTGCTCACAAGTTTAATACTGGGGAGGGAGGTGAGGAGGAAGGAAAGGAGAAAAACATAAGCAGTGGTTAACAAGATGGCAACAACTAATATAGAATTAGTCATTTTAATCATAAATGTGAATGGGGTAAACTCCTGTATAAAGAGGAAGTGATTAGCAGACTGGATTAAAAGCTAGAATCCTACAATATATTGTTTACAGGAAACACACTTGAAGGAAGGAGATATATACAGAGTAAAGGTAAAAAGTTGGAGCAGAATCTATTATGCTTCAGGTGAAGTCAAAAAAGCAGGGGTAGCCATCCTGATCTCAGATCAAACAAAAGCAAAAATTGATCTAATTAAAAGAGATAAGGAAGGGCACTATATCTTGCTAAAGGTAGCATAGATAATGAAGCAATATCAATATTAAATGCAAACGGTTTGCATTTTTGTTTTTCTTCCTGGGTTATTTTTACCTTCTGAATCCAATTTTTCTTGTGCAACAAGAGAACTGCATGGTTCTGCATACATATATTGTATCTAGAATATACTATAACATTTAACATGTATAAGACTGCCTGCCATCTAGGGGAGGGGATGAAAGGAGGGAAGGGAAAAGTCAGAACAGAAGTGAGTGCAAGGAATAATGTAAAAAACTACCCATGCATATGATTTGTCAATAAAAAGTTATAATAATAAAAATATATGCCCATTGGAAAAAAAAGAAATTTAACTAAAAAAGCTGGTAGTAGAAAAAAATAATAATTTGAGCAAAGTAGCAGCATTTAAAATAAGTTCACATAAATTATTAGAATTTCTTTATATCAGCAACAAAGCCCTGCAAGAAGAGATAGTAAGAAACAATTCACTTAATACCATAGATAATGTAAAATTCCTGTGAGCATACCTGCTAAGACAAGTCCAGAATTATATGAACATAATTATAAAGCACTTTTTATACAAATAAAGCCAGATTTAAATAACTGGAAAAATTGTTCATGGGTGGGCTGAGCCAATATAAGAAAAATGACAATTCTACCTTAATTAATATACTTATTCAGTGTCATCCCAATTAAATTATCCAAAAATATCTATTAAGATACAAAAAATACTAACAAAATTAATTTGGAAGAACAAAAGAACTAAGGAAAAAGAAGGAGGTCTAGTAGTGCCAGATATTAAACTTTATTATATGGCCATAATTATCAAAAATTGTATGTTACTGGCTAAGAAATAGAATGGTGGATCTGTGGAATAGAGTAAATACACAGTCATAAATAATTATGGTAATTTTGTGTTTGATAGATGTATAGATTTAAGTTCTCAGAATAAGAATTCACTATTTTGTAAAAAAAAAAAAAAAAATTGTTGGGGAAACTTGAAAGCAGTATAGTAGAAATTAAATGTAAAACAATTTCTTATGCCATTTACCAAAATAAGATCAACTTGCCTGAGGCTACACAGCTAGTAAGTAAGGCCAGATTTGAACTCAGGAAGACAAAATCTTCCTGATTTCAGGAGTGGCACTACATTCACTATATCACCTAGCTGCCTTTATTATTGATAAGAAAAATGCAAATTAAAACAATTTTGAGATACCATCTTAACACCTACCAGATTGGCTTAAATGATAGAAGAGGAAAACGACAAATATTTGAGGTGATATAGAAAAATTAGGACACTAACTGGTGGAATTGTGAACTGATTCAACCATTTTGAAAAACAATCTAGAATTATGCCCAAAGAGTTATAAAATTGTATGTGTTCTTTAACCCATCAATGCCATTATAAGATCTGTTTTCCAAGATGATCAAGGAAAAAGGAAAAGAATTTATATGTTCTAAAATATTTATAGCAGCTCTGTGTTTAGCAAAGAACTGGAAATTGAAGGGACATCCATTAATTGGAGGATGGATAGATAACTTATGTTTGAGATGGAGTACTGCTGTACTATAACAAATGATGAGCAGGTTGATTTTAAGAAAACATGGAAAGATTTGCATGAAATAATGGAGAATGAAATGAACAGAACCAAGAGAACAGTGTATAAAATAACAGTAATATTGTTTGAAGAATAAATATGAATGATTAAACTATTCTGAATTATGTGAATATTCAAATCAACTACAAAGAACCTATGAAATAAAATGCTATCCACCTCCAGAGAAAGAACTGATATATGGAACTGTGTGTTGTATAGTTTCTTTCTCACACATACATACATACACTCGCACATACACTGGCCTTCTCTGGTGCAAAGCTTCTTAAACTGTAGGATTTCATATAGAGTCATATAACTGAATGTGGGGATCAGAAAATTATGATTTTATTAGTAAATTTAGATTTATGTACTTATTTTATATACCTATATACCCCAGGGTCATATAAAAATTTCCTGGGCAAAAAGGATGATGAGCAGAAAAGGTTTTAAGTAGCTCTGCTCTAGTGCAGGTTTGGGGAAAAGGGAGAGAAATAGATTGGAACTCAAATGCAACAATAAATAAATAAATGAATGAATGAATGAATGAATGTTTTTTTTTTTTAAAGAAAGAAAATATATGTTTTATTTTGTTTCTTGAGTCTATCACTTCTGTGTCCAGGAGGTGTATAACAGGTCTAGTCACTAGTCCTTTAAAGTTGAAGTGTGACATTGAAGTTGACATTGAGCATGAGTTAGTTATTTTTCTTTACAATGTTGTTGCTTACTCTCTCAGGGTTGTTGATATCTTTATTTTTTTCTAACAGATTTCCCAATAAGCCCTTCACTTATCCCCTTCACAGAGAGCATTCCTTATAATAAAGAATAAAAATGAGAGAAAAAAATGTTCACTAAATTAACTTTTTGTTCAAATTCATTATTATCTGCAATGTTCCATGTTTCTAGTAGCCCATCTCTGCAAAGATAAAAGGAAGATGCACTTTTGTACTTTTATTGGGACCAAGTTTTATCATTATAATTTCATTGCATCCAGTTTTAATTGTTTGGTCATGTCCATTTATATTGCATATATTATTTTTCTAAATTCTATGTACTACATCTGACAGATTCAGACAATATTCTCCAAACTTCTCTGTACAATACAAAAAGATTTCCCTACATTATGAATGTTCACCCTGCTCCCAGCACCATTGAAAGAGAAGCCCCAGAAAAACAAAGATGCTTTAATATGTTTTTCTTGGGACCTCTCTTCCTATTAGCCCTTGTAGTAGCAACAACTGCAGAAATCCTCTGCTTTTATAATGTAAATAACCTCATGCTAAAATAACCACAAACTCTGTCTTCCTCTGGACTCTTAGAAAAGCTGTCAGAAGTTTTTCTGATACTGGGCTCAAAACAAGAAGGTACAAGGATATGTGTGTATCAAATTGTATTTAGGCAAATGCATCAAAGAAAATTATTTAAAATAGCAAACTTATAAATGAAGCCATTCTCTAGTTGATAAATGGTCAAAGGATATGAACAGACAATTCTCAGACGAAGAAACTGAAACTATTTCTAGCCATATGAAAAAGTGCTCCAAATCATTATTAATCAGAGAAATGCAAATGAAGACAACTCTGGGATACCACTATACACCTGTCAGATTGGCTAGAATGACAGGGAAAGATAATGCAGAATGTTGGAGAGGATGTGGGAAAACAGGGACACTGATACATTGTTGGTGGAATTGTGAACACATCCAGCCATTCTGGAGAGCAATTTGGAACTATGCTCAAAAAGTTATCAAACTGTGCATACCCTTTGATGTAGCAGTGTTTCTATTGGGCTTATACCCCAAAGAGATCTTAAAGAAGGGAAAGGGACCTGTATGTGCCAAATGTTTGTGGCAGCCCTGTTTGTAGTGGCCAGAAACTGGAAACTGAGTGGATGCCCATCAATTGGAGAATGGCTGAACAAATTGTGGTATATGAATATTATGGAATATTATTGTTCTGTAAGAAATGACCAACACGATGATTTCAGAAAGGCCTGGAGAGACTCACAGGAACTGATGCTGAGTGAAATGAGCAGGACCAGAAGATCATTATATACTTCAACAACAATACTATATGATGATGAATTCTGATGATGTAGCCATCTCCAGCAATGAGATGAACCAAATAAATTCCAATAGAGCAGTAATGAATTGAACCAGTTACACCCAGTGAAAGAACTCTGGGAAATGAGTGTGAACCACTACATAGAATTCCCAACCCCTATATTTTTGTCCGCCTGCATTTATTTACTTCACAGGCTAATAGTACACTATTTCAAAGTCCGATTCTTTTTGTACAGCAAAATAACTGTGTGGACATGTATACATATATTGTATTTAACTTATACTTTAACATATTTAACATGTATTGGTCAACCTGCCATCTGGGGAAGGGGATGAGAGAAGGAGAAGAAAAGTTGGGACAAAAGATTTTGAAATTGTCAATGCTGAAAAATTACCCATGTATATATCTTGTAAATAAAAAGCTATAATATAAAATTAGCAAACTTATTATCTTTTACTGTCCCTTGCCTCCCCATCCTCCTAGCCCTTAACTTCAGGCTTAAACTGAAGAAAATGTTTTTTTGTCTTTTTTAAGATTGAATCCCCCCTTTTCATTCTCAGACTTCAAAGTCATAAATCAGAATAAATGAAACTAGTTTTAAGTAACAGAAATTAGCAGCTTTGAATAACAGAAAATCAAATCAGCATCTAAAAGGAATAGGCTTTCAAATAAGGGCTGTCATATTTCAGCTCAGGGAGAATACTAAGTCTTAACTTGGGATTCATGAACTTGTTTTGTTTTATTAAATATTTTCAGACTACACTCTTTCGGGTCACTCTGCCACTGGCACTCTGCCTCATGGTGTCTTTCCCCTTTCCTTTCCCCCATGCCATGTTGTATCTCTCCTAGCCCCACAATGCTTCTCAACTCCACTTCTCCACTTCATAGCTAACTCACTATTTTAGGGTGTTAAAAACCTTTCAAGATTTAGCCTGTCAAGGTAAGAATCCCTGCCTGTTAAGTCTCCCTTCAACACAATGCTTATTTTTGCCCTTCAATTCTCAATTATCTCTGATGTGACCCTGACCTTCACTCACTGTCATTTCTTCATCTCCTCCCCTCTCCTTGGCCCTCAAAATCCTCTCTTTATGGATATTCAGCGAGAGATGGCAATCTATCACTCGCCTGTCCCATCCTCAGTCAGACAATCTGGTGGTGTTGTGCCACAATTTCCTTTTATTGTTCTGCCTCAGTTTCCCTAAATTGGTCTGTCTCAGTTTTTTGAATTGTTCTGCCTCAATCCCCCTAGTTGCCAACCCCTTTCCTGACCATTAGGACTGAGATAATTAGGGCTAGGAACCCTCTCCATTAGCATTCCATAGGCAGATAAGTTACTTAGAGATGTTCTTACATATCTCTTATTTCAGACTTTCTGTCTCTAGTGACTACCCCCTTTACTCCCAATGTATCAGAATTTATGGTCCTACCCTCAACCTGTCAGAACTGAATTGATGGTCCAATGTTTGGACTCCACCCTTTGCCTTTGTCTCCCCTGATCTCTGAAGCCATATAAAAATCCTGGAATCTCATGTTTGATGCTGAATTCTTTGAGGCACCCTGATCTGCTGTCCAGAAAAATCTCTCCTTCTCAGAAATTCAATTAAAATATTTAAAACTTTCTAATCTCTATCTTGCTTCAGTTTCTCCAGCATTGCAGGGTCTAGCCAGACTCAGCTACAGCTCTCCTTTGGAAAGTGGTCAGTGGCCCAAGCCACTGAGAATCCAAAGAATATATAGCCTATGGCACTTGTATCTTTCAGTCTTTTATAGTTTTCACACCTCACATTCTCATTGTTCTCAACAGAGAAATGGAATCATCTACCAAATCAAGTCAGCTAGCTATTGTTAAGGGCCTACTATGTGCGAGGCACTGAATTAAGGGCTAGAGTAATACAAATAAAGGAGAAGAAAAGCTCTCTATTCCCCAGCTTGCAGTATAATGGAGGAGACAACATGCAAATGACATATAAATGATATAGATAGGATAAAATGGAGATAAACTCAGAGGGAAGGCCCTAATATTAAGATGAACTGGGGAAGGGAAGAGGTTTAAACTGAAACTAGAAGGAAGTCAAAGATGAGAGAGGCAGAGACAGAAAAAGAGAAAGAAGCAGAGAAAGAGACAGAAAAAGGAAGAGAAAAAGAAAGACGAAGAGAGAGACAGAAAGAGAGACAGAGGAAGAGAAAGAGAAAGAGACAGGAAGAGAAATTGATAGAGAGACAGAAAGCAGAAGGAGGAGAAGAAGAAGAAGAAGAAGAAGGAGGAGGAGGAGGAGGAGGAGGAGGAGAGGAGGAGGAGAGAGACAGAGAGAGAGAGAGAGAGAGAGAGAGAGAGAGAGAGAGAGAGAGAGAGAGAGAGAGACGCAGACAGATTTTAGGAAATAGGCACAAGAGTTGATTGAATAGGGAAAGCTTGCACTTTGGAAAGGTTACACAGTTAATTATAGGATGGATTGGAGTGTTAATTAGTTTAGCTCTGTTCTTCAGGTTTTGGAGGCTAGGAGACCAATCAAGAGACTGCAGTAATCTAAGGACAACATGATTAGGACCTGCACAAGAATGGTGGCAGTGGCAGAAGAGAGAAAGGGACATATAGGAAGGATATCATGAAAATAGAAAAAGGACAGGATCTGCAAAGAAGCAAAAACATTTTGATGAGCCTCAAAGATTCATTGTTCTTCCAGTTCTTATTTGTGCACACTTCTTTCCTTTTTCCTTAAAAAAAAATTTTTTTATCCTGAACCAAAACACCAAAAAAGACATTTTCCATAAACACAGCAGATCACAAAAAGAGGATTCTATATGCACATAGAAATATAAATTTGATGTATTACTTTACAAACTGTTGTGCTTGTCTATTTCCTTCTGAACTTCCTTCTGTTCTCCTCTGAGTATTTAAAAAAGGTTTTAATGTCTCTCTCTGTCTATCTATCTATCCGTCTCTCTCTCTCACACTGGCTAACTTGCTCTTCCCCATCCCATCCCCCATTAAGCCAGAGAAAGAGGGAAAAATCCTTTGTTAAAAATAAGCTTAATCAAGCAAAACATTAGCACATAATGAATTTGTCCAAAAACATGTCCATCCCTCATCTTTCAGGAAGTAGGTAACATTCTTCAGCATAAGTCTTCTGGAAACATGGCAGGTCAGTGCTTTGGTCAGAGATTTTAAGTCTTTCAAAGTTAGTTTTTCTTATCTTAAGTTGGATTTTTTTTTTTTTTAATACGATGGTTGTCTCTGTTTAAATTGTTCTCCTGGTTCTGCTCATTTCATTCGGTGACAATTCACATGGTCCACCATTCTGTGAAATTGACTGTCATTTCTTACTGAGTAATATTATTCCATTATCTTCATATACAATTTGTTCAGCTGTTCCCCATTGTTAAAGTGAGTTAAAACACTCTCTTAGATTCTAGTTATTTTACTCTCCCCTCCTCCACCTCGTTTTTATCCTCCCTTGATTTTCATGGGACTACTCCCTTCTAGATATTTTTCTCCCTCCCATTCCCTCTTATTTTTCTATTTAGATAGATATTATTTCACTATCAAAGTGTTTGTGTTGAGGTATAGCTTTGGGGTACCTAAATGAAATTAGGGTTAAGGTCTAGTGGCAGGTTTGGGGTACAGATTCGGCGCAAGGGGGTCTAGTAGCGCGCGAGTTCCCAATAAAAGCATTTATTGGCCCAGAGAGCTAGATTGATAAAAGAAGTTTATTATTAGATAAGCAAAGTTAAAGTATAGGCGAAGGTAGAGAAAAGGAGGGCACTGGACAGAGGGTCCAGTGGACAGAGGGTCCTCACATGGTAGCCACGTTTGGAATCTCTGCAAAGAGGGGTTCCCAGTGTGGACTTTTTATAATAGGAGACTTAGCTCGAGGGGCTTTCGGGTGTAGCCCCAAAGTTGGCTCATATCCGGGTGGGGCTGGGAACAGGTCAGATCTTCTATTGGAATTCAAAGGGACCAGGATTTGTGAGTTAAAGGGCAATTTACATTATTAACTAGGAGAGGGTGGGAATCTAGAAAGGAATCTTTCCCGCATCATTTGCATATGTATTTAATCCTTCTTTGTCCTTTTCAGATAAAAGTGGGGTTCAGTTGATGCCCCCTTTTTCCATTTCCATACCTTCCTCCATGTCTGTATGCTCTCTTTGTCAAGCACTCCAATAATGAGAAATGGTAAGTTCTATTTTGGAGTTCCTTCTTTCCTCCTTTTCCCTTTCTTCCCTTTTAAAACCTTCAGAATGGAACCAATTCTTCCCCTCCTCAACTAATAATGGGGTATGAGGATCAGAAGCACTGAACCCCCCCCCCAAATGTATTGGGTTTCAGGCTTGTCAATGCAAGCTGTCTCAAAAGAATATGTAGACTTAAACCATCTCCAAATCAAGAGGCAAAGATTTCATTATTATGTCATTGACTAGTGGGCTAAATTCCAAAGGGGAGTTTATCACTTAACAAGGGGAAAGACATGGGCTAAATTCTCTAGTAGAACTAGTCCTTAACAAAAGGGGGAGATGCCAGGAGCTAAATTTCTAATGAATCAGCTATTGTGTTATTTTTTAAGGGCTAAATTCCTAATGGGAGTTAGCCACTGTGATGCTAAGTAAGCAGGCTAACCCTAAAGGGAGTTAGCATAGAAGAGGGGCACAAGTAGGTTCTTTTATGGGAGAAAAACAACCTCAAGGGTTGACAACTATAGTTTGCCCTTCTGATTAGATACAATAACTGTGAGGTCATGATAATTTTGTCAATGCAAGGAAATCACAAGAAATTCAACAAGGGCCCATTACAACAAAAGCCCACTTAAGCACAACAAAAGGGCCACTTAAGGACAAGATACTCAATGCCCCTCCCTGCTTGCCTCAGGGAGTAGCTCAACAAAGGCCTACTACAACAAAGGCCCATTTAAGTTAAACAAAAGCTTTCCCCAGTCAATTCCCTTCTTCTCCTCCCCCCTACCTAGTTACCTTATTCACCCCATCACTAAGACCCCTGCTGTCCTGTTTGTTTTTTTAAAACTGAAGAAACATTTGTCTTTAGAATGTTAATTCTACATTATCATACAGTGTCTTTTAATTGCTCAAAGAAATTTACCATTCTAGTTTTCTTTTGTTTGTATTTCAACATTCTTATTCAGTTTTTATATTTTCATCAGAAATGCTTCAAAGTAATTTATACTATTAAAAATCTATTTTCCTTTTATGATTATACTCAGCTTTTACTGTAGGTTATTGTCTGTGTATAAACTTTTGACTTTTGAAATATTATATTCCAGGATCACCTTTGGTTTTATATGATTCTGACTCTAGTACCTCAAAACTGATGTAAATTGTGAGGGAAGAGTAGTACTGGGTCTCAAACCCTCACAGGTTCTGGGAGGGGCCCCATCCTCCTGTTCATAGAGGGAACTCCCAGATAGTAATCTCCTCTTATTCAACTGGAGATCTTGGCCTGGGGCATTATCCCTACCCTCTATTGGACTGAAAATTAGTCCCTCAATTTCTCCCTAGTATGGGGCAACAAAAAACCCTAATATAACCAAAAGCTGTGTCTCCAAATCTTTGCAAAAAGTCCTAACAGGATTTTGCCCACTGAGAGAATTATTTTCTCAATATAATAAAGACTTGGGGTTTTTTTGCCACAAACCTCCCACCTGTATTCATTCGGGATTGTGAATTCTTTCGCAAAGCCTGCGACTGGCTAGGGGATTTCTCAACCCTCATTTCTCACACCTCAACATTTGGTGGGGGTCCCTGGAATTCTGGGCAAGGTAAGCCTTCTCTTGCTGCTGTCTATTCTATAGCTGGGACACTCAAACACCCGGGAAGGTTTGGGCTGTCGGGAGCACTCGAGCAGAATTCTTTGACTGGGAACACCCAGACTAAGAATTCCTATGTTTTTGACAAGAGTCCCCTTAATCAGGGAACTTCTGTCACCTCTCTCCCTCTCCAGGAACACCTGGGAGGACAGGGCGCTATAGAATCTGGGAAATCTAAGACTTGTGGAAAAAAAAAAAAAAGGACAATCTACCTCTGTCTCTATTCCTAAGGATTCTCCCTTAGGCTGTTTCTTAAACAGAGACAAATTTGGTTTAAAAGATCTCAAAACTAAAAAGTGTAAATTTAAATAGCAGTGCAGGCTGCTACTTAAATTTGCTGGAGGGAAATCAAAATTAGATATTAACCTTTTAAATAACCCCCTCCTTCCTGCTCCTCTAAGAGCACAGGATCCCTCCTACCTCGAAGCAGTCCTTATCAGCATCCCTCTGAATCCCTTCTAGAACAACCTCTTTACCAAAGACCAGACCTTATGTCCAATAATATTTCTTTAACTCTATCCCCCTTACCTCCTGAACCAGATCCTGAGATTTTCCAGCCCCTCCTTCTCAATCCCTCTGATACAAGGAGTGGGACTTCTTTTTCTCCTCCTCAGAATACTGATTTAGCCACCCCTTCTAATCTCTGCCCCCTGAGACAAGCAGCAGACTCTTAGGGAGAGACACTCAGTGCAGAAGTGTCTCTTTCAATGTCAAATTTCTCCCAGACTAAGGAAAAATTTGGCCATTTCTATGAGGACCCCACTCAGTTTTTTGAGGAGTTCAAGGTCAATGCCCTCTAATTTGATCTTTCCTGGGGAAATGTTGATATTAAACAATCTGCTCCAGATATACAGAGGAAGCTGCAGAAGCCAGCTTTGGGCCCTCAAACTTCTCCAACTCAGCTGTTAGAAACAGCTTTTAGAGTTTTTAATAATAGGAAACAAACTGCAGCAGAGAAAAAAGACCACAGAGTCAGAGCAAGAAACAAAGAACAGGCCCACCTTTTGTCTGCTGACATTTACAGGAAACATAAGAGTTCATGCTTCAGGTGTCATGGACAGGGCCATTGGGCCCAAAACTGTCTTCAGAAACTCCTCACTTTTTGCCCTGAGTGCAACCAGGAGGTGCATTGGAGGAGAGACTGCCTAAAAAGGACAAGCTTTCCCCCCTCTTCCCCCCCCAATGTCCTGCCCTCCAGCAGGAGTTTAGGACTTGGTCAAGCTTACTCCACCATAACAGCCCAACACCCGGATATGGCTGGTAAAACCGCTGAATTTCTTTTTGATATGGGGACTTTCCTTTCCCTCTTGCTCTGGCACTCTGTTCTCATTTACTCCTTCCTCTGTAGAATGGGTATTGAAGAAAAACTTAAGAATTGTTTAAAGACTTTCCCTCTGTCTTGCTAGTTTGGTGACCTAACACTCATTTCTTATTATTCCCTCCTATCCTGCTCCCTCATTGGGATGTGATTTAAAGGTGAAATTGGGGACCCAATTTTCTCTTCTCAGACCTCCAGGTGGTCTTTTTTGTGCTGCTTTCAAAGCCCTCCTATATTCTTTCTGAAATCTAGGAGAAAATAGATTCCTCTTTCTGGGATCAAGAAATCTCTGGGTGAATCACTCCAGCCTTAGTCAGGATTGAGATATTTCTTAAGCACAAACTTTTAATATTGGTAAAAGACAGTCCCACCCTTTCCTAGATGTAGCCATCAAACCCCTTAATTTTACCCTAAAAGCGAAACTGACTTTTGCCCCTGCCCTGACTCTAATTTAGAAAAGCCTTTCACTCTGTATGTAGATGAAAGGTGGGACCAGGCCCTGGGAGTCTTGGACCTGATGCTAGACAGGTTGCCTATTTTTCAAAGGAACTAGACCCTAGAATGGCTCTCTTATGTTAGAGTAGTAGCTACTACAGCCCTTTTAATTGAAGAAGCCTCAAAACTTATCCTAAGGCACCAAAGCATCTTAAAAGCCAAAGGGCATCAATGACTTAATAGCTCCTCAATAGCACCCTGGAAACTAAGCCACTGCCCCCTGGGACTTCTGCCTAGAAAGCTGAACTCATTGCCCTAACCAGAGCTTTGGAATTGGGGAAGGGAATGAGAATAAACATCTATACTGACTCCAAATATGCTTTTCATATTTTGCATACTCAAGGGGCTATATGGGGAAAAAAGGGGAGGGACTTTTGACAGCAAAGAATTTTCCTATTAAATATGGAGAAATTTTATAAACTACAAGCTGTCCACAAACCCAGAGAGGTTTCAGTCATATTTTGTAAAAGACACCAGAAGGGAGATTTACTTCAAGCCAAGGGGAATAGGGTTGCAGATTTAGCTATTAAAGCTGCTGCCCATTCACCCCTGACTATGGCACCTTTAATCCCCCAGCTCCCTGGTTCTTACATTCCCAGGGGAAGGTTTGAGACCCAGGACCACCCTTCTCCCACAGTTTATATCAAAACTAAAAGCCCTTTTTTGATGCTTGTAGCATTTTTCTTTTTTTTTTTTATTTAAAACTTATTTTTTCAGTTCTGAATTCTCACATATTAATCATTCCCCATACCTCCCACTAAAAAAGGAAGAAAAGAAAATATTTTTCAGTCTGTACTCTGAGTCTATAAGCCTATTATCTGAAGATGGATAGCATGTTTGCATCACTGAATTCTTTGGAATTATGGTTGATCATTATGGGGTGTTTTTTTAAAACAATATTGTTGCTATATACGTCCTTCTCTAAATTTTGTTCATTTTGCATCGATTAATATATGTCTTCTCAGATTTTTTGAAGCCAGCCCTTTCACTATTTCTTACAGCACAATTAAATTCCATCACTTTCATTTACTATAACTTATTTAGACATTTTCAATTTAATGGACCTCTCTAGTTTCCAAATCTTTGACTCCACAAAAAGAAATGTTATTTAAAAAGAGAAGAGAGAGAAAGAGAGAGAGAGAGAGAGAGAGAGAGAGAGAGAGAGAGAGAGAGAGAGAGAAAGAGAGAGAGAGAGAGAGAGAAGCTTTAAATATTTTAGGGGAGGATTATTCTGGGAAGATGACAGAGTAGGTCAGAAAATTTCTACTCCAGATGTCCTCGCAAACAAAATAAAATTTCTCTGGGTTTAGAGGTAGCCTCAGCCCAAACCATGGGAACTTAATACCTTCTCCACAGTGTGGAGAATCATGAATCCAAATCTAGGAAGATTGAGGGAAATTCTGCTGGTAAGGATTTTCAGATCCATATATACTGCTAGGACCTGGGCAAGAAGGAACCAGCATTCCAGGTGAGTGCAGAAGCAGTGTAGCAAGAGAAATGCTAGCTGCAGGCTCCTATAGGAGGGTGGAGATTTTGGTTTTGGGTTCTAGACCAGAGGGGAAAATTGAAGTGGAGCCAAAGGCACCGACCCCCAGCCCCAGAACTGGAGGTGATTTCAGTAATAAGTTCTTTTTTTTTTTTAAATGATCAGGCAAAGAAGAAATAATCCAATCATAGAAAGTTACTATGGGAATAGGGAAGATCATCGTCAGAGAAGAATACTTAAGCAAAAAAAAAAAAAAAAAAAAAAAAAAAATCCTCTCCTAGCCCAAACAGTAATGTTTACTGGTTACCTGCCCAGAAAGGATTTATAGAAGAGTTCAAAAGAGACTTTAAAAACCAAATGAGAGAGATTGAGGAAAAATTTAAAAAGGAAAAACCCATCCAAGAAAAATGATATTATGAAAAGAAAGTCAACACACTAAAAAAGGAGATCCAGAATCTTAAAGAAGAAAATGATTCTTTGAAAACTAGAATTGGGCAAGGGGAAGCCAGTGAAATTATAAGAGACAAAGAAATAACAAAATAAAATATAAGGAATGAAAAAAAATAGAATAAATGTTTAACATAATTAAATATATATATATGTATGTGTATATATATATATATATATATATATATATATATACCAGATCTGGAGAACAGATGAAGAAGAAAAAACATAAAAATAATTGGCTATGACCAAAAAAAGAATCTTGACACAACAATACAAGAATTAAAGAAAATTGTCCTGAAGTGATACAAAAAAAAGAAATTAGAAATAGAAAAAAAAAAAATCCACCAATCACCATCTCGAAGAGATCTGACAAGGAAAACATATAGGAATATCACTGCTAAATTTCAAAAACCCCAGATCAAAGAAAAAAATTTGCATGCAACAGTATCAAAAGGAAACAAACAAACAAACAACAAAAAAAAATTCAAATATGCTGGAACTACAATTAGAATTGTATAGGACTTATCAGCAACTACAATGAAAGATATGCAGATCCCAGAACACTATATATTGTCATTCGAAAAAACTAAGGTTGTAGGCAAAAATATATCTAGCAAAATTAAGTATATTTTTAGGATTTTGTCTCAAATAAACCTGAACTTTATAGAAAATTTAACATAGAGCCAACATCAAAGACTAATTTCAAGGGACACATTAAGGACAACTGTTTATATTTTGTATATGGAAATGTAGACCCTATGTCTAAGATTGACAGTAGTAATTGGGTAACAAAAGATAAATTGGAATAGAGTTGAGTGTGCTATGACTCCAAAAAGCACAACCATTTTGGAAAAGATGAAAATAGTAATTATACTATACAGATGAAATTCAAGAGCATGAACCAACATAGAAGAATTAGATAGGGGAGGAGGTCTTGGTAGTTCTGAAAACCTATTCACATTGGGAATTGGTTAAAGAATTAAAAACAAATATGTATACACTCTTCAAAATTAAAAAAAGGAAATAAAGGGGGAAGGAATTAGATGAGATGGGGTATAGAAGGGTGTGTGTATTAATAGGAGTGGGATAAAGAGGGGGGGAAAGGTGGGAAGAAAATATAAGGAGGTGTGGGGGTGAGAAGTTAAGTAATAGTAAGGCTAGTTAAGAAGTAGAACTAAAGTAGAAGAATTAGTAGGGATGGAAAATAAAAGGCACATAAATACTATCACAATGATTAGGGGTAAAATTTATTTTTAAAAAAAGCAATAATAGTAATTATTGATTACCAAACAAAATCAAACTAAAAGATTCTATGAGGAGAGAAATTTAAATTATATGTCAGCCATATTAAAATTGTTTAAGATGTGTTTATTTATATATATATGTATATTTATGTGTGTATACATTGTATGTATATATGTATATATATAGATGTGTATATTGTGTATATAGATATATGTACATGTGTATATGTGCACGTGTATGCATATAAAAATATATACACAGAGATACATGCATATGCATATGTATGTATATACATAAATATATCCATGTTTAACTATAGCTTGCTTGAGAGGGTGGAAGGGAGGAAAGGGAGAAAAAGGAATAAAGTAAAAAGTGCATAGGAGAGAACAAAAGAAAACCTATAAGGAAGCCTTAAAGAAAAAAGATGGACAGTCTTGAATATGATGTCTTTTTTTATTATATATGCTTTCTTAAAATGGGAATTTATTGCTACATATTTTATCAAATTAACCAATCTGATAGTTGTGAGGTAATACCTCAGAGTTGTTTTAATTTGCATTTTTCTAATCAATAGTGATTTAGAACCGTTTTTATATGACTTAAAATATTTTTAATTTTTTTATTTGAAAATTGCCTGTTCATATCCTTTGATCATTTATCAATTGAGGAGTGGATGTCATTATGTCTAAATCATGTACCCATTTGGAACTTATCTTGGTATATAGTTTATTAGACTATACCTAGTTCCTAGCAGATTATGTTCCAGTTTTATCAACAATTTTTGTGGTTTGTGAGTTCTTGCCTCAGTAGCTAGAATCTTTGTATTTATCAATACAGTTGTATGATTATTTGCTTTGTATATGTTATACCTAATCTATTCTACTGATCAATCTTTGTATTTCTTACTCAGTGCTTAGTGGTATAGTTTGATATATGACACTTGTAGGCTATCTTCCTTTTCCTTTTTTTTTTTTTTTTACTGATTCCTTTGAGCTTCTTGATTTTTTTGTTCATGCAAATGATTTTTTTTCCTTGAGGCAATTGGGGTTAAGTGACTTGCCCAGGGTCACAGAGGTAGAAAGTGTGGTGTCTGAAAACAGATTTGAACTCAGGTCATCCTGACTTCAGGGCTAGTACTCTATCCACTACACCACCTAGCTGACCCCTATTATTTTTTCTAAATCTATTAAAAAATCTTTTGGTAGTTTGATTGATATGGCATTGGATAAATAAATTAATGTAGGTAGTATTTTCATTTTTATTATATGGGCTTAGTCACCCTACAAGTAATTAATATTTCTTCACCTATTTAGATCTGTCTTTATTTGTGTGATATTTTATAATTGTGTCCATATAGTTTCTATACATGTTTTGGTAAGCAGATTCTCAAGTATTTTATACCATCTGCAGTTATATAAAATGGAATCTTTCTGTTTTTTTCTGGATTTTGTTGGTAACATACAGAAATGTTAATGATTTCTGTGAGTTTATTTTATATCCTATAACTTTGTTGAAGTTGATATTTGGGTTTTTTTTTTAGTTGACTCTCTAGAGTTCTCTAAATGAACCATCACATCTGCAAAAAATTATAGTTTTGTTTCCTCGTTGCACATATTTATTCCTCTAATTTCTTTTTCTTGTCTTTTTGCTATAACTAGAATATCTAATTCAATATTGAATAATAGTGATTGTCAAAAAACCTTTTTTATGAAAAGTTTTTTCTGCATCTAGTGAAATAATTGTGATTTTTGCTGTTTTTGTTATTAATATTGTCAATTACATTTTCCTAACATTAAACCATTTTTGCATTTTAAATTCAGAATGGCCATAGTATATTATCTTTTTGATACATTGCATTAGGTTCCTTTCCAATACTGTATTTTAAAATTTTGCATTAATATTCATTAGGGAAATTGATCTATCATTTTCTTTGTTTTGATTCTCCCTTTAAGTTTAAGTATCAAGGTCATACTTGTGTCATAGAAGGAATCTGACAAGACCTCTTCTCTATGTTTATCCTGAGAGCCATCCCAAATAACAGTATTTTAAAAAGAGGAAAACCTCAACATAAATGATAATACATAGAAAAAGTCTTTTTGCAATGTTGTCATGTAGACTTCCCTCTGCAAAGGGATGTATATGGATATGTTTTATTTTGCAACGTTCACTTTTTGTGTGGTTCTTTCCATTTACATTGCAGTTACTGTGTATCTTGTTTTCTTGGCTCTACTTACTTCACTCTGTATCAGTTATTGTAGATGTTTCTCTATATTCACCACATTCAGCACTTCCAGCATAATAGAATAGTTCTATTCATGTACCAGAATTTGTTTAGACATTCTTCAATCAATGGACATTTATTTTATTTTCAATTCTTTCTTATCATAAGACACAACTTTTTGATAACACAAATAGTGTAGCTTCAAATATTTTTTATTGTATAAATTTATAGACATTTTAGTTACTTTGTTTTCATAATTCCAAATTGCCTTCCAAAATGGTTGTACAAATTTACTGCTTCATCAATGATTTCTATCTTCCAACCACCCCTCAATATTGACTATAACTATCTATTTTCTGTTTTCAGAAAATAAGGTGAAATCAGAAGATTGTTTTGATTTGCATTTCTCTTATTGCTTGTGACTTAAAATATTCTTTTATATAGTTAATAGTTTTTAATTCTTCCTTTGAGAATTATTTGTGCATATCTTTTGAACATTTATCTACTGGGAAATAGCTTTTGGTCATACATATGTTTATATCAACACATATGTGTTGATCCATTCATAAGTAGAACCATCATTACAGCAAATGAAGATATTCAGGATGATGTGGTTAAGTTCCACAGTATAATTTCCAGGGATGTATACATAAATGTAGTTAATACATGCATTGCCAGAGCTAGCTCAGTGTCTGGGAGCCTCCAGAGGAAAGTGTGGGAGGCTACCAAAGCAAAGGTCTACAGAGATGTTGTGCTAACCACACTGGGGTATACCTATGAAATCTGGACAGTCTACTCACATCCACGCCAGGAAATTGAACCATCTCCATTTGAATGTCTTAGGAAAATTCTGAAGATAAACTGGGAAGATAAGATACCAGACTCTGAAGTGCTTTCTCTAGCTGAACTGCCAAGCATTTAAACTTTACTTCAGAGAGCACTAAACCAATGAGCTGGTCACTGTGTTCAAATACCTAAGGTACACTTGCCTTAAAAACTATTTTATGGAGAACCCACTCAAATCGAATATTCAGATGGAAATCAGAGAAGCAATACAAGGACACTCTCAAGGTCTCTCTGAAGTTCAGAATTGTGACTGTCCATCATAGTGTGTCTACATCAAAGGCCTATTCTCTATGAGCAAAGGAAAATTACAGTAGCTCAAAAGAAACATGAGCTATGTAAACTTAGAAACATCTCCATTCCAAATGTTCATGTGAACTATTTGTGCCTGATCTGTGATAGTTTTCTAAGCTCAAGCTCATATTGGTCTGATCAGCCACAATTAGATACACTGTACCTTGACCCTGACATAGTGATATCATTTTAGTCTTCTTCCAAAAGGACAACCACTACCAACCACCACATATATTAGACACTAGAGCTTCATCAGAGATTTTTGATATTTCTCTACCCCATTTTACTACTTCCTTTCTTATTCTTGGTGCACCAATTTTGTTTGTGCAGAAGATTTTAAATTGTATGTAATAAAGCAATCTACTTTATCTTTTGGAATGCCTCTATTCTTTGTTTGCATAAGAATTCATCTTCCATTCAAATCAATGAGGCATATGATCTACTCCTCTTCTAATTTTATTTTATTGTATAATCTTTAACATGAAGGTCATATATCCATTGATAATATAAGGTGGAATATCATATAATGTGTTGGTCTAAACATAATTTCTGCTAATCTGCTTCCCTGTTTTTCCAGTAGTTTTTAATTCAAATAGGGAATTCTTTCCTAAGTAATTTATGTTTTTCAGTTTATTGAATATTACTTCATTGTGTTCTATTGTTTCTGAATTTCCTTTGTCTAATCTATTCCATAGATTTATCAAACTATTTTGATTATTACTTGATAGTATAATTTGAAGTCTAGAAGAGCCTACTTCTATCTTATCTCTTTTCATAATTTCTGTTGGCATCTTGATATTTTATGTCCCTAAAATAATTTTGTCATTTTATTGAATTCTATGAAGTAGCTTTTTTGATAATTTGATTTTTATAGCAACAATATTATAAAGTAACTTTGGTCACACTGTCATTTAAAATATATTAGCCTAGCCAAGGCATTAACAATAACTATTCCTCCAGTTATTTCTTCCTTTTCTTTTTTGGTGAAGTAATTGGAGTTAAGTGACTTGCCCAGGATCATACAGCTAAGTGTTAAGTATCTGAGGCCTGATTTGAACTTAGGACCTCCTGACTTCAGGGTCAGTACTCTATCCATTGCACCATCTAGCTGTCTGTTATTATTATTATTTTTTGCTGAGTCAATTGGAGTTAAGTGACTTGCCCAGGATCACACAGCTAGGCAGTGTTAAGTGTCTTGAGGCCAGATTTGAATTCAGGTCCTCCTAACTTCAGGGCTGGTACTCTATCAACTGTACCAACTAGCTGCCACTATTCTTTATTTCTTTATAGTTTATGTAGTAGAATCTAAACAAGCATTTTGCATCTTTTGATAGGATGATCCTCAGATATTTTTGTAATTTATAGTTACTTGGAATGGAGTTTTCCTATTGCTAAGAAATGCTATTGATTTTTGAAGATTTATATTTCACTCTGCAACTTTGCTGAATTGTTTCAATTAATATCTTTGGTAATTCCTTAGGACTTTCTAAGTAAACCATAATATCATCAAAAAACAGTGTTATCCCTCTTTTCTTATACCTTTATTTCTCATATCTTATTGCTAATGCTAGCATTTTCAGAACTAAATCAAATAACAGAAAGAATAGACAATCTTGCTTTATCCTTATATTTATTGGAAAAGGTTCTATTATGTCCCATTGCATGAAATGTTTGTTTTTGCTTTTAGATTTTTAAAATTATTTTTAAAGGGTTCTCTAGGCTTATTCTTTGTAGAGTTTTAGCATAAATGAGCATTATACTTTGTCAGAGATTTTTTTTTCTGCATCCATTGATATAAGTATGTGGTTTTGGTTGGTTTTTGTATAATGATTACACTGATTATATTTTCCTAATGTTGAACTATCCTTGCCTTTCTTTTGTAAATCCAAGTTGGCCATGAGGAATTATTTCTTGAATTACTGAAGTCTCTTTTATTGAAAAATTAATCTACATCATTGATAATTGGACTATAGTTCTACTGTACTTATTTTTTTCTGTGTTTAGGTATTAAGACTATGTTTATTTCATAAAAGGAATATAATGGGGTTACTTTTACAATTTTGAGAATTGTGTAGTATTGATCCTAAGTATTTGATAGAATTCTTCTAGGATTCTAACAGGACCAGAAATTGTTTTTCTTTTATAGGTAGCTCTCTTTTAAGATTGGCTCATTTAAAATCTCTATTTGGTCTTCTCTTAATTTGAATTTTTGAAGGTATTCTGTTCTTTTGCATAAAGCTGTGCACAGATTCTGAAATTTTTATTTCTTCTGATTTTGTGATTTCTCCTTGTTAATTTGCTTTTTTGTTGACTTGATCTCCTGATTTCTTATTTTTAAATAGCTTGGCTAAAAGCTATCAATCTTGTCTTTAAAAAAAAAAAGTTCAAATCCATCCTCAGACACTTAATACTTCCTAGTTGTGTGACCATGGGCAAGTCAACTCCAATTGCCTCAGCAAAAAAAAAAAAAAAAAAAATATATATATATATATATATATATATATATATATATATATATGTATGTATGTATGTATGTATTGTTTTGCATAACTTCACATGTGGTTTCTTAATTGTAAGTGCAGATAAGGAAGAGAAGCTAGAACTCAAAAATCTTAAAAACAAATATTTTTAAAAATTGTTTTGAATGTAATAGGGAAAATAGTAAATAAATTTAATAATTTCTATTTTATCAGTTCAATTTTCCTCTAATTTTTAATATCTCTTCTTTTGTGTTTACTTTAGACTTATTTGTTGTCCCTATTCTTCAGGGGATTGGAGCTCTTGATTCACTGATATTATTGGGGAATCTTGAGGGAAAAGGCAGATATTTCCTAGAAATTAGGGGTAACTGATCTTTTGAGGAAAATGGATCTATTTCATAAAATCATACCCACAAAGGGGGGACAATGCTTTTTCCCAGAAGTCAATTACTTAACTTTTTATGAAGTGCCTATTATGTAGCAGGCACTGGGCTAAATACTTTGGGAATACACAGAAAGGCAAAATCAGTACCTCTCTCAAGGAGCTTAAAATCTACTGGGGAAGACAAAGGCAAACAACTATGTATACACCAGATATATAAAGTTGATAAACTGGGGTTAATCAAGAAAGAGAAGACACCAGAATTTAAAAATATAAAGGTTTCTGGTAGAAATGAGATTTTTGCTGGGACTTCTGCTTCTCCCCAGACTGCTGGATCTTCATCTGGGTCATATCACTGATCATATTCTTCTAGAGTGATCTCCTAGGTGTTTGTCTTTTTTTTTCCTGCCACACTATTTTATTTGGTGATACCATTAGCTCCCATGGATTTGATTTTTATCTCTTTGTTGATAATTCTTAAATCTACTTATCTAGCCGTAACCTCTCTGCTGACCTCCAGTATCATATTTCTATCATTGTCCCCACAGCCTCCCTTTTCTTATCTTCCCTGTTACTGAGTGTGTACCACCATCTTCCCACCAATCATCCAGGTTTCCAACCTAAGGGTCATCCTCAACTCCTTCCTCACCATCTCATATCTAATCTGTTGCCAAAGTTTTGACTTGACTTTGCAATATTTCTTCTATATGCTCCCTTCTCTCCCCCTTTTTATCTTCCCCTCCTGGCTTTCTAGGCTTCTTTCAAGTCTCAGGTAAATTCTCACCTTTCACAAGAATTCTTTCCTGATCCCCCCCTTAATCCTAATGCCTTTTCTGTTGATTATTTCCCATTCATTCTCTGCATAATTAATTCTAAATATTTGTTTGCATGTTATTTCCCCTATTAGACTATGAGTTCTGGAGAGCAGGGGATGTTTTTCCCTTTCCTTTGTATTCCTATGCTTAGCACAGTGATTGACAGTGAGCATTTAATAAATATCAATAGACTAATAGACTTACCCCATTGAGATATAAGGTTCAAATAAAATAATATAAAAATGAGAAAAAAAAGTCTTTTGCACACTTAAAAGTTAGACAATTTGTGGATCATTAAAAAAAATTATAAACCAATAAAGAAGTACTGCCTGGTGGACACTAGTTTGGGAATACGGGTAAGCAATTTCCTCAGATTCAGCCAAGCAATAAGTAAAAGCAGGGATTTGAACTCAGGTCTTCTAGACTCCAAGCTCTATGCCCTCTTCATTCTATCAAGCTACCTTTTCTCATCAGGTGTACCACAGGTTTTTGGAGCAGAGAATTCAACCTTCTCGGTGTATTAAAAAAATAAACAGACCAAGAAAGAGAACGACTGGTCCAAAGTCATTTGGTGAATTAGACATTACATAATATTTCTCAAGAAAGGACCCCCACTAAGATCTTAGCCCTCTCTCAAATCTAACTTCAAAGACCCCGCCCCTTTTCCTATTAGGCCACGCCCTCTTTCTAGCCCCTCCCACTTCCCTTTCTGGCTCTTAGAGTTCTTTCTCTGTCCCTAAACTACACTACTTTCTCCCATACTCTTTTTGGCCTCCAAGCCTCTTCTTTCTCCCTCTTCTTGGACAGTCCCACCTTATTTTCTTACCCCGTCCTTTTCTCTTTGTCCCTCCTCCCTCTTCTCCCAAACACATCTCCTCGGGGCCCCTCCCCTTTTCCTAGCCCCTCCCCCTCTCGCTCCTCCCCCACCCCTCCCTCCTAGTCCCCGCAGCCTCCCCCTGCCTCCAGATGGAGGCGGCGGCAGCCAATGAGAGGGCGGCTTCACATCCGGGGCTCCCGGCGCGGCCGTCGCCTCCCGCTCACACACGGCCATGGCGGAGGTGAGTGAACCGGGGTTGGCCGAGGACCGCCCGCCGCCGCTGCTGTATTCCCCTAGACCTCCATCTCCCGGGGGCCATGGCCCCTCCTGGCCCACACCTGACGAGACACAGATGGGGACAGGAGCCGAGACTGGGGGGGGAGGGTTTATAGCGGGCGCGAGGACCCGAGCCGGGCCGCCTCCTGCCCGGGGCCGCGCGCAGCTTTCCTCTCCCCCCCCCAACCGCCAACCGCCCCCGGCTGCCACATAGCGAGCCTCGGGCCGAGCTCCGCGGCGGCGCAATAGTGAGCCGCGGGCCGGGGTGCGCATGTGCGGCGGCTGGCCTCGGCTCTGCTGGACTGGAGGGGGGGGCGGAGGAGTGGGGCGGCTGCGGGCGGCCGAGTGGAGGGGGTGGGGAGTGGAGCGGAGTTGGGGCTGGGAATGGGAGGGGGGCGGGCCGCGCGCTGCGCTAGGGGAACTGGAGGGGAAGAGGGGGCGGCGTGCGCCTCCCCTACGCTTGCAAACTTTGCGGAGCTCGCTAATGGTACGCTAAGGCTTAGCGTCCTGGTGGAAGAGGAGCTGGAGGTTGGGGGGAGCCGGGAATCGGAGATCTTCCTCCCCTCTCCGCGTTCCCCCCACCTCTCCAGTTCTTGCTCCGCGACTTTGCAAGACCCGCTTCATCCATCTTAGTGTCGCGGCGCGTTTGCAAACTTTGCTGAGCGCTCCCCGCGTTGTTTGCGCCGGAGAAGGAGCGCTTGCCCTGGGTCCTGCTAGACGGTCCATTGGCCGGGTGCGGCGGGTGGGCGGGGCTCTCCCAGGATTTTTCGAAGGAGTTGCTCGGGGTGGGGAGGGGAGAAGAGGGGAGGGAGGAGAAGGGAATGTTTGCGGCGCTGCGTTACTCTTTCTGCGCGTTGCGTGAACGCGGCTGCTTGGTAGACCTGGGAGGTTTGAGTTTTGCTGCAACGGAGCTAGCTACCTGGGTTTCCCCCCAGTCCTCCGGGGTGGCTAAGAAACTTTTGCATAGGCAGTTACGCTTGAACCTGGGACCTAGGTAAGACTCTGCAGCAAATGTCGGGCCGGGAGGAAGGGAAGAAAGAGGGCTTTGGGATTTGAGATCCCCAAAAAAGATAGCTCTGGAAAAAACCTTAAAGGAGGGAGACGATTGCATAAGTTCCCACTGTGAGTCAGAGGCCGAGACCAACACTCGAAGTCAAATCTGCTTATTCCTCTCCACTTTTTCCCCCCGGTCCTGGACTCTTTCCACTTCTCCTTATTGCTTCTCTCACACTAGAAAAGTGGGCAATACAGGTAGCAGTATTATTCGTAACCTCGGTGGTTAATGTGCTGTGTTGTACGAAAGCAGTCTGGGTAAGGTCCCTCTTGCTTTATTCCTTGGCAAGGTAACATTTAAATATTGCTCATGGCCTGGGTTGCTTTCTTAGTAAAACCTGGAGGATAGATGTCCTTCTGTTGAACGTTTGGTACTGATTGAAGTCATTAATTTCAATAGATGAGAATGTTGGGGCAGGCATTTTGTTGTACCAGAGCCATTGAAGCAATCCTGGACAATTTCTGGTGGCTGCTTGCTCTGCTCCATTATCCCCCACCACATGAATTCATTCAAGTTTCCGTTCATTCAGCAAGCATTAAGCATCTACTATATGCCAGTCACTGGGGATACAAAGTAGCTTCAACACAGCCTTGTCTTGCTCTGTAGAAACTGAAAATGTTATAGACATTCGCGTTGTCAATAGACAAAAGGGAGTGAAATGACTGCTAAAAGAGAGCCAGGTAAATGTAAGAATTTGAGGAGGGAAAGATTACTTTGAGGGTAGAGAGTATTTCTGAAAAGACAAGCTTTCATCTGAGAGATCTGAAAGAAGGTAAAGACTAAAGCAGAATGAGATAGGGAGGAGAGGTGAGAAAGCGAAGACCAGGACAGAGGATTAAGAATAATTCTATTTTACTGGAATTCATAGTATGTAGAAGAAAGAGTTTGTATGAGAGAAGCCGGCCTGATCTAGATTATGGAAGTTCTTGAATATTAACAGGCTTAAAACCCAGAACTCATTACTACTAAAAGTCCTGAGACAAGGCAGAGTGAAGTAGCCAAAAGAATTCTGGGCTTAGAGTAAAAGCACTTGAGTCTTAGTTCTGACTTGAGCAATGAGGAATTCAGGCTCAGTAGGTAAAACATTTGGCCTAAAATCAAGAAAACAAGTTCAAATTCAGCCTCAGACACTTACTAGTGATGTAGGATGGACAAGTCACTTAACTGCTATCTGCTTCAGTTTCCTCATCTGCAAAAGGGGAATAATAATTAGTATCCTCCTCCCAGAGTTGTTGTGAAGATCAAATAAGGTAAAACACTTTGGAAATCTTAAAATGCTAAATAAATGCTAGCAGATATTCTGTTAGCTTTACCGTCAACCTGAATCTGAGTTTCCTCAACTATATATGATGGGGGTGATAATGATTATACCTCCTCCCTTCCAAGGTCATTATGCAGAAATGGCTAAATAAATTTAAAATATTCAAATGGATTTGTGATCTCATTGATTTAGATGTCTCCTTTAGAGATGCGGATTGCAGCACTTCTATGTTTGTTCAACTTGTTCTTGTCCATGTTCTTCTGTAAGGTTTTTGTCATGCAGAAATTCTTAAACCTTAAAGGGATAGAGACTAGACCTGTGATTTGTTTGATGGAGAGAGTTCCCTCTATTAATAGAAGTTGCACTTTTCCCTCCACTTGAAGTCTTAGAAAGTTACCTAGAGTAACTAGATGGGTTAGATGATGTGCCCAGATTCACATAATCGGTATGTAGCCAAGGCTGAATATTGGCTTTTATTATTGATAGTGTGTTACAAAGTACTGTGGGGATTTAGAGATGGCAGGTTTTCCACTTGGTATATTCAGAGAGGACTTTAAAGAGGAAGTTTCATTTGAGCTGGGCCTTGAAGAATAAATGGTGAGGCTTTTGGCAGGTGATTTAGTGGCCCAGGGAAGACCTTCCAAGAAGAAGAAAGTGTGGTGAAAGATAGAGACAAGAAATTAAAGGACATGCCTGGGTACAACCACTAGTACATTGTGCTCCAGCCAAACTGGGATATGAAAGAGAGGAACAAGATAAGCCTAGGAAGGTAGGGTACATTCAGATTGAAGATGGCCATCTGAAGAGTTTAGATTTATTTGGTCAGTGGAAAGTACTTGAGGATATTGAGTGCTTTTTTTTTTTTTTTTCTTTCTCTTCCTGCCTATTATACTTGTTCTTCAGTTGAAACTTGGAGCTAAATGGTGCCTAAGTCTTGGCTTAATGGAATGGACCAGCTAGTGTAAATCAGTTTCTGAAGAAATTATAACTATAGTTTTATCATATCTTGATTTTACTTTATTTTTTAAAAAAGAATGATTGGCCAGGGTTACCACTTGATATTTGCATAAAAGGATCTATCAAAAATATTGTCATTTAGTTCCTACAAAGGTTCCTTTTGCATTGTATGTGGTCTTCCTGAAAATCTAGTTGGTATTTAGATGAAGAGGAATGATCTTTTCAGTAAAGGATTGCTTTACCTAATAGCCAAAAGCACAGGAGCAGGGTTGATTCCTAGTCAAAGTTGTGTGAAAGATAGTTTCCCCCAGACCCTTCTGCCTAGCATGTCAGAGCAGGTCTTTCTGCCAATGATTCTTTGAGAGAGTTCGGTTTTTCTAAGAGGGCATCAAGACATTGAGCACCACCAGTGTCAAGCATGCATTCTCTAGCTTTCAAGTCCCAAAAATGGGCCATAAATCCATCTGTTATTGGTAGCATCTTCATCAGTTTTACTAGCTGGGCAGGGCAGTACTGCCAGCTTCATAGGAAAATTAAAGTGATTTACATCAGAGACTATTCCACAAGGAGCAACAGTTTTGCCCTGTTATTAAAGCATGGTTGAATCAGGGAATGTTCAACCATTTTGAAGTCGGGAATCTTTGGTCTCTGCCAACATTTTGTACCTCTTTGCCTTGCCCTGTCCTCCCATATTTTTCAGTAAATAAGTGTTTGGGTTCTTTCTTCATTCTGACTTGACTTTACTAAGTCTTTGGAAAGCTGGGAAGGACATAGGGATGTAAGACATGAATCCTACTTGTGAATGAACTAAGTCTGATTGGGAAGACAAGCTATGATTAAGATACATAATACAATATGAGATCTGACTTCCCAAGTGCTGTGAATATTTTTGTTTTGTTTTGTTTTTGCTAAGGTAGTTGGGGGTTAAGTGACTTGCCCAGGATCATACAGCTAGGAAGTATTGTGTCTGAGACTCCAGGGTGTGAATGGCTTTTAAAACAACTATAGCAAGACTTTTTAATGTCTTAATTATATCCAAGTGGTAACTTTTGGAGGCTACATATGGTCCCCTGGTGTTCCTGAAATGCAAGTTAGTTATAGAGGAATTTATCATTACTATGAGCTCTACTTTCATAAGGCTTGCTACTTTATAGATATCCCAGACAGCCTGACTCTTGCTGTTGAGTCACACTAGGTGTTAACATAATATTCATAACAGTGGCTTGTTTACAAAGAGAACAACTTGACTCTAGCCACTGAAAAGAGAGCTTAAAGAGAAACAGAGGCATTAAAGTGATAGGGCTGCCCTTGAATGAACTGTGGCAGCTACTGCAGAAAGCACAGGATTGCATAGTAACCCTGTAAGGAAAACCTTGGTAAGGTTAGGTGGCTCAGAGAAAGAAGGTGCATCCTGAAAGCAGGCTTTGGCTAAACTCTACCAGTATTTAGTGTTTGCTGGGCACATTGAAAAGCTAAATAAATGCCTGTGGAAGGCTTGGATAGAGGAGTTATTTTAAATTGGATTTTTTTTCTTCATTATTTTCATAAAATCAACCTCCAGGCTATGGAGACCTTGGGTTCACAAAGGCAGTTTGTTGCTTCCCAAAGTATGTATAGATTTCCCATAGATTCAGAATCAAGTAAGAATATTGTTCCCCAGAGATGAATTGGGCTTTTAGGATCACTGGTACCTTCACATAAGTTATCTTCTGTTACTTAAATCACATCTGGAACTGCTTTCACACCTAGTCTAGAAGCTCCAGGACAATCAGTTTTATGACTTTTATCTAAGATATCAGTTCATCAGCAAGCATTTATTAGGCCCCTTCAGTTTGCTAGGTATTAGCACACAGAGACAAAAATGAATTCATCTTTATTTTCAAAGGGCTTGTATATTATAGATGAAAAGAAACATGAAAGGATAAATTAAATATAAAATTAATGTAGAGGAGAACTGCTGAGGGCTTTGGGAAAGCTTCAAGTAGGAGAAAGCATTGAGCTGAGCTTTTATGAAAATTAAAGATTCTAAGGTTCTAAAGGATCCTGAAATTATTCCTCAAATATTTTATTTTAATGAGGAATGGGAAGGGCATGAGGTCTTTATTAATTCCCAGAAACCTAAATGCTTTCATTCTCCTTTTACAATATTCACCTACCATTTATATTGTACTTTATGCAGATAGGTTAAATGATGTGGCCTATAGAGCAAGTCAGTGGTAAAGCTGAGAAGGTCATCTGACTTATACTTGTCTCTTTTATGGCTTGCCTCCAAGAGAAATATTTTAGAGTAGTAATATGGAGTCAGGAAGAATCCATTCATATCTTACTAGTTCTGTGAACATGGACAAACCACTTAACTTCTAAGAACCTTCCAGCTCTTAAATCTATATACTTATTTATTTTTATATAATACACATATATTCTTAGCTCTTTCCACTTGTCTAGATTTAGTTCCAAGTGATATTATTTCTAACATTCCTGTCTGGTTGCAAAACAAATATTTGCTAGCATTGAAGATGTTCAGAAAACAAAATAGCGGGCCTTGAAAATAGCTCCCAAAGGCAAGTTTGGAGCAACAGCAACATTATGGGAATTAGTTACAAGGTTTTAAAAGATTCTAATTGGGGGACACTCAGGGAAAGAGTTTGCATGTGTGGAGCCAGGATCACTGCTTTTAAAGCAGAGACTATATAGAAAAAGTTGAGAAGATTAAGTTATCTGATGTTTTGAGATGGGGAGAAAGAAGAGACACCCTCATTCTCAATGAATAGTAGATGTGACTAATGTTATTTTTCATACTGAGAGATCTGGTCCTATAGAGTCAGCTAGATGGTACAGTAGATAGGGCACTGAGCCTGGAATTAGGAAAACCTGAATTAAAATCCATTCTTCAAGACTTAGTTATGTAATTCATAACAACTTACTTTTTCTCCATGTGTCTCAGTTTCTTCATCTGTAAAATGGGATAATAATATCTACATCTCAGGTATGTCTGAAAATCAAATGTAGATGATAATTATAAAGTGCTTAGCAGTGTTTAGCTCAGTGTCTGGTACATAATAGGTGCTTAATAAATCCTTTCTTCTTCCCTATTGGAAGTTGGCTACATAGAAGGGAGTTAAGTACCAAAAAGTCTTTCCTTTGTTTTACATAGTTTAGCATCTCTTGCCCTTTCTATACTATGGACTTTGGGAAAAGACAGATTCCATCCTAGGTTCAGCTAAGATAATTTAGTTTCTGATAAGCCAAAAAATCTGCATGCTAAGGATTAATAGGGGCCATTTCTCCAATATGATCTCATGGCTAGGTGAGGTCTTTGTGTTGTAGCTGGGCTGCTAATACATTTGTGGAAATGCATTTTCTTACTTTTGTCCCTTCAATAGCTGAATGACCATTGCAGTCATGTTCCTAAACTTTCACTGACCAAGTCACTGAAGCTGTTAGTTCATTTAGACGTCACAATCCTGCAACAATTTTCCCATAATCTAAAGTAAATGGTGAAAGGGGAAACGAGGGAGGTGGAGTATGACTATCAAGAAGTCTCTGGGCAGGAATGGGGCTTGAGGAAGTAGGGAACAATTTCTGGCAGACCATCATGTGATCCATTGGTGTCTGTTTCCTTCCATAGGCCTCGGCGGGGAGGCAGAGCCCGCGGGTGGTCTCCTACCCAGCTCACAGCCTATGCCCCGAGGAGCCCGGCCTGCAGACAGCAGCAGGTATTTGCCCTCAAGTTTTCATGGCTTCTCTCTCTGCTTCCAGCCACGGGCTTGGGCATCGGGCACTTGACTGCCAAGGCTGAGGCCAGTCCCTTCCTCCATCTGGCGGCTGGGTCTCTAACTTCAGTGCTATTTGTTTGTTTTAGGACAAGCTGGTGAGTGGAGACTGCCCAGGGCTTAGGCAGGACCCACCCACCCCTTGCTTCTCTCTGCTAGGCCATTGGGAACCCAGGATAGAGAAGAATACTGGGTTCTGTTCCAGATTCTCTGCTCCTTCCTGGCAAACAGCTGTCTTTGGCCTCATGGTTTGCTTGAACAAACAAGGGGATAAAGGGGGGAGCCTTGTAATGAGGTGTTTTCAACTCGTTAGGAAACATGATGGCAAAAGCAGTTGTAGCGCAGTTGACAGCCCTTTATAAGAGTGGTGTCAAGGGAGAAGACTCAAACCTCTTTTATGGGTTAGATCCAACCCTTAAATGATTGATTTGATTTGTGGTTTATACAAATCTGTGCAGTAGCAAGTGGTATTATAGAGCTTGACTTCAAGATTCCTCCAGCTAAAGTAAGACCTTGTGGGCAGGACTGGGGCCTAGATTGGACTTTCTGGAGAGTGGTGTCAGTCAAGGAAGAGGCTGGTGGACAGTCTGTCCAAAATGAAGTTATTTATAAAAAATAACTTTTGTATTATTTTAACAGATTTCTAAGACTCTTTCCCTTGCCTTAATGGTTTCAATTTTTCCCATCTTTCTCAGTATCTGTACTAGAAAAGCTAGGTATATTTTCTTGGAGTCATTCATGTTGTTGATAGACTACAATTGATATAACAACAGATATAAATATATATTAAGGACCTCTTATGTGGCTCTAGGAGAACATACCAAAATGAGTAAGACAGTCCCTTGCTTTAGGGAACTTCATTTTAATAGGACAGATACTAGACATTATTCAGATTAGAACAAGTACATGAGGAGAGTATAAATCACTGTGAAATCCAATGAGGATGGAATCATTTCCAGCTGAGGGAACAGAGTCTGCTTTATGAAGGGAGTTTGGCCTTTTAAAAATAGGTAGGATGGTAAAAGGCAATGTTGGGGTCAGGGGCAGCAGGAACTTTATTCCATTGAAGAACTGTCCTACAAATCAGGAGAACTTACTCAGATTGGTGTCCCCCACAGTTGTGTCCATGGGCTCTGATGACCACCGTTTCAACCTATCAGAGATCTTGTCCCAAAACTACGGTATCCGAGAAGAACAGGAGGGTGAAACTCGGGACAAAGAAAAATCATTAGAAGAACTGGAGAAAAGCTTCAACACATCTCAGGTACAGTGAGATCAATCCTCCATCCCTTGCAGAGATCATGGAACCCAGTTCTGAAATCTTAGAAGTTGACATTATGGGCAATAATTCATGCCTTTCTCCAAACCAAAACTTACTGTCATTTTTAGAGATCAGCTGCTGGACTAATAGAACAAAGGAAGTGAGCCAGGAGGTTGTATATCCTTTCTCTCCACACCCCAAGGTTTCTTTAAGTTGAGTTCAACAAAACCTTTTTCAGCCTTTCATAACCATTTTGACTTTTTATTCCCCACCCCTCTTATTTTTCTAATTATTTCCAAGGAGGAAACAAGGCCCATGGAAATGTATAAAAAACTGAAGAACTCCATCCCATCATCTCCTGTCACAATGAGTAGTAAAAACACTAGTTTATGTAATATATGTTATAGCTTGTGTTTGTGCTCCATTTTACTGTTTTGAAGTGCTCCATTATTTTTCTGCACTTCTGGAGTAAGTAGGATGGAGATTGTTATTCCTATCTGATATATGAGGAAATTAAGACCCAGAGCAGTTAAATACTTTGCCCAAATTCATATTATTCATAAGTGACAAAGCAGGATAGAAGCGTAAAGTGGAGGACTTCTGGTCTGTTGTAACCCTTAGCTCAGCCTTATCAAGATGTAGCACTTCCAAGATAGGAAGCACTCGGGAATGAGAGGGAAAGAAAAATTCAAAAGCTGTTTCTTGAAGGCACAGGAGGTGTCCACTATAGTTTATTGCAGGTTCACATTCTTAAGGATCTTGGTCTCTTTTAAGAGAGAATGAATATACTATGAAACAATTAGACAGTAAAACAGCATAACAAAGAACTGAATTATGTGTTATACACAGTGAGTACCAATCATTGAGGTTTGCTGTTTTAAGGAATGTTCCCAAAGGAGATGTCCCCTGAAGAATAGGGAAGGTTGAGACAAATATGCTTGATTGTCTGCATGTGTGCAGCTCACTCTAGTAGATTTCTTAATCCTGAGTTTTTCTCTTGATCCCGACTAATGAGTAAGGGTTAAAGTATTCTAAAAGGGTTGCTCTTGAGTCCATGAGTCTTTTGGTGATGTTTTCTCTTCTTCTTTCTTAGAGCAGCGACATGCCGTTTGAAGAGCTGCTTGCACTCTATGGCTATGAAGCATCAGATCCAATTTCAGAGCAGGAGAGTGAGGGAAATGACATTGCCCCCAACCTCCCAGATATGACCCTGGATAAGGTAAGAGAGAACTGCACAACAGAGACAGATTACATGAAAAAATTGCAAACTGGTATGGAAACTAGGTTGACCTTATCCTTCATATCATGGCAGTTTTATGTTTGACTTAACCTTGTAAATCCTGTTCAAAATGTAACAACTTTGTAAAATTAACAAAGTCTGTCTCTTGCCAATATTTTCATCATTGGTTTAGACTGATTAATTGATAAAAAAGAAATTTTCCCTGGTCCTGGGGATGTTAGCTTATCCTAGATAAGAAGTGAGGACAGAAAGAAGATTGGGTAAGGGAAGAGGAACACAGATTTCTATAGAACATCATGACCTGTGGATTTCAGGCAGTTGGATCTGCCTAGAAATTCAGAGGAAATTTGCTAGGAGGCTCTTTTGTAGGACTGTCTTAAAGGGAATTCCTTGGGGGAGTTAATGAAGTTGGGGGTGGGGTTCTAATCCTTCTAGTACCTGGGGAAAATTTGCTTCATTCTGAACCTCAAGTTTTTAAAAAAAAAAATGTTTTTCACTTTCTTGTTAAAAGGAACAAATAGCGAAGGATTTGCTTTCAGGGGAAGAAGAGGAGGAGACACAGTCATCAGCTGATGACCTAACCCCATCTGTCACTTCCCATGACGCATCGGACCTGTTCCCCAACCAGGCCAGCTGTAGGTTTTACTACCAATGTTTGAGAGTTTTGATAGTTGGACTTAAATTCAGCCCCTCTGCTCACAAGATTGAGCTCTCTTTATGTAGGGGGCAGTTGGAGAGGACCTCCCCACCCCCCAGAAGAGTCCCCTTGGTCTTCTCTAAGGGATGTTGCTTACATCTCCTGGTTTCCTTTTTTCCCAGGTCCAAATCACATATTTAGAATACAGTACAGCCCTTTGTGTAGTGTCTCTGTATCTCTTTTTTTCTCTTCTTTTCCTCTTCCCCTCCTCCCCTTTCCCTTTCTCTACTCCTCTTCCTCCTGCTCTCTCCCCTTAATATAGGGGGTTAGGGTGGAATGGAAAGAGTCTTAGTTACAGAGACTTAGATCTTCTGAGTCTCCCATTTAGCTTTGTGGTCTTAGACAATTCATTTGTCATTTCTAAACCTTACTTCTTGTGAACAACATGAAGAAAAGAATCCTTGTACTTTAAAACTCATAATGTAGAAAAATATGAATAGTTATTTGTCTCCAGAGGTGTGAGCTGTCATTTTTATTATTCATGGCCCCATCCATAGCATAAAATAAAGCAGTTCTACAAGCCAAGTTTTAACTGCCCCTATGTTACTGTTTTGCTTTTCCCAAAGCACATTTCCTTGCTGATGAAGACAAAGAGCCTTGTTTTTCTTCCTCATCTGACTCAGAAGAAGACTCTCTGCCCTCCAACGAGTGTAAGAAAGTGAGTGATCTATGGAGGTGCTTTGAGAATAGACACTGAAGTGGGATGGGAACCTAAGAGAACCCTAGGCCTCAACATTTCTGAGAATCACTTTATAGGAGAAGATGGGGCTCAGCATAAGGAAAAAAGGATTCTTTCACCTCAGGAAGTCATTTCATTCCACTTCTTTAAGTCTGTTTTTTCCTCTGTGAAATGGTACAGTTATAGATAAACAGACATCAAATGTTCTGTTTACTCTTCCCAAGCTACTTGGGTAGGGTTGGGTGGTAACTAGGGCAGGAACCAACAAAAAAAATTCCCACCTGGGAGGACACACCAAGGGAACTGACCAGCATGCACTTGTAGAAACAGCAAGCGGGATGCTTGGAAAATAGCTACCCAAACCATCTGCATTCTGGGAGCCCCATGAAAGGCCTCATGTGCCTTATTATTGTGAGTAATTCTTCTGGCACATTGGCTTTTCAGGAGATCATGATTGGACCTCAGTACCAGGCTGTGATTCCCACCCTTCACTTAAACAGACACAGTGAAAAAGGTAAGCAGTGAGTGTTTGAGACCTTGGAGCCAGAGCATGTGGCGAGATGGGAAGGGTGGGGCAGAAAGAAGAAATGGTCCCTTGTCTGAGAGTGACAGATGTCTCCTAAGTCAGCAAATCCATCTATTCAACAAATGTTTCTAAAGCATGTGTGTTGGCAGTCCCATGATCCTGTCTTTGGGCCTTCCCCAATGTTTAGTGTGCATGCTGAACTCAATCAATGCCTAATGTTTGAAGGAATGCCTTCGGATGCAGACAATCAGATGTTAAAGTGACTCTGAGCAAGTTACTTTCTCTCTCTGAGTGAGCAAGCAGGAAAGTAAGAGGAATAGAACTATGGGTCCCCTCCAGGCCAATCTTAGCACAAATATTGGCCAGATTCTTAAGAGTTCCATTTTGTTTTATTGCTCTGTAAACACTCAAGGTAAAATGGGTCATAAAAATGCTGCACAATCTCTCAGACCTTAAAATTTCCCTTACTATTTGTTGTAGATAATGGGTAACTGTCACTACTAGTACAAAAGGATACCTTATCTGGTGTAAATTCTTTTAAACATCTCATAATAGCTTCAAGGAAAAGATTCCGTTCACAAACTAGCAAACAATTACAAATACTTATTCAGTGAGCAACCAAGTGTCATTAGAAAAACTCAGTCTGTAAATTTACATTTCAAATCTGGCCTCAAATACTTACTGGCTGGGCAACTTACCTAACCCTGTTTGCCTAAGTTTTCTCATGAGTAAAGTGACATGTACTAGAGAAGGAAAGGGTAAACCCTTCTACCAAGAAAACCCAATTAGGGTCTAACAAATTTAGACACAACTGAACAAAAAATATGTGCAAGTTTTATGTTTTAGAAGACTTAGGTTTTTTAATTTACCTTACAAGATAGCCTGAATAGCAGTACTGTTGGGCTTAGAGATTAATGTCCTGAGTGACACAATAGAGAAAGCAGCTGCTCTTGAAGTCGGAAAAATCTGGATTCAAATATGGCCTCAGGGACTTAATTAGCAGTTTTACCTTGGACATTTAACACTGCCTCAATTTCCTCATTTGTAAAATGGGGATAATAATAGTACCCACCTTTTAAATATGTAATGAGGATGCAGTAAGGTTTTTTTTTTAATTTAAATTTTATTTTATTTAATAATAACTTTGTATTGACAGAATCCATGCCAGGGTAATTTTTTACAACATTATCCCTTGCACTCGCTTATGTTTCGTTTTTTCCCCTCCCTCCACCCCACCCCCCACCCCCCGATGGCAAGCAGTCCTATATATGTTAAATATGTTGCAGTATATCCTAGATACAATACATATTTGCAGAACCGAACAGTTCTCCTGTTGCACAGGGAGAATTGGATTCAGAAGGTAAAACTAACTCGGGAAGAAAATCAAAAATGCAAATAGTTCACATTCGTTTCCCAGTGTTCCTTCTTTGGGTGTAGCTGTTTCTGTCCATCATTTATCCATTGAAACTCAGTTAGGTCTCTTTGTCATAGAAATCCACTTCCATCAGAATACATCCTCATACAATATCGTTGTCGAAGTGTATAATGATCTCCTGGTTCTGCTCATCTCACTTAGCATCAGTCCATGTAGGTCTCTCCAAGCCTCTCTGTATTCATCCTGCTGGTCATTCCTTACAGAGCAATAATATTCCATAACATTCATATACCACAATTTTCCCAGCCATTCTCCAATTGATGGGCATCCATTCATTTTCCAGTTTCTAGCCACTACAAACAGGACTGCTACAAACATTTTGGCACATACAGGTCCCTTTCCCTTTTTTAGTATCTCTCTGGGGTATAAGCCCAATAGAAACATGCAGTAAGGTTTTGAAAGTGCTTAGTAAAGTGACATATAGTAGGTATTATATAAATACTGGTTTTCATTCTAATTGTACCCTTCTTCCTAGTGCCCTTCCCCCTTTCCACCCTAAAGTATGATGTGTATGTGCTTTTTTTTTTATGAAAATTTTTGTTATTTTATAGAAGAAATACCTTCAAAGAATACAAGTGACAAAATCAGAGGACCTTTAAAATACAGTTTTAAGTTCAAAGTATAGTTTTGAGGGAAGTATTGGGTAAAGGTACCCTTAAATTGAGACAATTTCTTAGACTGAATCACACTAGTTGATGGACTGTGGTTCACCAGCTGTTTTATTTTATTAGTCTTCATACTCCATCACTTGAATGCTTAAGGGGATCACTTTAGCTCTTGTATGGGCATCATCTGGGTACTGGCTGAAAGCTACTCAGCATAGACTTAGGGAGACAATGACCCTGAGACATCTATGCTGAAAGATGGGGATAGTGGTATGTTACAGCATTAGACTTGTCCATTTAGAGTCCAAGTTGAGGTGTGATGTATAATCTATAGGGTAAGACTCCCTTACCTGTTTGACCCAGGGATTATAATCTGGGAATAATTTTGAACAATCAGTTCATAACTTGATGTTGTTTGCAAATGATAGGCAAGGTTATAGTCAAACAGGCAGGAGATTTTATCATTTGAAATGGATGGACATAAGTGGGAAGATGAGTCAGGGTGTTCTTGGAGCTTGAAAGCTCCTTTGCTATATACTATTTATTGAAACGTCCCAGCAGCATATATCCATGAGTATTGCTTTAACATAAGATTATGCATGTCTAAGTGACAGCTGGCATTTTTCCAAAACTTCACTGATATATGCTGATGTGTCAGCATAAACATTTAAACCTGGATCAACTTGAGATCATAATAAATAAATCAAATCTATAGTCCCCAGAGATTCTACCTAACATAATAAGTTCCTCTGCTGATGATTTAGAGCAGGATTTAGTTGGCATTAATAATATTGGTATTAATAACAAGACATTTGGATTGTTTCAGGTTTTTTTCTATCAGCAAAAATCTATCTCACCCTCTTACCTGACTCTCTTTCCCCTCAATTGAGAACTAAAGAAAAACAAAACCTTTTAAAAACAAATATAGTCAAATCAAAATAAATCTCTACATTGGCCACATCACAACTCAGTTTGGGGCTTGTAAGTTTTCAGTGCTTCCAGAGAGCTGTGATCTGAGGAGAGGTCTGTTCACTGTCCTTGTCAAAGCTCTGTGAGAAGATCTGCTTTATTTTGTGTGTTTGGGGTTCAGTATATTGCTACTGGAGTTAGTCACTATTAGCCTATTGGGAAGGTCTGCGGACTCAGGCAGCTGAATTAAACTTGCTCTACTTGGGTCTTCATCTCCTGCTCTGGTTATTCTGTTGTGGGTTTGTATTAAAACTGAGTCTCCGCTTTGCTTTAGGGCTTTGAGCTGCACACCCACGTTTTTGGAACTTGTTCCTTGCTATTACACAGGTAGGGTCCCTGTAACTTCAACTGTTCCTTTAGCCCCAGAAAACTGTGACCCAGACCTGTATAGTATGCAACAGGTCTGCTAGATGACAGCCATATCTGCTCTCTGTGCAAGAACATAAATTCTCTGGGTCCTTTTTTGACCAGATGTTGATCCCATTACTGTTCATGAGCACTGAGCTGCTCCATGCCACTTCTGCCTTGCTGCTGTGCTGCTAAGCCAGCCTCCATCAGTGTTCATAGATCCCTTTGTATCTTCCTAAACTGCCCTGCACTGGAAGAACAACTCACTCTGACTTGTTTTTGGCTTTCCTAATGAGGTTTTGATCTAATCTGCTTTCTAGTTCATTGTGGACTAATTAAAAGTGTTACATCCCTATTGACTATATTATCCCACCTGCCCAAATGTCTCTTATTCTACATTTTATGTTCTTTACCTCTTCATCAACAGATGGATAGTATGTTTCATCATTAGTCCTCTTGGAATTATGGCTGGTCATTTACCAATCAGAATTCCCAATTCTATTGAAATTGTTGTTTGTATTAATTTAATATTAACGTCAGTATAAAAATTAAACCTGTTTCTGCTCACTTCACTCTGCATCAGTTCATACAAGTCTTCCTAGGTTTCTCTAGTTTCATTCTCTACCTCATTTCTGACAATATTATAATGTTCCATCACCATTCTATACAACTTGCTTAGCCATTCCACGATTGATGGACACCCTCTAAATTCCTGTTCTTTGCTATTTCAAAAAGCTATATTTTTGTGCATCCTCAGTTTGTTTTGCTTAGGACTAATTCCTCCCTTAATCTATTATCCCTCTAATTACCCTTTCCTTCCTATTTTCTCATTAAGTGAAATGTATTTCTGTACCCAAATATTATGTGTATGTGTGTATATTGTTCTTTCTTTTTAAACTTGGAGTGTCAGTTACTCCCCTTAGCCCTTTCTCCTGGTTTCTCTAGATATCTACTTGAACATCATGATTATGTAAGGTAACTTTTCTCTATAACCTTTCTTTCCCTTCCTTCCTCCCTTTCCCCAGTTATTTTTGTTCATTTGTATCTTTGTTTTCATTCTTAAGATTATTAAGATAGAATAGAACTTGGAATAGAATAGGATTCCTTTTATAATTCTTGATGAACAATTTATCTTTCTTGAGTTCCTTATCATTTTCATTACTGTTTACCTTAACTAGCTCCTGTATTTGAACTTGAAATTTCCTACCAGCTCTGGTCTCTTCATCAGGAATTTTTAGAAGTCCTTTATCTTATAGATAGAAAGTCCTTTTCTCTCCTCCCCTCCCCTCCTTAAGACACTTGAGTTTCTTAGGCTTGCTCAGTTTTGCTGAGCAAATTAGTATTTTTAAGTAATATTTAATTTAATTTTCCCAAGTACATATAAAAGATAGTTTTCTTATTTTTTAAAAGCTTTTTTTATTTTCAAAACACAGGCATAGATAATTTTCAACATTTACTCTTGCTAAACCTTGTGTTCCAAATTTTTTCCCACCTCTTTCCTTAGATGGAAAATAATCCAATATCGGTTTAAACATTTGCATTTTTTAATATATATTTACACAATTACCATGCACAAGAAAAATCAGATGAAAAAGGGAAAAAAATGAGAAAAAAACAAAATGCAAGCAAACAACAAAAAGAGTGACCGTATTGTGTTGTGATCCACACTCAGTTCCTACAGTCCTCTCTCTTGATGCAGATTGCTGTTTTTATCACAATACCATTGGAATAGGCCTGAATATATCTCATTCTTAAAAAGAGCTACGTCCATCAGAATTGATCATCATATAATCTTGCTGCTGCATGCATACATTGTTCTGGGTCTACTTACTTCACTTAGCATCAGTTCATGTAAGTCTCTTCAGGCCTTTCTAAAATCATTCTGCTGATCATTTCTTTTAGAACAATAATATTCCATAACATTCATATACCATAACTTATTCAGCCATTTTCCAGCTGATGGACATCCACTCAGTTTCTTGTTTCTTGCCATTACAAAAATGTATGACACAAACATTCTTACACATGTGGATCTTTTTACTTTTTTTATGATCTCTTTGGGCTACAGACCCAGTAGTGGCACTGCTGGGTCAAAGGGTATGTACAATTTTATACCCTTTGGGCATAGCTCCATATTGCTCTCCAGAATGGTTGAATTAGTTCACAATTCCACCAACAATGTATTAGTCTCTCAGTTTTTCTACTTTTCCTCCAATATTCATCATTATTTGTTCCTGTCATCTTAGCCAATCTGAGAGGTATGTGGTAGTACTTTAGAGTTGTCTTAATGCAAATTAAGTGATTTAGAGCACCTTTTCATATGACTAAAAATGATTTCAATTTCTTCATTTGAAAATTGTCTTTATATCCTTTGACCATTTATCAATTGGAGAATGGTTTGAATTCTTATGAATATGAATCAATTCTCTATATATTTTAGAAATGAGACCTTTTTCAAAACCTTAAATGTAAAATTTTTTTCCCAGTTTGTTGCTTCCCTTCTAATCTTGTCTGCATTGGTTTTGTTTATACAAAAACTTCCTAACTTAATATAAACAAATTGTCCATTTTGCATAAAATAATGTACTCTAGTTCTTCTTTGGCTACACATTCCTTCCTTCTCCACAGATCTTAGAGATAAGGTATCCTTTGTTCTTCTAATTTGCTTATAATAGCACTCTTTATGTCTAAATCATGAACCCATTTTGACTTTATCTTGGCATAGGGTATTAGGTAAGGGCCAATGCCTAGTTTCTGCCATACTAATTTCCAATTTTTCCAGCAATTTTTGTCATGTAGTGAGTTGTTATCCCAGAAGCTGGGGTCTTTGAGTTTACACTAGATTACTATAGTCCTTGACTATTGTGTCTTATAAACCTAGCCTATTCCACTGATCGACTATTCTGTTTCTTAGCCAGTATCAAATGGTTTTGATGACTGCTGCTTTTAATATAGTTTTAGGTCTGGTATAGGCTAGACCACCTTCAGAATAAATAGTTTTCAACATTCACCTGTGCAAAACCTTGTGTTCCAAATTTTTCTTCCTCCATAAAACAGCAAACGTTTCAATAGAGGTTAAGTTATAAACATGAGCAATTCTTTTAAACATATTTCCATATTTATCATGCTGTGCAACAAAAACAAAAATCAGAACAAAAGGGGAAAATACTATTTTTGATCCACATTTATTCTCCATAGTTCTCTCTCTGGATGCTCTTTCCTTCACAAGTCTATTAGAATTGCTTTGAAGCACTTCATTGTTGAAAAGAGCCGAGTCCATTACTGTTGATCATCATACAATCCTGTTGTCATTGTATACAGTGTTCTCTTGGTTGTACTTACTTCATTCACTATCAGTTCATGTAAATCTTTCCAGGCTTTTTTGAAATCAGTCAGCTTATCGTTTCTTGTAGAACAATAATATATTCATATACCATAACTTACTCAGCCATTCTCCAACTGATGAACATCCACTCAATTTTTAGTTCTTTGCCACCATAAAAGTTTTTGCATTTGTGGGTCCTTTTCCTCTTTTTATGAGTTCTTTGGGATACAGACCCAGCAGAGACATTGTTGGGTAAAAAGGTATTTATGGTTTGATGGCCCTTTGGGCATAGTTCCAAATTGCTCTCCAGAATGGTTAGATCATTTCACAATTCCACCAGCAATGCATTAGTGTCTCAGTTTCCCCACATTCCCTTCCTACATTTATCATTCTCTTTTCCTGTCATCTTAGCCAATCAGAGAGGTGAGAAGTGATACCTCAGAGTTGTCTTAATTTTCATTTCTCTAAGAGTGATTTAGAACATTTTTTCATATGTTTAGAAATGGCTTTAATTTTTTGATCTGAAAATTATCTGTTCATATCCTTTGACCATTTCTTGAATAGAGAATGGCTTGTATCCTTATAAATTTGAGTCAGTTCTCTATATATTTTAGAAATGAATCTTGATCAGAAATCCTGGATGTAAAAAATTTTTCCCCAACTTTCTGCTTCCCTTCTAGGCTGCATTTGTTTTGTTTTGTGCAAAAATATTTTGATTTTATGTAATGAGAATTATCCATTTTGCATTTCATAATGTTCTCTAGTTCTGATCCCTCCCTTTTCCACAGATCTGAGAGCTAGACTATCCTTTGTTCTCCTAATTTGCTTAGTGTCACCATTTATATCTAAATCAATGAACCCATTTTGATGTTAGATGTTGGTCAGTTTCTGCCATTATTTTCTGGTTTTCCCAGAAGTTTTTGTCAAGTAAAAGTACTTATCCTAGAAGCCGGAGTTGGATTTATCAAACACTAGATTATTATAATTATTGACTATTGTATCTTGTGAACCTAACCTATTGTATTCCACTGATCTACTACTCTATTTCTTAGCTAGTATCAAATAGTTTTGATGATCACGACTTTATAATATAGTTTTAGGTCTGCTATAGTCAAGCCACTTTCCTTTGCATTTTTTCTTCATTACCTCCCTTGAAATTCTTGGATAAATTATTCTTAGTTTATTATAAACTCCTATATTTTGCCTTCTTTAATATCTTTTTCTTAACTCTTATATTGGTGGCTGCTAAATCATGTGTGATTTTGATTAACTCTGTGCTACTTGATTTCTTTCTTTATGGTTGCTTGCAGTATTTTTTTCCTTTGACGTCTAGATTTTGGTTATGACATTGCTGGGAATTTTTGTTTTGGTATTTATTTCAGGAAGTGACCTATGAATTCTTTCTATTACTGCTTTGCCCTCTGTTTCTAAGAATTTACCTGCTTCAATTGACCTCTGCTTTCTTGCTGCCCCTATTATTGGACAAAACTAGAAGCCTTTGTCACTGAAGTCATTTTTGTTGAGTCAGACAATTTTAGAGTTATAAAAGTCCTTAATTTATCATACACTTCCAATTAGTATTTTAAATTTGAGGAAGTTAAAATACAGTAAAGGAGAGGACAATTTTCTAGGTTTGTGTCTTGATCTACCCTAACACTATAATATCTCTTTATGATGGGATTTATTTTTTGTTTGTTTCTTCATACTTTTAATCTTCTCTCAGAGTTTGGACTCAGTATTAGGTCTATAGCACTTCTGGAGGGAAGGTCTAGTCTGGTTCTGTTGTTCTGTTCTTTAGGTATTGAGTGTTATGCTATTCCAGAATCTCTGGGACAGACAGGGGACCTACAAGCTTTTATTGCTTCCAAAGTGGTCTAATCAAGAGTTCTGTTTATTCTGTGACAGAATTGTAGGTTTTCTTTTGGGTTGGAATGCCTTCCTTGCTTATTCCTTTGCAGGTGGGGCTAGAGATTCTGCTCTCCTACATCCGAATTCTCTACTATAGCTTACTTCTCAACTTTCTCATTTTCAGTAGACAGCACAAGGCCTTCTTTCCTGGGTATGTAACTCCTCAGTCCTCCACATTAGATCTATACTTAGAATGGGAGAGTAAGTGACCTGCCAGTTGCCAACTGTACCCATTATGATGCCCTGTGTGGCTCTGAGACTTCATCTTGCCCTCATGCTCAGCCATTTCCTTGGGCACTTCATTTGGCCAGATAACCATTCCCAATGTCAGCAGATCTGTGCCTGTTACTGATCTGGGTGGGATTAATGACTTGCTGACTTTTTTTCTGAATTTCTCCACCAAATTTGATCTGGTGCATTTTTTATGTCTGGGAATTTTGCACTGCTTTCTACTCTGCCATTGTCTTGACTTCCCCCTCTCCTTTACTTCAGGTTGTTTTCCACATGTAACACAGTATGTGAATAATACAATATCCCATTTATAATATGCTTCAAAGCAAACATTGATAATAAATCCAAAAATGAAATAACAATGAAATTTTTAAACAGGAATGATACGGCTTACTTACAACCAGAAAGGTACTTATTAAGATTAGCAAACAGTGATTCTGAAATTGTAGAAGTCTGCATTGTTGTTTTTTATATCAGGAGGGGAGAGGTTACCAGCATAATCAATGTGTTCCTCTTTTAATACCAATCTTTAGAGAAGCCAGAGTGTTTTAAAGTGGGAATCTATCAAACTGAGGTTGAAGACCTAGGTGAACAACAATGTTGGTAGGTGGTTTGCCCAATGAAGTCTTTTTTTCCCAAGTGATCTCTTGCTTCTTAAGAGGCATGCAATAGAGATTCTAAGCCCTGTGAAAGTCTTTAACACATATTGTTAGGATGTCATAATAAGTTGAAAACATAGCAGTCATAAAGGTAAGCTGCTGTTTTGTTATTTTGTTCTATTATATGATGAATAGATCAGTCCAGGATTGACAGAGTTGTTGAATTAATTAGTGGAAACTGGCATGTCTCAGTTCAATTAAAAATGATACCTATTTTTCTTGTATATTATGCATACCATTATAGCAGTGCTATTTATAATACAGGAAAAACAGCATTTTTAATTTTGCAAAATGCTTTACAATCCCTTGAGGTAAACATTATTGTTATCAATGACATTTTACAGATGAAGAAACTGACCTTCTTGCTAAATGACTTGCCTAGAATCACACAGCTACAGAGGGTCTGAGGCAAATTTGAATCCAATTGTTTCTAATTCCAAGACCAGTGCTATATATTACATCACACTGGCAGTAGGATGAAAAAGGAAGTTGGTAAGAAAACAATTTGAGAGTTTAGTAAGGAAAGGGAAAGAAAGTTAAATATGACTAGGTAGATTCTTAGTAAGAGATTGATGGATCAGGAGATAAAGCCTTCTACAAACAATTTGCCACAGCTTTTTGCCAGGACAGTTTCTCTCAAGAATTTTTCAGTGACCAGAGAATTTGTCTTTCTGCCATGATCAGGTGATTGTTAACAACTCAAAGTTAACTGGTCTTCCTCTTGGAAGATAAAAGAGAAGGTAAAGAAATTCACTAGGTGTTTTAAAACATGGAAGATTATCAGTGTGGAAATAAAGAACAAAAAAGATATAAGGTATTGGGGGAAAATCCCTACCTGTGTTGAGCAGAAGGATCATTAGATACTTTGAGCTAAGGAATGGATTTAATCCTTCAGTCTCAAGGGGAAAGAACTGGAACCTCTTATGAAGAAGTATATGAAGTCTGTCCTCCAATGAAGGCATCCTTGTCCATCTAGAGACACCATTTAGTAAAAGAATAAGTTCTGGGGCAAGTTGGGAGTCTGTGCTGAAAAATAGAAGCAGATCTTTGGTGACCAGATAATGATAGAGAGGTCTGTCTTGTGTCTTTCTGGAGCATGTAACTAGGATGTGACTAAAAACCATACAAGAATGCCAGCATGATTACCACCATTTTATGGTGATGACCTGGACTTGATTCTCACCAAAAAAGAATTGAGATAGAGATGATGGGAACTTTGCAGTGTACTGACCACTCCAGGTTTAAAATGTATGGTGGGCAAGACAAAAGTTGGGCATAATCTGATAAGGACTTTAGAGTTTGAGAGAGGATTCAGAGAAAGAATTAAATTTAATTTTGAGAATTTCACCCAGGAGGGAAGAATTATGGAAGAATGAAATTCCAAACAGGTAAAGAGAAACAGTTCTAGTGAGGGAGAAAGGAAGCTCTAAAGAGAAGCTAGTGAGTGCCCAAGGAATTCTACCAACTTGGAATTTTTTGTTTGTTTGTTTTTTAATTGTTTTTTTTTCAGTTCCAAATTATTTCTCCTTTCACTTTCTCTCCAACCCATGGAGAAGGCAAGAAATCTAATATCCATTATACATATGAAGTCATGCAAAATATATTTCCACATTAGTGATGTGGGGAAAAAAAGGTAAGAAAAATAAAGATAGGAGAAAAAAATTAGGCTTTTCTCTCCAGAGATGCATAGCATAAGTTGTAGTGGATCACTATATTGGTTAAAGTTACTAAAGTTTTTCACAGTTGCTTATCTTTATAATGTTGTTACTTTATAATGTTGATTGTTCTTCTGGCTCTGCTTTCTTCACTTTATGTCAACTCGTATTGGGCTAACCAGGGTTTTTCTGAAACCTTCCCATCAGTCATTTACCACCTTGTTCAGCTGTTCCCTATTTGATGGACATCCTCTTCAGTCAAATCTTTGCCATCACAAAATGAATCACTATAAATATTTTTATACATAAAAGTGCCCTTCCTTTTTCTTTGGTCTCCTTGGGGTATACATCTACTATTGGTATTGCTAGACCAAAGGGTATGTACATAGTTTTCTAACTTTTTGGGGACATAGTTCCAAATTGTTTTCCAGAATGGTTAGACGAGTTTATAGCTCCATCAACAATGCATTAATATACCTATTTTTCACATCCCCATCAATATTTATTTTCTTTTTCTATTATATAAACTGATGAATATGAAGTGATAACCCAAAATTGTTTTAATTTGCATTTCTCTAATTAATAGTGATTTTGAACATTGTTTTAATATGATGATAGTTTTGATTTCTTCCTCTGAAAACTGTTCATATCTTTGACCATTTGTCCATTTGGTGCCTAGCTCCTATTTTTATAAATTTGGACTAATTCTCTATATATTTGAAAATGCTTCTAATTTTGGCTGTGTGGGGTTTTCTTTGTATAAAACCTTTGTAACTTTGATAATCAGAATTAGCCATTCTACTTCCCATTAACCTCTCTATTTCTTCTTTGATTATGAACTCTTTCCTTATCCAAAGATCTGATAGATAATTTTTTTTCCATGCTTCCCTAATTTGCTCATGAAAATCACTATGTTTAAATTGTGTATTCATTTTGAATTTATGCTAGTATACACAGTGAGATGTTGGTCTGTGCCTGATCCTCTTCTCCCCGCCCCCCAGGCAATTGGAGTTAAGTGACTTGCCCAGGATCATACAGCTAAGAAGTGTTAAATGTTTGTGGCCAAACTTGAACTCAGGTCCTCCGGACTTCAGGGCTGGTGCTCTATCTACTGCACCACCTAGCTCCCCAATGCCTAATTTTTTTTTAAATTACTTAACAGTTTTTCTAGCAATTTTTGCCAGATAGTGAGTTTTTGCTCCAATATTTGGGTAGGTTTATTAAATTTGCCTCTATATTTCATTTATACTATTGATCAACTTCTCTCTTTCCTATATAGCATCAGATGCCTTCCTAATTATTGCTTCAAAATACATTTTGAGATTTAGTACTGTTTTGCAGCTCCTTTCACAGTTTTTTCCATTGATTTCCTTGATTGTCTTGTTCTTCTGGATGAATATTGTTGCAATATTTTTCTAGTTCTATAAACTGAATAAGTAAATTAATTTAAGCAATATTGCCATTTTTATCTTTTTCTTGGCTGCTGTTGATAATGTATAGAGCTACTGATGATTTATGCGGGTTTATATCCTATAACTTTGCTAAAATTGTTCATTTGTTTCAACAAGTTTTTTTAGTTGATTTTGGAGGGTTCTCTAAGTGTATCATGTCATTTGTAAAGAATGATAGTTTTGTTCTTTATTAAACCTGTACTTATTCCTTCAGTTTCTTTTTCTTGTCTTTTTGTTATAGCTAGCATTTCTAGTACAGTATTAAGTAATAATGGTAGTAACAGACATCCTTTACCTCTCTTTTTATTGGAAAGATTTTTGGTTTGTCTTCATTACAGATAATGTTGCTCTTGGTTTTAAATAGATGATACTTATTTTAAGAAAAGCTTCATTTATTCCTCTATTGTTTTTAATGGAAATGTATATTGTATTTTCTCAAGAACCTTTTCTGCATTTATATAATCATATGACTGTTATATTTGTTACTGATATGATTAATTATTCTTATAGTTTTTCTAATAACGAACCATTCCCACATTTCTGGTATAAAAACAGTCTATCATAGTGTATAATCTTTGCGATATCTTCCCTAATCTCTTAGTTAACATTTGATTTAAATTTTTTGCATCAGACTTGTTAGGGAAATTAAGCTATAATTTTCTTTCTCTGTCTCTCCTTGTTAGCGGTATCAAAACTATTTTATGTTATAGAAGGAATTTGGTGTAGGACTCCTTTTAATCTGTTTTTTCAAACTGTTAATATAATAGTAGAATTGATCTGTTTGATAGAATTCACTTGGAAATCCATGTAATTCTTGGTTTTTTTTTTGGTAATTATGGTTTTTTGGGGGGGAGGAGCTCATTTATGACTTTTAATTTTTCTAAAATAGGGTTAAGTTTTCTATTTCTTATTTTGTAAATCTGGACAATTAATATTTTTGTAAACATTCATCCATTTCATTGGGATTGCCAGTTCTATGTGCATATAGTTAAACAAAATAACTCCCAGCAATTGCTTTAATTTCATCTTCATTTTCATTTTTTGATACTGGTGATTTGTTTTTGTTTTTGTTTTTGTTTTTGTTTTCAAATTAGCCAATTATTTATTTGTTTATTTTTGTTTTTTTTTTTTTTTTAAGCTCAGTTCAGGGAAGATGGCAGAGTAGGTTGGTAAATTTCAAGCTCTTCCAATTTCCCCACAAATAGAACAAATTTGCACTTCAAGGCCAACATAAACTGGTGAAAAACCAAGAAGAACTGGGGCAGAACTGGGGGTCTCTGCATAATATTTGACAAGATCTGAAGACTGACCCCAGGCCAGAATTAGCCTGCCTGAAGTGCAAACACCTCCAGGCTAGCTCCACAGAAACATCATGTGGAGATCCCTTGGGCTAGCTGGGTGTGGCTGGAGCCTCAGCAGGAACCATGGACAATTTCACCTCCCAGATTGTTGATTGAATGGGGTTTGAGTACTGGAAGACAGAGTGAGCCTCATCCGATTGGAAAGCTAGGCCCAACTGTACTGCTGAGATGCAGCCTGGGCAAGAAGGAATCAGTGCCTGGTGAGTGCAGAAGCAGTGGGACAGGGGCACTGTTGGCTGTGGGCACTTGCAGAAGAGGGGAGCTCTTGGTTTGGGGTTCCTGGTGAAAGGGGAGAGCTGAAGGGAAGCTTGAGGCATCATTCTGTCCCACACCCCCACCATTAGAGGTACATATACTAACACCTCTTATTTAAAAAAAAAAATTAACTGGCAAAGAAGAAAGAACCATTTAAAATATATTATGGGAACCAGGAAGACCAGGATTCATCTTCAGAGGAGAACACTTTAGTTTAAAAAAAAAAAAAAAAAAAAGCTTCTGCCCCAGAGTAACATAAAATGGCTCTCTGCCCAGAGAGTTTATAAAAGAATTCAAAAATCAAATGAGAGACATTGAGGAAAAACTAAAGAAAAAATTAAAACCATCTAAGAAAAACAAGAAGATTATAAAAAAAAGTTAACCAATTAGAAAAGGAGGTACAGTTTCAAAAATGAAAATAGCTTTGAAATTAGAATCAGGCAAGGGGAAGCCAATGAAACGATGAGAAACCAAGAAATAACAAAACAGGTTATAAAGAATGAAAAAAAAAGAATGTGAAACATCTCATAAGAAAAACAACACATCTGGAAAGCAGATCAAGAGACAATATAAGAATAATTGTACTGCCAAAAAGTTGTGACCATAAAGAGAACTTGGACACAATCATATAGGAAATAATTCTAGAAAATTGTCCTGGAGTGATGGAACATGAGGGAAAAGTAGGAATAGGGGAAAAAATCACTACCTCAAAGAGATCCTTTGTGGAAAACACATAGAAACTTTATTACCAATTTTCCAGACCCCCAGATTAAAGTGAAAATTTTGCAAAAAACAATTCAGATACGCTGGAGCTGAAATTAGAATTGTACAAGACTTATCAGAAGCTATAAGATCTCAGGTCTTGGAATCATATCTACAGACAAGCAAAAGAACTTAGGCTTGTGGCCAAAAATATCATAGCCAGCAAAATTATCCATAATTTTCAATGAGAATAAAACAGACGTTCAACAAACTTGCAGATTTTCAGCTATCAACCAAACCCGAACTTAACAGAAAATTTAACAAATAAGAGCCAAATTCAAAGAGCAGTTTTAAGGAACTTAACATGTTCAAACTGTTTAAACATGGACAGATTGATTTTTTAACATGGGAAATGTATACTTTATGTTTAAAATTTATATCAACATTAGAGTAAGCTCAAAAGAAATATTGGCAGGCACAGTGGATAGAGCAAGGGCCCTGAAGTCAGGAGGACCCGATTTCAAGTCTCGTCTCAGACACTTAACACTTACTAGCTGTGTGATCCTGGGCAAGTCACTTAACCACAATTGCCTCATCAAAAAGAAATACTGGCAGAATAAAGGTAAAAATAGTAGTCATATTATACCAATGACATACAGAGGAAGAGTTGACAGAAGGTATTAGATGGTGAGGAGGACTCTTACTTCTGAAAACCTATTCACATTGGGAATGGGTTCAATAGATAACATGATACATATACCATGAAGGGCATAGCACCCTCCACAATTTATAAAGAAATAAGAGGGAAGGGATAAGTGAATGGGGAAACAAAGGGTGAGGGAAGGAAGGTTAAGTAATAGTAAGACAAGTTATGGAGCAGAATTTAATGAAAGAGTCATCAGGGATAGGAAAGACATGTATGTGAATTTATGTATGTATATATCCACATATATATACATAAATGTATCTTAACTATAGCTTGCTTGGGGGTAGGAGGGATGAAAGGGAAATATGTGTATATGTATGTATTTACATAAGTAGCATAGTATATGTAAATATATGCTTCCTTAACTATAACCTGCTTGGAGGTAGTGGGAGTAATTAAAGGGGGAAAAGAGAATAAAATAAATAAGGTGCACAGCAGAGAACAAATTTACAAGGAAGTAAAGATGGATAATATTCATGAAGGTAATTTCTTCTGCTAATATATAAACTTTCTTCAATTGCTATTTGTTGTCATAATTTGAATCCTCCCTGATGATGTTCTGCTGGGAATATACTAATATTCTCTTTTGTATTGCTTTTGTGTTATTCTTTTTGCTTATTCTGTATTTTCAAATAAAATAAATTTGGGGGGCTGGGGAATTTAAAAATAAAATAAAATAAATCCAGTTCTAGTTTTATTAGTTCAATATTTTTGGTTTGGTGGGGGTTTTTAGTTTAGTTTTTTTTTTTTTTTAAGCTTTCAGTTTTTCTAATCTCTCCTTTGATTTTCAGGATTTTCACTTAATTGGAATTTTTTTTTTTTAATTTGCATGCATACTTCATTGACTTGTTCTTTCTCTCTTTAATTGCGTAAGCATTTAGAGATGTAAATTTTTCCATAAGTACTGCTTTGGCTGTGTCCCTCAAATTTTGGTATGTTGTCTCATTGTTATGATCCTTAATGAAATACTGTTTCAATTGTTCTTTGATCTACTCATTCTTCAGAATTAGAGCAAGAATGTAATTTTTATAACACTATTGCACCAAAAATATATTTAGTATTTTTGCTTTTCTATGTTTGTGTGATTTTATGCCCTAGTACATGGTCAGTTTTCGTGAAAATACCATATATGGCTGATTTAAATGAAAAAAAAAAAAAGGCATATGCATATTCCCATTTAATTTTCTCTAGAGGTTTATCATATCTAATTTTTCTAAAATCTTCTTCATCTCCTTAACTTCTTTCTTATCTGTTTTATAGTTAGATTTATCTAGGTCTGAGAGAGGTAATTGAGGTTCTCCCTCACCAATCTAGATACTATTTTCTCCTGTAATTCATTAAATTTTACTTTAAAAATCTGTATGCTATACCATTAGGTGCATATAAATTCAATATTGATATTAATTTTTTTTTAATTTTAAAAAAAAAGAAAAATTATATATATACCAAAAATATTCATAGCAGCTCTTTTCTCAGGGGGAAAAAAAAAGAAATTAAGGGAATGCTCATCAATTGGGGAATTGTTCAATAAGCTGTGGTATGTGTTTATAATGGAATATCATTATTCTATGGGAAATGATGAGCAGAATGCTCTCAGGGGAAAAAAAATTCTGGAAAGACCTCCATAAATTCAAGCAAAGTAAAATATACTGTGTATAGAAAGTAATAGCAGTGTTCTGAGATGACCAGCTGTAAATGACTTTGCTGTTCTCAGTAGTACAGTCATCCATGATTATTCTGAAAGACTTATATTGAAAAATCTTACCCATAACCAGAGAAGGAATTGATTGAATACAGTTTGAAGCATTCTCTTTCTCTGTCTCTCTTTTTGACTTAATTTTTCTTGAGGGTTTTTATTTTCATTATGGTGAGAGATCCATGTTTTCATTCACAACTTGACTTTTATGGAAATGCTTTACATAACTTCACCTGTGGTTTCTTAATTGTGGGTAGGGATAAGGGAGAGAACCTAGAACTCAAAAATTAAAAAAAACAAATGTAGAAATTTTTTTTGTTTTGATTGTAACTGGGGAAAATATTAAATAAATACAAATAAATATTAAAATTTTTTATTCATAATACCTTTAAGCCAGGAGTAATTTCTCTGATTATCTCTTTTAATTAAGTACTTTTGCTTTTGCTTTATCTGAGATCATGATTGTAACTCCTGCCTTTTTAATTTCCACTTTAGGCTCTTATTTTTAACTGTGTGTATATATTTCAAGTGTGTCTCTTGTAAACAAAATATTGTAAGTCTGCTTTCTATTCCATTCTGCTATCATCATCCATTTTATGGGTGAAGTCATCCCATTTACATTCTGTTTTTATTATTGTCCTCAAAAATGTTTTGCTTCTGATTATTGTCTTTTAATCTAACCTTCCTTTTATCACTGCTTTTCTCCCTCATCCTCTTCTTTTAGTCCTTTCCCCTTCTACTTCTCTGTTGGGTAGGATACATTTTTATATCTGTTTGTATTTGTCTGGTGTCTATATTTTTTCCCTCCTTGAGCAGTTCAGATGAAAAATTGGTTCAAATGTTGCCCATATTCCTCCTCCATTTACTACCTTCCCTTATAGAAACTTTTCCTTTCACACTTTTTTTTAATGTGAGATAATTTCCCCTTTTTTCTTCTCCAAGTAGATTCCTCCTAACTGTCCTAATGATGCTAAAGGAATCACAATGTATCATCTCCCGATATAGGAATATAAACAACTTAAAATTATTAATTCCCTTATAATTTCATTCATATTTATCTTGTTATATTTGTCAGATTTTCTATTCCGCTCTGGTCTTTAAAGCAGGAATGCTTGAAAGTTCCTTATGTCATGAAATGTCCATTTTTTCTCTTTTAAAACTTAGTTTTGTTGGGTAATTATTCTTAGTGGTAATCCTAACTCCTTTGCCTTCCAGAATGTAACATCCCATGCCCTGTGCTCTTTTATAGTGCTAGTTTTTAAATCTTATGTTATCCTTACTGTGGTATTTGAATGATTTCTTTCTTGGTGCTTGTAGTATTTTCTCCTTGATCTTCAAGCTATGAAATTTGGCTATATTCCTGGCTATATTATTTGGGAATTCTTTCAGGAAATTATCAAGTAGGTTCTTTTAATTTCTACTCTGGTTATTAGATATGTAAGCAATTTTACATTCTAATCATTTGAAATAGATCATGGCTTTGATCATGGCTTTCAGATAGTCTTAATTTTTAAACTGTCTCTTTTTGATCTATATTTCAGGTCAGTTATTTTTCTCTGAGATATTTCATGTTTTCTTTTTCCCCCCAGTCCTTTGACCTTGTTTTGCTATTTCTTGATGTTTCATACAGTCATTCTCTCCTATTTCACCAATTCTAATTTTTAGGAAATTTAGTTTAATATGGTTTTGTACCTTCTTTGTCATTTGGCAATTATGCTTTTTTAAGGAGTTATTTTCTTCAATATTTTTAAATATATCTCTTTTACCAAACTATTAATTCTCTTTAAATAATTTTCTTTCCTCATTCTCATTAATATTGCCAATTTTTCCTCTACTGTGCTTATTTAATTTTTTAATTCCCCCTTTTATCACTTTCTATAGCACTCTAGGAATTTTTGTTGGACTTAGGTTCAGTCTGCAAAAGTTTTTTTTTGGTTTTTTTGGGTTTTTTGAGGCTTTATTTGTAAATACTTTTATATATCATTGTATTTGGAATTTGTGTCTTAAGCTTTCCTGTAACCATAAAAGTTCTTTTTTGATCAAGTTCTTATGTTGTTTGCTGAATTTTTTTCCAACCTATTTCTTGAACTAATATATTGTGGTTGGGTTATGTTCACCTCTTAGAGGGGAATGGCTGACAGGTCCAAACTTTTTGTCTTATGTCATTCTGCTTTCTCAGCTCAGTAGAGGCTTCTTTAAGTTTTTGGTGCTTCCAAAGTGGGGTGAACTGGATATAATCACTGATTCCCTGATCTGTGCTCTGAGATAGGGCCCCTACTCCCTCACTTCTTTCTAACCAGGTGTTGGGTCTCCTCACTGTCCAAAGTGTATTTGGTACATTCTTGGCCAGGCCCCTTTTCTAAGCTGTCCTGGGCTGGGAAAATTATTTAGAGTGACTTTTTTTTTTTTTTAATTGTTTCCTTGCTCAGAATTTTTTGTTGTTTTCTTTGGACATTTTGTGGAAGATTTAGCAGCTGTGACTTTTCACTCTACCCTCTTTACTTGTCTCTTCCCTACTTTGGGTTTTAAGAAGCATGTACAGAAGATGGAGGTAAGAGCAGGTAATGGAGAATAAATCCAAAAATATGGCATAGTTTAATAAGAATAAGTTGAAGTTAGCTGAAAAAGCTAATCCATTAAAATTGTTTTTAAAATTGTTTGTAGGGAAAGAGGGGGATCATAAGAAAAATATAAAACTTGCTCAGGGTGGATAGGATAAGAGCAGTTGTAGTTGAAGTGAAGAAGAATCTTTTAACTATGGGCAAGTTATTTAGACTTCAGTTCTTAGTAAAATTCTGCAATTTAATAAAGGGATGTTTAATGAACCTTTAGAAAAGAAAGCAGAGATCAACATAGTTTCATCAAGAGCAAACATAAATTTGGACACTAATGTATTGTTGGTGAGATTATGAAGTGATCCAATCTTTCTTGAAAGCAATTTGGAATTCTCCCCAAAGGGCTATGAATACCTTTTAACTCAAAAATACTACTCCCAGATCTGTGTCCTAAAGAGAGCAGAAGATCAAAGAAAAAAGAAAAGGGCTTCTATTTGCAAAAATTTATAAGAGCTATTTTTGTGGTGGTAAAGAATTAGAAATTAGGGGGAATGCCCATCAACTGGGGAATGATTGAACAAATTGTGATGTATAAATGTGATGGAATCTCATTATGGTGTAAGAAATGATGAGCAGGACGACTTCAGAAAAACCTAGAAAGGTATATAAACTATTGTAAAGTGAGCAGAACCAGGAGAATGGCCTACCCAGTAACAATAGTTTAAATATAAACAGATGGAAAAGATTAACTTTTCTGTTCAATATAAAGATCCAAGAGAGTTCTGGAGGACTTAGGAAAAATCATATCCATCTCCAGAGAAAGAACTGATGGACTCTGAATGCAAATTGAAGCATAGTTTTGTTATTCTGTCAGCAAGCACTTATTAATCACTTACTATGGGCCAGATACTACCAAGCACTGGGCATGCAAAGAAAGTCAAGAGCACAATCTAGGAACTCACATTCTAATGGAGGAGACAACCCACAAACAACTCTGCAACTACAAGATCTGTGCAGAGAAATGGGCGGTCATCCCAGTAGGAAGGAAAGCATGAGGACAGGCCTGTTGCAGAAGGTGAGATTCACTCAGTCTTGAAGAAAGCCAGTATGTGGAAGTGAGGAGGGAGAGCTTTCCAGGCATGGGAGACAGCTGGTGCAAAGTCCCAAAGCCATTGTAGGGCGTAGTGGACATCACCAAGGCCCAGGGCTGAAGTGTACAGTACATGAAGGGGAATCGGGTGTAAAAGACTGACCATGAATGTCTGGGAGAGTCTTTACTAGAATCCCTCAGAATGTGTGTTGGGCCCTGTTTTTATTAGTTTATTTGAAGACATAGATAGCATGCTTAGCAAATTTCTTAGTTGACACTGTCAATGACATAAAACATAGCTAGAACTCAACAGGCACATCTCATAGGACAAAATATAACTGCTACTGAGAGGCAGCATTGGCTAGAAGCTGCAAAGCTGGTGGAGGAATCAGAAAGCCCTGGGTTTGAGTCCCATCTCTGGCAAATGCTGGCTCTATGATCTTAGAGGCAGGTTAACTTAATTTCTTGCTTCCACTCATACTAAGTAGCAGAGTTGTTTCTCTGCATTGGATTACATGGATGACATTACAGGTCCAAAGCAAAAAAAAAAGACTGGAGGGGTGGCCTTCATGGGCCAGAAGATGGTGTGCATTTTGGTCCTCACCTTCTTCAGTATCTGTAGCAACTCTGAGATTCTGAAGTTTTGCAAGATGCTACTCAGCTTCCATCCTTTGATGAACTCACAAATCTAAACTTCCTTCCCTTGGCTCCCTACACTGAAATTCAGAAATTTGCCTTTGTCACACTCTGGCTTAGTATATACAGGCACCTTGCCCATCGTGGTGCTCATGAGCACACACATGCTAGACTGGGCCTCTTAAACTTTCTCCACTCAAGACTTTTTTTTTAGGTGACCCTAAGAATATAAATATATAAAATCAAACATCTAATGATAACAAACCATAAAGAAATTTATTTTAAAATAATCTTTGACATATAATTTTACCACTTGTTAAAGGTGAAAACAAATTTGCATATGAATGAGATGGATATGGTTGTTTACTTTTGTATAAAGTATTAAATCTTGGAATATTTAATACCTTTTACTGTTGCCAAATTTTTCATGACCCCTCACATTGTTATGTGACCCTCTCTGAGGTCAAGACCCACAATTTAAGAAACTTAGCACTATACTGGAATAATGAGAGTGGTGTGAGAGATCCTGGGCCATTTCACAGACATCATGAAAAGCTTCCTGTGCTGGACAGAGACAAAAGAAGATCCTTCTTATTCTCCCCATGAGACCACATCCAGGACATTTCTGGTTCCAGTTTTCTTCTAGGCACCACACTGAGGAAGGGCCTTACTTACCTGAAGAGGGTTGACTTAATTTAGGCATTTATTAGGCACTGAGTTCCTGGCATGACTCAAAAGTTACAAAGACAAAATGAACTATTCCTTTGCCCTCAGAGTATTTATATTTTGTTGGAGGAAGCTACACATAGAACACATAAGTAAATGTACAATATAGTCATTCTGGGGGGTGTTATGAAGGGCTATTGGTTGACAACAGAACAGCAGTTCTAAGGGGGTACAATGGAACAATGAAAGGGTGGGGAAGAGTGGGCTAGGGGCCGCCTTGCTTGAGTATCTTGGAGCTGGGAGTGGAAGTCAGGGAACTTCAGTCTGATCAATCTACAATTCAGAAACATTGATACAGAATGGAGCCCTTGGGTAGCTGGTTGTCACACACTGTTAGCCGGACTGAAGGTAATGTAGATTTTGTTATCTGGAAGTAATGGGTGGAGGTATGTGCTCACCAGCAGAGCCAACATTCAGTCTCTGGACTGTTTGACTGTTGAGGTCGGGGCCCATTTATTCCTTGGACCTTGTCCTTAGAGGCATGCTTGAGGCATGTTTGAATGGGTGATACTCTCTTTCCTCCCCTCTACACCTCCTTCCCCCCCCCCCCCCCCGCCAGTTCAACTTAGTTCTCTAGTATCAAGAATTATTTCTCTCAAGAAGGATCCAGAAGATGTGGCGTATGAAAATTGATTAGGAATATTTCACCAGGAAAAGATAAGATATAGGGGCTATACCATAAGTGTGTAAAGTATTGTTTTGTGGAAGGAGTGAATAGACTTATTTTGTTTAACTCCAAAGGTATGAACTAGGAGTGGTAGGTGGAAATTATGAAGAAGCAAATTTAAATTTGATGTCCAGAAAGACTTCTTAACAGATCCAAAACTAGACATCCTTGCTCCTGCTCAAGTTAGTGCATTTCCCGCCACTGGCAGTCTTTAAACATAAAGATTGGATAATGACCAGGCTTATTTCTGAGAGGAAAAGAAAGTTCTGAGATTGCCTGCAGTATTCCTTCCTGGGCCAATAGTTCTGTCATGTCTTTTTTCTGTTTTGGCTTGAACTCACATTGTAGGCTTGGCATCTGAAAGCCTCACTTTCCTTCTGGGGACCCTTATATTTTGGGTCTAATAGTCTTTTGTGACTGTGAATGTGATCTTCCTATTGAAGTTAGGGTTTGAGAGATTTGAAAGTAGATTCTCTCCCAGAGTCACTTCTCTCACCAAATTGGTTCTGGTCAGATCTTCCTAGAGACTTTGACAACTCTGATTTGCTCTGCAAGCAGCAACTTGTCCTATATGGGGAATAGGGTCATCCTTCTGCCTACTAACATGAAACTGCAGACGATCAGTAGGGACCATCTCTTTCCAAAATCAACAATTGGCTGGTGGGATGTGGGTTCCACAGGTGAACTCACTTCTTCCCCATTCCAGCAGAGCCTGAGCAGCCAGGCTCTTAAACTGAGACACAGCAAAATGTGGTACTGGGTTCTCATCTGGTTTACTAACTTAACTGAGCTGTCATTTTGCCTATCCTCTTTTTCACAATGTCCCTCATCCCCAATTCTCTGGATCTCTTCAGAAGAGTACATCTTAATATCCCGTAGCATTCAACTCTCCTTACCTCCTATTTCCTATCTTGTTCCTATTGAATAAAGTATAAGACCCTTCCAGATCTTTTCTCTCTTGGATGTGAAGTTGTTCTAAGCATAGGGAACAAGAACAAAAGAATGAGGGTAGTTAAATTCAGGGTATGTTAGCAGACTTAGTAGATGGCACAACATTTAAATTGCCTGGAGTGTGGTGCACATGAGGCTGGGAAGGGAGGGACATAGCAGGCTGATGGTGGCTTGAGTGTCAGGACGAGAGAAGTGTAGTAAGCCATGGCAAAGTTTTTGGCGTAACCAAGTAAAATGAAGTGTCAAAAAGATCCCTGCTAAATACTGCTAGAAACACCCAGAAATGATGCTGATCATTAGTAGGCATCTGATTCTTTCCAGCTCAATGCCCTTAAAAACTTAAGTTCTTGTTATGCATTTCGACCCATGGACCCCTACCTTGTTTGGGGCTGATTGTCAATATGTCCCTTTCCTCTCTTCTCTCCTCAGTCTATGAGAAAGAAGACCAGCTGTTGTGGGATCCTAATGTCCTTCCTGAAGGGGAAGTAGAAGAGTTTCTGTACCGGGCAGTGAACCGGCAGTGGGACGAGATGACCACCTCTCAGATCCCTGTTGGGGTAACTGTGAAAGACAATGAGCAGGTGAGAGTGAGTGCAAGGGACAGTGCTCCTGCTTCTGGACTGGGTCACCTGAGCCTGGTTTAGAACAAGGCATTGTGTGCTTAGATATGAGAACCTGGTTTTAGATCCTCACTTTTTTACATAGGTGATCTCAAGAAATTCATAGTTTCTTTTTGGACTTTAATTTCTCTAACTTTAAAATTGAAGGCGTTGCATTAGATCCCACTTGGTTCTAAAACCTATGATCTTAAGAATTAAATCTCAACTGTCTTAATTTACTTAGTTGGGAATAAATGAGTAGAGAACTAATTTCTGCCACAAAATTAGAATAGCCCGTAAATGTGAACCAGTTCGCAAAAGGCTCAATGACTCTGTATATGTGACACATGGTGAGGTATAGGAAAGTTGGCATGTGTCCTTCAGTGTCACAAAAGACAGCCAGAGCTTTCTCCAAACCAGCATGGCAGCCTGGCAAGTGCACAAAGCCTGACTCTGGTCCATTGCTATGGCCATGTGCTCTGTTCAGCCTAAGCGTCTGAGTCTGGACCAAGTGAGAGAGGCATCGGTAGTACTTGAAGCAGAGTATGTGCAGCTCTGTCTGTAACAAATCAAAGGAAGATAGTCAGGATTCTCTTTTGACCTATAGCCTAACTGTATAGATAGATTTTCTTCTAGACCTTCAACTTTGGTTTCCTGTTGTGTAGAATGAAGCAAGAGAGGGGTATTCTAGCTGGTTTGTGGGGTTCCTTCAAGTGTTTGATTCTATAATTCTTCTTGTACCTACCTGGAGGTACTTTATAATACCTGGGGCCCAACCATACAGCTGTACCTGTCAAGACTAATAATGAAGTGAGGTACTAGAGCGGAATCCAGGTGCTGGCCAAATAATATTAGTAGGTCATCTCTGTAATTTGTACCTCCTGGGATTTTCTCCCTGACCATCAAAGGTGAGTTAGGAGGCAGAGGGCAAGTCCCTGAAACACCTGAGTCTACTCCCAGGCCTCTTGTGGCTATAACTCCAGGGATTTGCTATTGAGGGTGACGATTTGGTTATCAGCTTGGGGCTCCAGAGGTGTGGGATGTGGGGGACTCAGCCATGGCCTCTCTGCTGTCTCCAGGCCCTGTATGAGCTGGTGAAATGCAACTTCAATGTGGAAGAGGCACTTCGGAGGCTGCGGTTCAATGTGAAAGTGATCCGAGGTGAGAGGGCCTGCCTGTGGCTGCCTGACCTGCTCAGTTCCTTGGAGCCCCACCCCATAGCCTACTCTCTTTTCTTATTAGATGAACTTTGTGCATGGAGTGATGAAGAATGCAGGAATTTTGAACACGGCTTCAGGGTCCATGGGAAAAATTTCCACCTGATACAGGCAAACAAGGTATGTATCCCATAGGTTGGAATTTCTTTTTTTTTTTTTTTTAATGACTTTTTATTGACAGAACCCATGCCAGGGTAATTTTTTACATTATCCCTTGCAATCGCTTCTGTTCCAATTTTTCCCTTTCCTCCCTCCCCCAGATGGCAAGCAGTCCTTTACATGTTAAATAGGTTACAGTATATCCTAGATACATTATATGTGTGCAAAACCAAACAGTTTTCTTGTTGCATAGGGAGAATTGGGTTCAGAAGGTATAAATAACCCGGGAAGAAAAACAAAAATGCAAGCAGTTTATATTCATTTCCCAGTGTTCTTTCTTTGGGTGTAGCTGCTTCTGTCCATCCTTGATCAATTGAAACTGAATTAGCTCTCTTTATCGAAGAGATCCACTTCCATCAGAATATATCCTCAAACAGTATCGTTGTTGAAGTGTATAATGATCTCCTGGTTCTGCTCATTTCACTCAGCATCAGTTCTTGTAAGTCTCGCCAGTCCTCTCTGTATTCATCCTGCTGGTCATTCCTTACAGAAATATTCCATAACATTCATATACCACAATTTACCCAGCTGTTCTCCAGTTGATGGGCTTCCATTCATTTTCCAGTTTCTAGCCACTACAAACAGGGCTGCCACAAACATTTTGGCACATGCAGGTCCCTTTCCCTTCTTTAGTATCTCTTTGGGGTATAAGCCCAGTAGAACATAGGTTGGAATTTCCCTAATATTTCTTAAGCGCTTGCCATTTGCTAAGCACTGAGTTGAAAAATAACACAGGCCGAGCCCTAAGAAGGACTTACAGGCTAGTGAGGAAAAAAAGCAACATATACACAATTTTGGCCTGAATTGTGACTTCCACAAATCAGAGATAGGGGGGATGGGGAGGGCGTAATATATTGTGGGTTAGGGCACAGCCTGTAGCACAGAAAATGGAGGTGGCAAGGTGAGTTCAAGGAATAATGGGTTGTAATTATAGAATACACGAAGGTGCTTAATGCAAAATAAGACTAGAAAAATAGATTGGAACCTTGAATTCTGGGGAAAAGAATTTGTGTTTTATAGGTAATGAGGAACAACCACAGTATTTTGAGCAGGAAAATGGTGAGATCTTTGCCTTAAGATAGTTTTGACAGTTGTATGTAAAATGGTTTGAACTGAGAACAGGTGGGAGGTAGGGGTCACAAAATGGCAGAAACGGAAATCTCCGAATCAAGTAGGAGGTGTTATAGCAATCCAGACTAAAATTTACTAGATGTAAGCCTGGGCTTGGTTGGGAGAAATGTCAGTAAAGAGAAGGGATATGTTTAGAGAGAAAAATTAGATTCTCTTTAGGATATGTTGAATATAAAGAGGATATCCAGATAGAGATATCTAGCAGATAATTGGAGAAAGGGGGCTAAAGTTAATTGAGAGATTAGGGAATAATATTTAGATCTAGGAACTTATGTATAAGTAATAATTGAATTACTAGCATCGAATGAAGTTTCAAAAAGAGATAAGGTGTAGATAGACAAAGTCCTAGAAGATAGGCTAGGGGACACACATTCTTAGTGGGGAAAACAGAAAGCATTGAGCCTCAAAGGAAATAGAAATAGTGAAACAGGTAAGAGCATCAAGAAAGCAGCTTTCCAGAAGAAAAAGTTAGGGGGTCTGGACTGGGGACAGTCTGATGGAAGGAGTGCCGAGGTGAGGAATTCAGTAATTCTGAGATCATTGCTGACCTGGGAGAAAAGAATGGATAAAGCAGTTGAGGTCAGGATTGCTGGCAGATAAGGGATGGGAAGGAGTGAGGAGCAGGTGAGAAAGTAGAGATAACCAGAGTTGAAGCCTCCATCTGGGCTCTTAGGCAAAAGAAAGAGAAGAATGTCTGGATTGTAGTGGAGCCCATGGTAGGAAAATGAGAAGATTTAAGTATGTAGATTAAGTGAGGTCAAAGATAAGCATCTGGGTGATAAGGGTTTGAGGTATTTAAGGGGAGATAAGAGGATCTTGGTAAAGTAAAGGGGGAAGTTTCTGTGAAGGAAATGATACGAAATCAAGAAAGAGAAGAAATGGGCTCTCAGTCTAAAGTGAATAAAAGAATTGTAGCGGGATAAAGGCAAGAAAATGTGAATTTATATTAGATTTAATTCACATGGTTCTGTGACTCCCTTTAGCACAATTCAGATTCTCCAAAAAAGACAAGGATGATTTAGGTTTGAGGATTAATTAATAAGGCAGAAGAAATACCAGAGGGCAAGGAATTCAAGGATATGAGGCATTTCTGTGCTGAACTGAGTAGCTTAAAATGTCAAAGACCTGAAAGAACTGGGAGGGATTGAGGGGCTGGAGGTTACAGCCAGATGGTGGGAGTTGGAAGGCCGGGGAATTACAACCAGAGACCTGGAGAGTTCACAGTCTTGGATTGAAACTAAGTCAGGTGGTGGTGAGGCCTACTGGATTAAGGGATCCTCAGCACAGGGTTGGGAAACGGCGCCCTCCAGGTTGGGTGGTGGAAGAGGGAACTTGAAAGGAAATGGGGACACGAGGTTTGAGGCTGGCTGGGGGTGGGGGGAATACTGCCCAGCACTCCCAGGTTATGTGTTTTGGTATTGGAGAAGTAGCGCACATGGGTGGTAGAAAAGGACATGCTATCTTCAAGAGAGAGCCATCGTCGGATGAGAATACGAAGTGAAGATAATTGGAAAATTGAGGTTTCCTGAGGACACAGTGGGTGGAGAAGGTGAAGGAGAATAGGGCTTGGAAATGAACCGGCCAAAATGCTAAATGGAATCGTGTAGAGAGCTGAGATTAGAAAGATGAAAGAAAGTGATTCTTTCTGAAAGCCTAGGGAGGCTCTTTGGGAGGCATTTGCTGCCTTCCTGTAGGTAGAACAAGGAGCGAGCTGTTTGAGTTTTTCCCTACATGCTGAAAAGGCAGAAATGGTTACAGTTTGTCATGTAAGCAGAGCACCCTCTCTGTTACTGTAACATTTCCATCAGTGATTCTAATGATAATCAAATGTGAAAAAATTTGGGGGAAAAAAGCCAAATCGGAATCAGCAGGGGGACAGAGCTACTCAACCAGTAGGATATTATGAGGATATATATCAGCCCCCAGGAACTGGGGATCTTGGGTTCAGATTTTAGCTCTTTGTCACTGATATAAGATAAGAGCTCTTTCTCTCTAGACCTCAGACTCCTCATCTCTAAAATTGAGACAGAGTAGGACTAGATGGTCTCAATTTCCTTCTTACATTAAGCTTCTGATCCTATAATCTTGGAGGTTTATTAAAAGCCTCCATGTGTTGGAAGTAAGAATAGCTAATATTGAGGTATGCAAAGTATGCGGCCCTTCTGAAGCCCTGGGAGTGCTGTTTTTATCCCTATTTGGCAGATGACCTAGAAAGATCCTAGAAAGAGATGACAACCCCGATGATATCATCAGGCCCTATGTTCAGAACACCACATTAGTATATTGACAACTGGCGATAGTATCCCCAAGAGCAACTTAGGTGACCAGAAAGCTAGGTGTTTAGGCTCCATGTCAAAGGAAAAGAAAGGGGGAGAGAGAGGGAGCTCAAGATAACAGTATTCCTTTAGCTATTGTGTGAAAAGAGATTTGGATTTGGATATACTGAGTTTCAGAGGACAAATTTAGGAGCTGTCCTATATACAATGATCTACCTAAGGAAGGTCCCACTTATCGGCTTCAGATACACTGGGTCCACACTTGTGAGGGACATTAGAGAGAGGCCATCTTTTCAGGTATGGGTTCAGTCAGCCCTCTGGCTTCTGAACTTCTTTCCAAATCTACAATTAAACAAAAAGTCTGGTCTGGGAAAGACCCTAGAAATAGAGTAGCATCAGCTAGCTCTTTCATTAAATGACTGGGTGGAAAATTGAAAGACTTTTTGTTTTTAAGTATTTAGTATTTTATTTTTTCCCAGTTATGTAAAAATAATTTGTAACATTAATTTTCAAAACTTATAAGTTCCAGATCTTCCTTTCTCCCTCCCTTCCTCCCATGGAGATTTCAAGCAATTTGCTAAAGGTTTTTCATGTGTAGTCATGCAAATTTTCATAATAGTCATGTTATAAAAGAAAAGATAAACCAAAAAAAAAACTTAAAAGTATGCCTCAATCTGTACTCAAGCATCATTTTTCATCATAAATCCTTCAGACTTGTCTTGGATCATTGTGTTGCTGAGAATAGTCATATTATTCACAGCTGATCATCTTAAAATATTGCTTTTACTTTGTACACAGTACATTTTACTTTGCATCAGCTCATGGAGGACTTCCCAGGTTTTTATGAGTAAAAGAGACTTCAAGACCCCATTGAAGGCATGAAATCTAAGGCCCATAGGACTCCCAAAGCTGAGATTTCAGCTTAGTCCCCATGTGCTTTGCATCATCTTAGTTTTGGGGATTTTGCTTTTAATTTTTAAGAATAGATTTATATTTATAGAAAGGTATAAACAAAAATTTTTATTAATTTCTTATTTTTAAAAGACAGCTGTTGCATTGTAGCTAGAGAATTAGCCTCAAAACAAGGAATATCTGAGTTAAAAGTATTACCTCTTGCCTCATCCTGGCTATGGGACTCGGGACAAGTTTTGCTGACTCCTAGGGCTCTGGGCAGCTCTGAGACGAGGGCTTTTTACCTTGTTTGTCTGAATCCTTTTGACAGTGAGTCTGCTAAAAACTATGGATCCTTACTCAGAAAAATTTTAAACACGTAAAATGCAAAGGATGACAAAAGAAATTGAAATAATTATCCAAAAAAAATTTTTTGACAGAGTTCAGCTGCTGCTCATAAAGGTGAGCTTCAGGAGGAAGCCAGCCCCAGTAAGCTGGAGAGGTTACCTCAGTCTGGACTTCTCAGATTTCCCTTCCAATACTGTTCCCAACTTTGGTCTTTCTGTCACTTGTTATTCATATTACTTTCCTTTCCACCCCCTGGAATAAAGAAGTTTTTTAAAAGGGAGGAAAAAAAGGCTCAGTAAAACTAATCAGCATATTGAAAAGGCTATAGTGACATACAGTGGAAGCCGAACGTGGCGCGGAGTACAAGGAAAACTATCCTTATATTTCATTTATCATTCTAACTTTGTGTAGTATACGGTTTTGATTTTTATTATTCTCATTCTGCTTACATTTGTCTTTTTTCCTAGTTCTGCTTACTTTCTTACATCTTTTCCATATTTCTTGGCATTTGTGATATTCTGCATTTCTCACAGCATAATAATATTCTGTTCCACTAATATATCATAATTTGTATAGGCAGTCGTGGGCATCTGTCAGTGGGCGCCCACTTTGTTTCTCATTCTTGTCACCATGAAAGATACTGCTGTTGATATTTTGGCCCTTTCTCTTTTGTTATTGCCTTAGGGCCCACAGTGGAACCCGTGGGCCATCCTTCTCTTTGGATAGTTCCAAGTTGTTTTTCCTGGGACATTTTAAGTTCAGATTGACTTAGAATTTTCCAAAAATCCTAGTCAGGCTCTTCCTTCTCTCATAGTGAAGTTAGCTGTGCATGATCACATGCTCCTCTTATTCCCTTAAGAACTGGAGATGCTGAACTTTGAGATGTTGTAAAATTATCTCATTAGTCTTAATAATCCCTCTACGTCATAGTTCATAGAGCTACTTGAAGCTATAGAGATAACATGCAAGCTTATCTTCATTTTTGATCTATTCCTTCACTAGAAAAACTAAGAAAGCAAGACAACTCCTGTGACATTTTTTTGCTATCTTCTTTCTTCTAAGTCAGAGGAAGAGGAATCTTTCCTTTTTCAGGCCTCTCTCATTTCTTCCTTTCCCCACTCTCAGAACCAGATGTTAGACAAGCCTAGGAGAGATATAGAGGTCTTTGCCCTGAGAACCTGCAACCATTAACTTTCTCTATATGTACCTTCCAGGGACCTATCAAATTGAAAGGGAGAAAGGTAGCAAACTTTTAATTATAAATAAGTCTGTGTCTTTGGCCAGTATCATCAGCACCTAATGATAGATTGGAGTGGAACATAGCAATCAGTTGTCATGGTAAATAACATAGATGACATAGGGCGGATGTAGAAACAGACAGGGTAAGTAAATGCGTAGGAAGCCAAGGGCAGAGTCCTAGCTGCCTAGTCCAACCTAAGGGAAGAAACAAGGGATAGAGTCCATGTTAGAGGAAGAGAAGAGGAAGGAAAACAAAGTCTGAATATGTAAGCATGTTAGTGGGGACAAGGAAAGGAGGCAGAGACTATGGCATTAATAAGCTGAAATACTTCTAGAGAACAAATTGGAACTATGCCAAAGGGTTCTCAAACGGCATACCCTTTGATCCAGCAGTGCCATGGGTCAGTATCCTAAAGAGATTACAAAAGAGGAAAAGGACCCGTGTGTGCAAAACTATTTGTAGCAGCTCTTTTTGTGTGGTGTGAGGTGTGTGGTGGCAAGGAGTTAGAAATTTAATGGATGCCCATTAATTTAGGAATGGCTGAATAAGCTATAGAATATAAATGTAATAATATTATTGTTCTGTAAGGAATGATGACCAGGCTGATTTCAGAAAGGCCTGGAAAGATTTACTTGAACTGACTCTGAGTAAAGCAAGCAGAACCAGGTGTGTGTGTGTGTGTGTGTGTGTATAAACCATTATATACACATACATATACATATTTGTGAAAAGAACTGTCAGGTAAAGGAGATTGAGACTTGTTCTCCTTGCCTCCCAAACCCCAGTTGGGCAGTTGGAAACTGCAGAGGCAGATTTAGGCTTCATGTGAGAAAATATTTCCTAACCATTGGAGCTGTCTCTAAGTGAAATCACGTGTGTCTTCAAAGGGAGATGGTGAGAGTCTCCTAACTGAAGGTTTTTAAGCAGAGGTTGGATGATCTGCTTCGGAGGGTGGGAGGGAAGCAGTTGCCAGAGGCAGAAATGTAGCTTGATTGCTCGCTCAGGTGCAGGTTAGACAGAAGGATCTTCAAGCTCTTGGATGCTGTGATTTCTCCCCAGGTGCGCACACGGTCAGTGGGTGAGTGCGTGGAATACTACTATATGTGGAAGAAGTCTGATCGTTATGATTACTTCACCCAGCAAACCCGCTTCGGCCGGAAGAAGTACGTCCAGCCCGGAGCCACGTGCGTGAAAAGCTTCTCACGATACCATCAGTAACGTCATGAAGGCCCCAGGGAATCACTGGTGCTGGCTCCTGAGTGGAGGCTTCCCAGCCCAGCAGGGGAGGGCCAGAGCTTCCCACGGGCAGCCCCCCCCAGCGTGTGCCCTTGCTGGGAGGGGCTTTCTAGGGAGAAGGAGGGAGGAGGAAGGGAAAGGCTGCTCAGCTTGCCTTCAGGTTAGGTCATGGTGCCCTCTTTGCTCCGCAGGGACTTTGCGGACAACGACTTGGACAATGGGGAGGTAGAAGGCTCTGGCCGCTCACGGAGCTCCCCGCCTGTTCCCTCTGCCACAGACTGCCTGGACTCCACATTCCCCCAGGACCACTTGGCAATGGAGAGCACAGGTAGCTCCCAAGGGGAAGTGGAGGCACGGTGGAGTGGAAGGAACTTTGCACATGGAGACAGAGGACCTGGGTTCTAGTCCCAGCTCTGCTGCTTAAGAGCCATTGGGTGCCCTGAGGGGGCAGAGAGTGAGGCTGACCTCACGGCCGTGTGGGCAGCGAGTGGCTCCCTACTGCTGCTCTCCTTCCCTGCCTGCCGTTTACACCTCACTGCCTAATCTCTCCTCTCACACTCTTCTCTTTCACCTCTCCTCAGTCGGCATTACTGTGGGTACATTTGAAAAGGCGATACTTGATTCACTGCCTCCTGTCCAAGGCCTCCTGGTCAGTGGCAGAGCCGGAAGTAGAACCTAGGTGTCCCGACTTCTAGCCCTGGGCTCTTTCCTGTCCACAATGCTGCTGCTCTGGAAATGTGCCAGGGAGAGAGAAAATAGAATGGGCTGCCTCGAGAGGTAGTGAGCTCTCCATCACACAGTGTTCAAGCCTGGTTGCACCTGGGAATCATTGCCTCAGTGTTGGGGCTGAAGTCTTAGGGGAAGAAGGGTGTCAGGGAGGTCCTGAGTGGAGTGTATGGGAATTTCTTGCCCTTTACCCAATCCGTTTCCCCCTCCCTTCCCCCAGAACCTCTCAGTGTGGAGAGTGCAGCCTGCAGCCTGGGCAGCCTGAGCGAGTCCGGCCAATGCAGCACACCCTCAGAGGCCAACTGCTCCTTGGACCCCGCTGAGGAGCCCTCGGGCATCCCTCTGCCCCAACGGTCCCTTACCCCAGCTAACGTAGGCTTCTATCCGCTGCCAGCAGTAGACAAGGCAGAGCTGGAGCCAGCCCCTGCTGGACGGCTGGCAGTGGACTTGGCTTTGCCTGCAGCGCTCCCTGGAGAGGAGCTGCCTCTCATCTCCGGCCATGTGGATTTGGACAGAGACGCGGAGGAAGCTGTGGCCCCTGCCCAGGTGGCTCTGTCGGTCACAGATTTTGGACTTCTTGGCATCGGGGATGTCAATCCTTTCCTGGCCGCCCACCCCGCCTGCCCAGCCCCCGTGCTGCACCCTGAGCCCTTGTCACAGTAAGCATCCTCCAAACAAGGCTCGCTCCTTCCCCGGCCCTTCCATTCTCCAGGACCTAGTGCGGAAAGGGGAGGTGTGTGGGCCCTGCTAGAAGCTCCGAAAGACCCACGCCCCGAGAGGAAGGAGGGCTGGCCCAAGTACCCGGGGCCCCACAAATGGGAGGAGAGTCAGCATCTCTCTTGGCTGGTGGGAGGGGGTGTTCCTGTTAAAATGAAAATAATTCTCTTTCTCTTCTCTTCTGACAGCTGTAACGTGATGACCTGTTGATTTGTTAATCTGGGGGCAGGTGTGTGCACCAAGACTCCTCTCTGTTAACGCGTCACTGTTTTCAGACTATAGGGCTCTGGCTGACTTCTCTTCCCCCTTCTGCCCATGCCAGGCCTGTCCTGCTATCGCCTCTGTCAGAGCCCTCCCACCCCCACTTCCATCCTGCTCCTCCCAGGCCTTGGTCAGCTCCTCCATTCTGGAAGGTGGATCTAAGGGGACGAGGAGCTCTGGGCCTGCCGGGCCCTTGATGACTGACCTTTCCAGACACAGCCACATCCCGGGGTTGGGGCAGAGAAAGTTCCCTGAAACAGTGCTCGGTAGGGTCCCAAGCCTCCCAGCTCAACTTGAAACCTGGTAGTGATTCCCAGGGCAGAGTAGAGTGGGTGCAAGGGGACAGCCTGTAGGGGGTGGAAGGAGGAGGACCTAGGCCTCTCAGCCCCTCCCTGGACTTCCGTTGCTGGCAGCGGACATGACGGCCTTTGGGACAACTCCAGCACTGTAAGGATGAGCCCTCTGGGAGGGGTCTGCTGAGACTGTCAGCCTCGCCCGGAAAAGGGGCCCCCAGCACCTTTACAAAGGTCAGAGCCACTCCCCCAATGGGGGGAGGCGGGCTCTGGGGGACGTGGCACCTGGCCCAGCCCCTTCCACCAGCAATCTCCCCCAGCCTGATGGCAGCTCCTGACTTCGTCAGCATCAAGGCTTGGGCACAGGGAAAGACATTCCCTTCTGGAGAAGGACCTCCCTCGGGGCATGTGGAGAGAGGACAGCAGGATGGCCAGCTGCTGCTCATGGTGCCAAATAACGTGGGGGGCAAGGGTGGGGCAGGGCCCGGACTCGGAGCCATATACCTCCTGACTGTGTTTGGGCCCTTGGTGACTCCTGTCAGCTCCCCTCCACTTCAGGTCAAGCAGCACTTTACACTCACTCCTTGCTCCTCCCACCACCCCTGTGTCACAGTGGCCACTGGCCCTGGTCGAATGACCTCACTTCCCAGGCCTCCTCTGCTCCCGAGGGCCCAACAGGCCCAGAGATCCCAGATCTCCACTCTGTGAAACGGAGGGAGAGAGGGCCCTCTTCTGGCTTGGCCCTGGCCGAGCTGCAGGGGTGGAGGCCATATGGGAGTGTGCAGCCTCTTGGCTTGCATAAAGCAAGCAGCAGCCACAGCTTGATTTCAGAATCGCTGAGGGCTCTTGGGAAGGAGGCAACCTCCTCCCCCTGGCAATATAGAGAGGGCACTTGTCCATGCCCATGTTTCCTCCAAGCCTTGATTTTGTTTTCTGCAGAATGGCTGGAGGGCTTTGTTCTTTTTTTTTTCTCTTCTCTTTCCCCAGCCCCTCCTTTCCCATTTATTTATATTTCTGTTGTTTACAAATCAGTGGGCTCCTGAAGGTTAGGCAGGGGCCATGGCTTCTTCTGCCCCCCCCCTCCCCCAAGGTCCATATGTCATGAAGCACATTTGTTTTTCCCCCTGAGCTGTTCCTGAGGGCCAGACTCAAACCCTCCCCTAAGGACCACACTGTGAAGTGAAAACTGCCTTCAATAGCCCTCGCCGTTATTTATTAAATTTGATTTGAAGTCAAAGATGTGTCCTTGTCATAATGGAAATTGGGAAACCTTGCTGCCTTACCAAGGCAGTGACAGCCCGTGCTTCAGCTGTGTTTGTGCAGAGGTCCTCTTGGTCAATGACTGCATACAGTTGAGCATAAATGAGGACCTGTGAGCTCAGCACTTAGTCCCATGACTAGATAGACCTAGGTTGGGGTCTAACAAACCTAGGGCTTGACTTTGCCAACATAGTTCGGTCATTGATTATTTTTGGAGAAGTTAGTGTGTGAAGAGAGAGTTGTTTTGGTGAGAATCACAGATGAAGTTTGTAATCTGGGTCCAGAAGAAGTATTTTCCTATAGTAGCCCTTTGTCATCTGTGAGGATATGCAGCCACTGAATCCTTTTGCAAGTTACTCCCATTAAAAATTAGAAAAAAGCCAAGAAGTGGTGAATGTGGCTCAGAACAGGGTCAACTAGACAGCATTTGTGACCAGCTGATAGTTTTCTGCTTGCTGGGAGCAGTAAAGAAGGGAGTGGGGGACCTAATTGGGACAGTTCTGGTCTATTTCAGGGACCTGATCCTGGCCCAGAGTAGAAGGATCTTTACAGCTCTAAAATTTAGTGCTTCAAGGTTCTTGAGAACTTGCGTTCCTGCCAGGCAGCTGCTGTTGAATAGGCCACTTGGAACATCTCAAGGAGGGAGACCATCCAGGGCTGAAATTTAGCATCAACTCCCTTAAGCCATTTCCTCCTTGGGCTCTGTCACTATAATGGAATCTGACTCAGAATAGGCACACTCCACATCATTTCGAATCTTGGGATATAAGAGTTTTCATTTACACAAATTTTTTCCTGTAGGCCTATAAAACTCTGGGGGGGGATGTGGATATAAAACCTGTCCTGGCCTCCCTTCCCCCTTATATTAGATTTGTACTGGACTTTTATGTGGTCTGGTGAAAACTAAATGGGTCTTTTATCTCCTCTTGTGTGACAGATCCCCATCCTAGATTCTCAAGGATGAGACCAGGTTAAAATTTAAAAGTAAATTGAAGGTTTAATTGGCTAATTGATTTTCTAACCATGAATGAGGAAAATATTAGCTTGTCATAACTACTTCCCGTATTCCAAAGAAAAGTCCCTTCTTGAGGGGAGAGGAAGTTGACTGAAGGAATTAATATTTTCCTTGATGAGTTTGAGACTTCAAAACTCAAAAGAGGTTTTTCTTCTTGGGATCTATGACTTCACCTTGCTCATTTTTAAATGGGGATGGAAAAATTCAAGTTTCTACCCAAAAAGGCAGTGGTTTAGAAAAAAACAAGAAACCATTTAACCGAGGCAGCTTGGGAAAAAAAGAGCATGTGCGTGCAAGACAGACCATTTAGGGAAACCTTTGTAAAGAGGTATCACCTAAAGGATCTGAAGGTTATAGTAGGATGGGTATGAGAGGCTGATGAAATTTGAGAACCAGAAGCCTGTGGGCATTGTTTGCCCAACTAGGAAACATACCCCTTTTCTCCCACTTGTCCTATTACTCCACCCGCCTGCCCAATCTGGTCCCAACCCAGTATTTTATAGATGAGAAAATTGAGGCTTAGTGGGGATTAAGGGCACAGCTCAGGCCACAGGGCAGTAGCTATCTGAGTCAAGACGGGAACCCTTGACTTCAGGTTCAGACCTTTTCCACGAGGCGAGGTTGGTCTTCCTGACTCCAGGCCCAGAGTCGTGACCATTTCGTCGCCCAACTTTTACCTCGGATTTAAGAATGAGTCAAAACCGAACTCTCCACTTCCACGTTTCCTCCCCGAACAAAGGGAAGTCGAATGAGAGGGGAAGAAAAAAGTCAGACGGGGGTGGGGGGGGGGGGGAGGACACGGGACTTAGGCTATGAGAAAATACGGCCTCTCCAATTTATGAGGCTTAGAGGGGGAGAGAAAACACTTGCCCCGAAAATCGGCTCAAACGACCTTAACGAGAAGCCATTCCTTAAAAACGCGGAGTTTGTCGGGAGATGCAGATCCTTAGTCCCGGCCCTGCTTCCCGAGGCTTTGGGGATCTCACGAGTGTCGGTTTCCCCATCTCCAAAATGAAGGGAAAAAAGCATCTGTGGCGCGCCTAGGGTGCGAGTCGCCCGACCAAACACGGTCTCTGATGGAAGATAGCTGGACGGGGCGGCCCTTCCCGCCCCGAGGTCGGCCCTCCGAGAACCTGCCGCTTCCTCCTCGCCCCTTTCTTCCTCCTCCGGGGGCGGGACGGGGCCAGAGTCCAGCCTCCCCGCCTGCTCCACGCCTCTCGGGCTCCCGCCCCAGCTCCGCCGCCATGTGACCCTGCTCCCTTTCCTTCTCCTCCCCTTGGCCCAGCCTGCCTGGCCTCCCTCCCTCCCTCCGCGCCGCTCCGGTCCCTGGCGAAGGACCCGGAGCCCCCGCGGCCCGTCCGCGTCCACCTCCCGAGGCAGCGGAGCCGGGCCGGAGCCGCGTTCCGAGGCAGCCGTCCGGGGCCGGGCTGGGACGGGCCAGGCATGGAGAGGAACAGGGTGTTCGTGGTGCTCGACGTGGTGTGCCTTGTGGTCGGTAAGCCGGGCGTTCCAGCCCCAGCCCTTCCTCCTCTTACCGGATCCCTCCCCCCTCCGATTGTGCCCCCCCTCCTGCCCCCCGCCCATCTCCAGATGTGCAGGACCCCGCCATCTGGGGTAATGGAAGGAAGGGCCTTCCTACTTGGACGTCGGCCTCTAAGGAGGTGCTTCAAGGGCCCTGACCTGGAAAGCCTGGAGCTGGGGAGCTGAAAGCAACGCCCCCCTCGCCCTCACCCCCAAACATGAATCTGAGGAAGGATCCCCTTAAGAAGAGGCGTCTTTGGTGGAGGTGGGGCGAAGGGAAAGGAAGACGACCTCGGGAAGCACACTACATTCTCCCCTCAACTTCCGAGTTGGGCGTTTAACCCTTTCTTCTTTCTCTGAGCCTCAGTTTCTCCATCTGTAAAACAAGATGTCTTTACAGCTATTATAATCTGTGGTTCGAGGAGTAAAGTCCCACCTATAAAGAGGAGTTCCTTTGGGAGAGTAGGAAGTGGGCCCCTCTTCCAACTGGTTGTGCCAGCCCCCCTTCCTCTTGTTTCTCTCCCTGGGGCAATGAATCATCACCGGGAGGGAGCCCTGACCTGAGAGAGTTCTGCCCGACCGAGCCGGCCTGTCCCTGTAGGGAAGGGAAACTAGAATCCATCGGCGGAGAGCTGGGACCTGGGTCCCACACACAGCACACACCCCCAACCTCAGGCCTGTCGAATGAATGGAATTTGGGGGGCTGGACGGGTGGGAGCCTTCCCTCCCTTGGCTGCTCCTCTGGCTTCTGCGCCTGGAGGGTAACTCCGGGACTTTTTCTGAGCCGTGCTTCTGAATGTCAGGGCTAAAATGGAGGTCGTTTCAGCCCGCAATCTCTCTCCGGACTGGGAACCCAGAGTTTAGAGACTGGCCCGCTGTCCCACGGGGTTCCCGATTCCCTGGGCAGGACCCCAGCAAACCTGAAGCGGATCTCCCCCATGCACCTGCCCACTGGGACGGTCCCAGAGCTGGTGCAGAGCCGGCCTGACCCGGCCCGGTCCTGCTGGAGAGACATCGTTGTGGGTCGGGATGTGGGGCTTTGAGGACAGGTGTGGGTTAATCAAGCTCTGAGTGACTGGGGAAAGGGGGGGGGGGGGCAATCTGAGCTGGGACCCTGGCCCCTGCCTGTCCCAAACCAGTCTAACTGGTTGGTTTTCCTGGAGGGAGGGGGGTTGCTGACAGCCCGTGGGCCCCCTCCGATCCCCTCCCCCAGGGCCCAGACAAAGGACGAGTGTTTACTGTGGGGCCAACAGACAATAGCCTGGGAGGCTGGGAGCCGAGGGAGCCCGGGCTAAAGGTAGCCCTTTAAGGTGGCCTGGGGGAGGGGAATCTTCTAGACCTAATCCTAATCCCTGGCTAATGGAGGAGATGGGGAGGGAGGGTGGCCCCTGGGTCAGGTTAATACCCTCACACTGTCCCTCCCCTGGGGCCACTGCTTCTTTGCAGGAGTTGCTTCAGTCTGTGTGGTCCAGTAAGTCTTTTCCTGTTCCAGTTACCTGGTCCCGGAGAGGGCTGGGACCCAGAGAGGAGGGGGAGGGGAGGGCCCTGCGGGCCAGGCCCCTCGGCAGAGTATTTGGGGTCCGGTGGGATCCCCCCCAGGCCGCCCCTTCTCTCTTGCTTTCGAATCTGTGAAGCTTGAGAACAGCTTCCTTCCCTGTGGCCCCTGCAAGGCCTGGGCCCGGGCGAGGCGGGTTGGGGAGCCCTGCCCTGTTCCCTGCCTGAAAACCAGTAGGGAGTGTGCCGGCTGTTGGGCTGAGGGCAAAGGGTAGGAGGGAGCTGCTGCTGGGAGGGGAGCAAGAGAAGGTTCTGCCTCAGAGATGGATTCCAGTCTTCCCTTTCACCTTCGGCGCCTCTCCTTCTCTGGGCCTGATGGGAAAAGGAGAGAGTGGGACCCCGGGATCTCTGAGGAGAAAATCCCCCCCAGCCCGACCTCCTGGCCCTCCCAACCGGGACGTTGTTCTGTGTTCTTTGTTCCAAAGCTTCTCTGCCCTTCATCATCCTGACCCTGGTGAACTCTCCCTACAAGAGGGGCTTCTACTGCAGCGATGACACCATCCGATACCCCTACCGCCCCGACACCATCACGCACGGCCTCCTGGCGGGCGTCACCATCACCGTCAGCGTTATCATTGTAAGGGCGCCCCCTCTGGGCCAAGCCAGGCTGACGGGACCCTGGCCCGGGGCGGGGGCTTCCCTGCTGGGCGCGGACGGTGGCCCCCTGAGCCAGGACCGGCGCCTCCCAGAGCTGGGGGAGAGGGAGCAGCAGCAGAGGGGCCCAGCTCTCGGCGCAGGAGGGGGGAGGGGGGGGCCTGCGCCAGACACTGCTGAGCACCGGGTGCGAGCGGAAGCCCCTCCCCTCCATCCCGGGGAGGCCCAGTGCCCTCCTGCGTCCCCAGGAAGCCCCGCCCCCAGCACGTCTGCGCCCCTGACCCGCTCTCCCTGGCAGGTCTCATCTGGGGAGGCCTACCTGGTCTACACAGAGCGCCTCTACTCTCGCTCCGACTTCAACAACTACGTGGCTGCCCTCTACAAGGTCCTGGGCACCTTCCTCTTCGGGGCCAGTGTCAGCCAGTCCTTGACCGACCTGGCCAAGTACATGATTGGCCGCCTCCGCCCCAACTTCCTGGCGGTCTGTGACCCGGACTGGTCTCGGGTCAACTGCTCCCTCTACGTCCAGCCCGAGTCCGTGTGCCGAGGGAGCCCCGCCAACATCACGGAGTCCAGGTGAGCGCCCAGGGAGGCCTTCCTCCCACCAGACCTGGCGCCCTGCAGGCAGCCCCGTTCTAAGGGCCCTCCCAGCTCTGACATCCCAGGTTCTAAGGGCCCTCCCAGCCCCGACCTCCTGGGTTCTAAGGGCCCTCCCGGCTCTGACATCCTGGGTTCTAAGGGCCCTCCCGCCCCGACCTCCTGGTTCTAAGGGCCCTCCCAGCCCGACCTCCTGGGTTCTAAGGGCCCTCCCGCCCCGACCTCCTGGGTTCTAAGGGCCCTCCCAGCTCTGATCTCCTGGGTTCTAAGGGCCCTCCCAGCCCCGACCTCCTGGGTTCTAAGGGCCCTCCCGGCTCTGACATCCTGGGTTCTAAGGGCCCTCCCGGCCCCGACCTCCTGGTTCTAAGGCCCTCCCGCCCCGACCTCCTGGGTTCTAAGGGCCCTCCCAGCCTCTGACCTCCTGGGTTCTAAGGGCCCTCCCGGCCCCGACATCCTGGGTTCTAAGGGCCCTCCCGGCCCCGACATCCTGGGTTCTAAGGGCCCTCCCGGCTCTGACATCCTGGGTTCTAAGGGCCCTCCCGGCCCCGACCTCCTGGGTTCTAAGGGCCCTCCCGGCCCGACCTCCTGGGTTCTAAGGGCCCTCCCGGCTCTGACATCCTGGGTTCTAAGGGCCCTCCCGGCCCCGACCTCCTGGGTTCTAAGGGCCCTCCCGGCCCGACCTCCTGGGTTCTAAGGGCCCTCCCAGCTCTGATCTCCTGGGTTCTAAGGGCCCTCCCAGCCCCGACCTCCTGGGTTCTAAGGGCCCTCCCGGCTCTGACATCCTGGGTTCTATGGGCCCTCCCGGCCCCGACCTCCTGGGTTCTAAGGGCCCTCCCGGCCCGACCTCCTGGGTTCTAAGGGCCCTCCCAGCCTCTGACCTCCTGGGTTCTAAGGGCCCTCCCGGCCCCGACATCCTGGGTTCTAAGGGCCCTCCCGGCCCCGACATCCTGGGTTCTAAGGGCCCTCCCAGCTCTGATCTCCTGGGTTCTAAGGGCCCTCCCAGCCTTGACCTCCCGGTTCCCTCTAGTACATCTTTGTGGAGGGGATGCGAGGGGTCAGCCTGGGTCAGCCCTGACCTCCAGGACCCGCTTTTGCTCCCGCCCTAGGTTGTCCTTCTACTCGGGCCACTCCTCCTTCGGCATGTACTGCATGGTCTTCCTGGCGGTGAGTGAGCCCCGATGGCCCCCAGGGGAGGAGCAGCACGCAGTGGGCGGGGCCAGGAGTGGGGGAGGGGGTGGGAGGGCCCCTCCCCCGCGTAACCCCTCGTGCCCCGGCAGCTGTACGTGCAGGCGCGTCTCTCCTGGCGTTGGGCCCGCCTCCTGAGACCCACCATCCAGTTCTTCCTGGTGGCCTTTGCCCTCTACGTGGGCTACACGCGAGTGTCCGACTACAAGCACCATTGGAGCGACGTGCTGACCGGGCTCCTGCAGGGGGCGCTCGTCGCCGGACTCACGGTGAGGGCTGGCCGGGCTCCCCCATCCTGGGCCTTCTCGCGTCCCTTTCCCTCCCGACAGCCTTTGCCTTTCCGGTTCCCGGGGCTCCGCCCGGGGCGCGCTTGGGTTTCTCCCACGAATTCATTTCTTTCCTGTCTCGCTGCCCGTTCCCCTCAGGTGCGCTACGTCTCGGACTTCTTTAAGGTTCGCCCCCCCCAGGCCAGTGCCGGGGAGGAGCTGGAACGGAAGCCCAGCCTGGCCCTGAGCCTGACCCTCGCTGAGAGCGACCGGAATCATTTCAGCTACTCGGGGGGCTCCTGAGCCGCCTCCCGCCCCTCCTCTCCTCCTGGACGCAGCCCGACCCCGGCCTTGCACCGGTGCTTCCCGGATGAGTCCTCGTTGCTCCGTCCCCGGGCTCGGGCCTCGTTAGGGAAGAGCGGCTGGAGGGGGCCAGGGCCGGGGTCTCGCCTGCGGCTTCCCGTCTGGGACTCTAGGAGCGAAACAGCCGGAGACGAGGCAGGAAGCCGCGCAAGGAGATGCTGCTAGAAACATCCCCATCCTTCGCCTGTTGGGGAGGGAAAGGGGTGGGGTCTGTCTTGTGTAACCTGCCCGGTGTAGAACAACTGGGGGAAAGGGGGCTGGTTCCCTTCCTCAGTCCGGGCTGGCCTCCGAGACTGGAAGAAGGAAGGAAGGGCCCCCCTCCACATTGCAGCCCTTCTTTACTCGGATTCAGCAGCTTCCCAAAAATTGCCCGGAAAGGTCGCGTTGCTGCCTCCACAAAGCTGTAGGGAGAGGAACCTGTGGCCCTGGAGGCCCTCCATCCACTTCTCCCCTGCCCTCCTGTGATCCAGCAAGGAGGACCCCCGGGGGAGCAGCAGTCCCCTCTGAGCTAGAGCCCCCGGCCGCCCTGAAATTCTCCCAGGTTCTATATAGATGGGCGAGGCAGGGTGGCCCTAAGCTGCGCCACGGGGTGGATGCAGAACAGGAATTCCCATTCTCCACATCCTAGCCCAGGGCATCCATCTGCTCAGCGCAGGAGCCCCCTCCTCCTCGCCTTCTCTCCGGGACTTTCAAGCTTCTTTCTGCTGGGAAAGATGGATTTCCCTGAGTCTGAGCTCTGAGCTGGAAGAATCTCTCTAAGCACATCCAAGGGATGGGGGAGGGGAGCCCTGTGAGCTCCTGGCCCCCTGCCCCATCCTTGGGCCTCTTGAATGGCCTTGGTGAGGTGGAGGGGGTGGGCGCTGGCGCTCAGGAGGTTCCCCCCTTTCCTGCCCAGGTCCACCTGCCCCTGGATGAGGATGAGTTCGGGGAGCTCTGAAAAACCCACATTCTGGGATCCCGGAGATCCCATCCTAGGGCCAGAACTTTCCCATTTTTCAGCTCATTTCCCATCTATCAACTCGGGCCTAGAGATAATAGTCAGCAAAGCCCCTGGAAAAAGATTTGGAAGACCTAAGGTCTTCCAAAAGAAATCATTTTTCTAGACTGGCTTTCCAGTAGGATTCGGTGATCACCATTTCAGCAATGGAGCCGGGTGTATCAAACATTTCTGCTGTTTCTGCTAGGTTACTTTCCGCTCCTGAGATCAGCACAGGGAGAGGAAGGGGATGGGGAGGGACACAGCAGGAAGAAAAGCCAGTTAGAGTTCAAATGTGGCCCTGGGTAAGACCTTTCACTTCTGTCTTCCTTAAATGGAGATCTTAACAGCATCTGTCTTCCAGGGCTGTGAGAGGATAAGGTAACGTTTGTAGAACGCTTTGCAAACCTGGAGGTACAGACTATGATTGTGGATGGAGGGTCTAGATCCAAAGGTCCCTCAGCCAGCCTGAGAGTTTCCCCCTCTGACTGTCCCTGAGGCTGTGGTACTATGGCCGGAGAACCCCTGCTAAGTGGCCCAGTTGCTTCTGGTTGATAACAATTCTCTTATCACACAGTAACCTTCATCACATCCTAGAAAAATGGCTTTGATGGTGCTGGCCAGGGGAGGTAGGGTTGGTTTGCTGTGTGCTTCCGGGGAGAACCAAGGACACTTGGGCAGCAGAGGGAAGCAGTGCCAGGGTATAACTGGCAGCCCAAGCCAACCTGACTTGGAATCCAAGTACTGGTACCCCGGCTTTCCCCTTCCCAGCTCCAGGCTCCTAAAAATGCCCCTGAAGCTGCAGGGATTGGGGCTGGAAAGATCAGAGGTGCTTTTCTGATCCACGAGCAGGGGAATGACTCATTTGACCTCCCTAGGGTCAAAGTTGAGTGTGTCTATGAATCAGCCAATCTGACCTTCTCAATGTGACCCATATGACCCACCAGCCCTTCCTCTCTACATCCTCAGAACTGACAAGAAGGGATTGTTTAGCCACTACCTGTAATATTTGAACAACAGCAAGAAATGTAAAAATGGGAGGGTAGAGCCGCCATAGTGTATTCCCAGGGAAATTCTACAGTGGACGTTAAATAGATAGAGCTTTGGCAAATATAGCTCTTGTCCAAATAACTGAAGCTGCCCCACCATGGCTGTGTGTTGGAAGCAGTTCTTGAATCCAAGATCTTACTGGCTGATTGAGGTCACTTTTCTCTTCCCCTTCCTGCTTGAGTGATTTTATTTTATTTTTTACACGTATGAAACAGGCCAACTTGTGGCTAACCACTGATGGTGATTAGTTTGCCGGACCTGAGGTCAAGAAGATCTGAATTCAAATCCAGCCCTTGATACTTGCTATATGGCACTGAAGCAAATTTGCTAACCTCTGTCTTCCTCGGTTTCCTTATCTGTAAAATAGGGATAATAATCGCACCTACCTCTTCCCAGGGTGGTTGTGAGAACAGAATGAAATAATTATTGTAAAGTGCTTAGAGTTCTATAAATCAGCAGGTTTGTTGATGCTTTTATATGTCTGTGTCTTCGTGGAATACAAGTTCCTCGTGGGTAAGAATTTTCCCCCCTGTGCCTTTGGGTTTTCAGCACCTAGACAGCTCCTGACAGTGGGCACCTAAATATCTGTGGGTTGGGGAGGGAAAGGGGGTCCCGGGCCTGGGAAGACAGCGACGGCCCGCCCCGTGCTGGGGAGAGGGGCATCTGAACTGAGGGGCCGGAGCAGGGTGCCCGGGATGTGCCCCGCTGACCCCGGCTGCAGGCCCCTGCAGCTCTCCGCCAGCGCGCCCCGGGGTGATGGGGAGGTCCCTGCCAGGCGGCAGCAGAGCCAGGAGAGGGCAGCAAAAGCCCAGCTTTCCGGTCCTCGGGACTCTGGGCAGGGCCGGCCGGGCAGGGCTGGGCCACGCTGGGAGCTGCCTCTTCTCTGGGCCCAGTCTTCCGCTTCCTGTGCTCACGCTCCGAAAGGATTGCCTAAAACCGGCTCCGGGCAGTCCTAGTCATGTGATGGAGCCTCGCCCTGAGTGGGAAGTCCATGAGCACCCCAGCCCTGGCCCTCAGAAATCCTGCTTCTGGCTCCGCGCTGGCGGTGGCCGTCAGGTCCCTCAGCTGCTTCTCTGCTCACGAGGTCAGGCCCCCTTCCCCGGCTGCTCGACGTGTTCCATCCAAAGTGGGGAGCTGCCCCCCCCAAAGCAGGGCTCCCAATCTCCTCCCTTGTCTAATGTGTTAATAATGCTCATGCACTGGTGCCCTCCTCCCGGAGCACTCGGCCACAGGACTTCGTGGAACTCAAAGCTAGGATCCAAGTGGAGGCCGAAAGGGGCCTTGGAAGCCTTGGAGTTCCACTGATTTTATCAGTGAGGATGTGAGGCAGATAGAGGTCCAGTGACTTGCTCAGGATCCCACAGCTGGGCAGTGCCCCCAACTTTCCTTTCTGGAGGGTCTAGGACCTGACCTTTCCACCTAACTGCATCAGGGGTTCTATCAGGAACATGGGTGCCCCAGGCTGGGTCTCCCCACCGTCTCCAGCTTCCCTTCTAAGCTCCTTGAGGGCTTTTTTTATTTGTAACCTTAGTGACTAGCTCATAGTAGGCTCTTAATAAATGTTTATTGAATTATTTTTAAAAGTCTGACAATTAGAGCTGCCCCAAAGTCTATTGGACCCACCCACCCCCACCCACCCCCACCCCCCCACCCCCGGGAAAGTCTTCAAGCTAAGATGAAGTGACCACCCACCAATTAGATGGTAGATGAATTTCCATTTAGGCTCAAGATGAAATTAATGATCTGTAAGATCTCTTCTAACTCTGAAATTCTATGATTCCAAGAATTGTAATCAAGGCAAGGTCATTAGGAATTCAAATTAAAAGAAAATTTGCTTTGCACCTCCCCCTAAAAAATTAATGTTTAAAGGTGGGATTTGAACCCAAACGCTTGATCATTTCAAACTCAGTGCCCTAGAACACCACACTTGTTTCTTAATAGGGAAATCAAAACCTATTTTACCTTAAAAGTAGGAAGGAGAATTGTTATTGTTGTCTCTTAGCCCCTCTCTCTACATCTTGGGGTTCTCCAATCAATCAGGGAGTATAAGTGCAAAGAATGAACGACTCCTTTCCTGGCATGGGTATAACAGAGATTGTCTTTGTATCTCTCCCTCCTCGCAGGGCCCCTTCTGGGGTGTCCTCCCCTGGGGGAGCAGAAGAACAATAGGAGGAGGGTTTGGAGAGAGCTGCATGCTTTCCCTCCTCGGGAGGAGCTGGAGTTCCACCTTGTCTCCCCACTCATTGCCTGTACTGTATAATGGCGATCTCGGAAGAGCTTCCCAGCTTGGACATCTCGCCTCCGGGGCTTTTTTTTATTGCCTTTGGGCTCTGTGTCCCCAAGCTTCGGATACTTTCTATCGCCATGGCCTGCTTCCACATGGGGGCAGACAGAGGAAGGGTTTAAGTCTTTCCATGTTGGAGGGAACTTTTTGTCTCCTTATCCTGGTCTCCCCCCCATCTCTGGGTCCTGGGGGCTTCTCTTGGGCACTCCTCCTTAGCAGGGCCTGGCATCCTTTCCCTTGGCCCAGGGTGGGGCTTTCCACCAGGATGGCAGAGGCTCGGAAAGGCTGCCTCTCCAGGCCCTGTTTCCAGTGGGAATCCCAGCCCAGCCCAGGCTGCTGGCCTGCAGCCATTCCCAGAGACTGCCAGGCCCTGTGGCTGCCAGGCCAGCCCTGAGGTCAGTGGCTTCCTGAGGGCCAGTGATTGATGCCTCGGCTGCTCCCCAGGGGGAACCGGGGGAAGTTTTCCTTCCTCTTCCCGCCCTTAGCTCTCCAGCTCCATCTGACCACAGAGACCCAGGGCTCCAGAGGGATCATACTTGGGGAAGAGAAAGTCTGGGACCTTCCTGGGCTGGGACTGCTGTGGCCTGAGGGGAGCTGGTGACTTCCAGGGCTTCCAAGAACTCAGATTTCAGAGATGACCTGCCCCCCAACCAGAAGATGGGGGATCCGGGAGGGCTCTGGAAGGAAATTGTGGGATCAGCGAAAACTGGGGGCCCTGTGAGAGGGCTAGGAATGTGGGGTCTCCGTTATCTGGAGGCTTGAGAGTAGGGATGGGGACCCAGTGAGGAGGAAAGAAGTGAGGCTCCGTGAAAGATATGGGAGCTCCATGAGCAGACTGGCTTCAGTGAGGAGGATGGGGGCTCTCTGGGGATGGAAATCAGAATTAGATTCAGTGAAGAGAGTTTTAATGAAGAAATGGAAATTCAGGGGGGATGGGAAAATATGGCAGATCAGGTATGGGCTTGGGGACCCAGAAGGGAGGCGAGGGCCTGGAGAAGAAAACAGGGCCTCTTTTTACAAGCACCATGAGAAGATGAAAGCTCAATGGAATGGATCCTCCCTCTGGGAAAGCAGCTCTGTGGAGGGGAAGGGATGAGATTCAGTGCGAAGGTCAAGGTTCTGTCAAAGGATGAGGGCAGAGAAAGGCCTGGGAGGTCAGTGTGGGCTGACAGCTCACTGAAGGGATTAGGGCCTCCTGGGCCTCCGTGAAGGGAGGAGAGGCCCAGGGACAGCCAGAAGAATCTAAACACCAGGATGCTTCCAGCCTGGCCTTCCAGACCCTTCCCTCCCCCAGGATTGTGAGAAAGTAAAATTAATAAAAAATTAATATCGAATCATCTGACTGGGGCTGAGCTTAGAGACTGTGACTGTCTGTTCATCTCCTCTACAATGTGCTTCTGGAATTCTGCTAGGCCGCAGCTGGGGCTGTGGAGGAGAACATTTCCGCAGAAACACCTCCCCCCCCCCCCCTGCCCTTTTCTAAGTCCAGTGAGCCTTCACGCTATTGCTGGGGCCCTCAGAAACCCCTGTTCTATGGCTTAGCCCCTTCCACACTCCTTCCCTCTCCTTTTCCATTGTTCCTAATTACCACTTCCAATCAATCAATTAATTAGGCATTCAGCAACCTCATTTCCCTGGAGTTTCACTTCATCCATCCAGAGCTTGATTCTTAGTTACTGGGCCTCGGTCTCAATCCATCAATCAATAAACATTTATTAAGGGCCTACTATGTGCCTGGGCAGCCAGGTGGCTTGTGGACAGAGTGCTGGGCCTGGAGTCAGGAAGACCTGGGATAAATATGGCCTCAGACGTGTGACCCTGGACACTTAACCCTCAGTCTCCTCATCTGTAAAATGAGCTGGAGAAAGAAATGGCAAACGACATCAGCATCTTTGCCAAGAGAATCCCAAATGGGATCAGGAGCAATGTGAAACGACTGAACACACACACATTCATCCAGATTCCTTCTAGGAGCTCGTCTCTTTAATCATTTATTTTCCTAAATACAATCTTCCATCTTTGTTTATACATTGGCCCTTCCCTCTATCTGCAGACATGTCCAAATCTTCCCATCCTTTAAAAAAAAAAAAAAAAAAATTCACTTGATCATTCCTTCAGGCTATAATCCTATATCTCTCTCTCTATTTTCTCAAACTTCTAAAAAAAAAAAAAGCTTCCCTTATTCTGCTTCCATTTACTCTCCACTGCTTCTTAATCCCTTCTAAGAGGCAGCTAGGTAATATAGTGCACTGATCCCGAAATTAGGAAAACCTCAATTCAGATCCTTACTCTGTGACCCAGGAGAATCACTTGCCCTCTGTGTACTTCTCTTTCCGCCATAGTAAAACAGGATAATATGTGGCCCTGACACATAATAAGTGTTTAATAAATGCTTGTTTCTTTCTTTGTCCTTTCTCAAAATCTTTCAATCCCACCCTTTGCTGAAACTGTTTTCTCCAAGGCTACCAATAATCTCTTCCCCCTTCTCAGTCCTCTTCTTTCTCCTCCCTTTGCAGCATCTGCCACCCACCGCCCCTTCCTCAACTGTCGTTCCTTTTTGAGTTTTCACGGAAATATTGTCTTGGTTCTCCCTCTATGATTGACTCCTCATACTCCTTTGCCAGAGCTTCATTTCCATCCTCCCCCTGTGTAGGTATACCCCAAGGCTGGATTCTTGGCCCCTTTTGCTTCTCCCCCTCCACTCTCTCAGTTTTCTGTGCCCTAAATTATCACCTATATACATATTCAGAGATGACTCCAACACCTCTGTCCTTCCCTCCCTATCTAGATAGACACCTCTATGTATATATCTCCCTAATCCTTAATTAGGATACAATAAACATTTGTTAAGCACCTATTTTTTCAGAGTGTAAGCACCAGAGATACACATTAGGAAAAGGAAAATGGTCCCTGTCCACAGGGAACTTACAATTACAATCTAAGGGAAGGAGACAATATACAAAAGGCAGCTGGAAAGGGGGATGCCAGAGGGGAAGGGAAAGAGGGAAGAAGGAGAAGGAGGAGGAGGAGGAGGAGGAAAGAAGATAAAGATGAAGATGAAGATGATGATGAAACCAGATGAATCTAACTCCCAGCTAGATATCACCATCTGAATATTCCAGAGGCATCATATCAACCTTTGCTGTTCACTTGTTTTTTGACTCTTTAAGACCCCATTTGAGGTTTTCTTGAAAAAGATATAGGAATAGTTTTCCATTTCCTTCTCCAGCTTATTTTACAGATGAGGAAATTGAAACAAACTCAGGATTGAGTGACTTGCCTAGGTTCATACAACTGGGTCAGATTTGAATTTAGGAAAAGGAGCCTTCCAGACTTCAGGTTCAGTGCTCTATCCACTGTGGATCCACTTACCTGGCCTTAATTCATCCAAAAGTGCACTCATCTTTTCTCCAAAATCCAGTCCTCTTCTTAACTTTCCTGTCTCTGTTGGGTTCACCATCCTAACGCTCACCCATGGCTGCAACAACTGGACTCAATCTCCACTCTGCCCATTCCCTGTATCCAATTAGTTGCCAACTCTTGCCCTTTCTTCCTCCTTAACACCTTGAGATCTTCCTCTTCTCTCTGCTTCTCAACTACTACTCTATAGTCCAAACTCCCAACCCTTCCAACCTGCATATTACTGTTATAATCTTCAGTTGGTCCCTTTGCTTCCAGCCTCTCCTTTCTCCAGACCAACCTCCACGCAATTTCCAGATTGATATTTCTCATGCATAGGTCCCTGTCCTGACCAAGAAGCTCCTGGTTGCCCATTGTAACAAGAATAAAACACTGAAACGGACAAAGGACTGGCCTTTTCTCCCCTCCCTCAGTCTTAGGGCCTGGAGCTTGCAGAGAAAGGTCTGCTCAGCTAGATTAGGGGACTTCTTTTGCACTTCAAAGTGCTAGATCAACAATGCTCCAAGGATATCTGTTCCATGAGGGTGGTCACCTAACCCTGATCCCTATCTATGTTAAAGCATCTGCCTTTGTATCTTTCCTGCTGTAAAGTTGAGTCACTGTTTAATATCAAAGGTTTAATATCAATGTTTTAATATCATATCATATTTAAAATATCATCCAGCAAGGGTGAACAAGAATGCTTATAAGGCTGCCCCTACTTCAGTTGGGCACGGAACCATGCCAGAATCCTACTGGAGGTCCGTTCTGGCCATTGAGACCATCTAGACCAGTTACAAATAAATTATTTCTAAATTCTGAATTACTATGGCCATCTTGAATTTTATTGCCTGGGCTGTTTCAACACAAACCCATGCTTTGCATTTAAGGCCCTTCCTAAAATTTGAAAATGTGTTATATTATACCTTTTGGAAGGAATGAGGGCTGGGAGGATGAGGGGGCAACCTGGTTGTTAAATGTCAACAAGCATACTCTTGGCTCAATAAGAATTGAGCAGTTGATGAAGTAGATGAAGATTTTTTAGTAATAGCTTTTATTTCAATATATATGCAAAGATAGTTTTCAACATTTTTTTAGAAATTTTACATCATCACCCTTCAGGGGCCTACCTGCTGTTCTCCAATATATAATATATCCCTCCCAAAGAGATCAAAGACCCCATGACACTGAAGAGATCAAAGAAAGAGGGAAAATCCCGTATTACAAAAATATTTATAGCAGCATTTTAAAATTGTTTTTCTTTATTAAAGCTTTTTATTTTTCAAAACATATGCATGGATAATTCTTCAACATTAATCCTTATAGAACCCAGTGTTCCAATTTTTCCCCTCCTTCCTCCCTCCCCCAGGTGGCAAGTAGTCCAATATATGTTAAACATGGTAGAAATATATGTTCAATCCAATATGTACACACATATTTATACATTTATGTTGCTGCACAAAAAAAAAAATCAAATCAATCCAGAAAAAACAAAGAAAAGAAAATGCAAGCAAACAACAATAAAAAGAGTGAAAATGCTAGCAACTGTTTTTAATTGGAAAAGAGCTAGAACTTAAAGGAATGCCTATCATCTGGGCAATGCTGAATATGATATGGTATGGGGATGAAATGGAATGCTTTTATACTGTAAGAAATAACAAAAAGGACAGGAAAGAGTGTAATGGAGCCAGCTCTAATTGAAGAACCAATTGTCAAATTTTCATTGTGAACTTTTACATGTTAGAAATCAGCAAACTCTACAAATTGGGGCTTGGTTTATTGTTTTATCAATTGTTGAGACTTAAGAAAGCAAGAGAGAAAATGTTAAAAATGTAAATTGAACTTGAAAATGTGTTATATATACCTTTTGGCAAGAATGGGGGCTGGGAGAATGAGGGGGCAACCTGGTTGTTAAATGTTAACAAGCATTCTCTTGGTTCAATGAGAATTGAGCAGCTGATGAAGTAGATGAAGATTTTTTAAAATAATAGCTTTTATTTCAAAGTTTATGCAAAGATAGTTTTCAACATTCACCCTTGTGTTCCAAATTTTCTCCCTTTCTTTCCCCAACCTCTCCCCTAGACAGTAAGTAATCCAATATATGTTAAACAAGTTCAATTCTTCCATACATATTTTCACATTTATCATGCTGCACAAGAAAAGTTAGTAGGTGAGGATTTTTTGGAAGGGAAATCTGCATTAGTGAAAGGGAAGGAGACTTAGTATACAAATATAGGTCCTGTTAAAGGAATGGGGATTTGAGGAGGGAACAGGGGCTCACAAGCATCAAAAAACCTAGTCAGGGGAAGGGATCCCATGACTCAAGGAGAGCCTGTACCTGAGCAGGAATTTATATGAATGAAGTGAACAAATGATACAGAATGAAGCGAGCAAAACTCCTAAGTAGCAAGAAATCCCCAAAATGAAACTATATATCTTATAATTACCCTGACCCAATCTTAGCTTCAGAGAAAAGAGGAGAAAATCCTCTTCCTTTGTATACACTGCAGTTCTCAGCTAATGTGTTCATGTACTACACATTTTTTTCTTTCTATAATTTCCACCTGGGGAAGTGGGGGGCATAGAAGAGTGTATAGAAATGAAAGTCATGTAGAGTCAAAATATATAAATTTAAATGGAAAAATAAAAGAAAATGGACCTTTCTCCCCTATTTCGCAAAGTTGGGCAATTCTATGGGTGTGTTGTTTTTGTTTTTGTTCAGTCCTTTTTCATTGTGTCTAACTCTTCATGATCCTATTTGGAGTTTTTTTGTCAAAGTTTTCCCTACTGGAGTGGTTTGCCATTTCCCTCTCTAGCTCATTTTTACAGAGGAGGAAACTGAAGCAAACAGAGTTAAATGATTTGTCCAGGGACACACAGCTACTGAGCATCTGAGGCTAGAATTGAACTCAGGAAAATGACTTTTCCTGACTCCAAGCCTGTCTCTTTAAGCACTATGGTACTACCTAGCTGCCCTACTTCAGATATAATCCATTTTGAATATTTTCAGATCCATCTGATGCATTGATTAGATTTATTAAATTGCTTTTTCTTCATTCTTTTTAAATTTTAGTTACTAGGGATGGATGGCCCACTGAGTAGAAGAATATATTCAGAAATTAATATGATGTAGCAACAAAAGGCACCAATATAAATAAGATGAAGCCTGCAAAAAAGGAGAAAAAATGCATTTTATCTTATTAGACTCAAGTCTTATGCTCTAGGCTGTCGAGGCCTTTTTGCTTTCCAGAGAACTCTCCATTTTCCATCAGCTTGGTTTCAGTTCCACAAGAATATTGTCCTCCTGATCTTCTGAAATGTTGTTCATTATGTAGATTAACTCAGTTTTGTATTCAGATCATAAGATCTTTTTTCAAACCCTTTCAACAGCAGGCAAGCTACACCAGTTAGTTTATCCTTGGAAAGTTAATTTTTTTAAAGTTAGTATATTCTATTTAGTTTTATCTTACAAAAATAAAGTTTTACTCATCACCTTCTCCTCTCTGGTTGGAGGGCTGGAGTGTGGAGCAATAAATTTCTTCCTAAACTTTCTTTTATAGAAGATTCCTCTCCTTTCTGCTATTAGATTATAAGCTTCTTGAAGGCAGGGATTGTATTTCTTGGGTTTGTTTTTTTTTTTTTTGTATCCCTAGCACTTAGCACAGTATGTGGCACATAATAAGTGCTTAATAGAGATTTATTCGATTGAATTTAATTGACTATCACATAGGGTGCTAATCAACCCTCCCAGCTTTGTGTTGGTTGGAGAATTAAAATATGACATCCCTAAAGCCAACTCACAGATAAACATATAAAAGCCACAGGGTTAACAGTAGATCCCTGCGGCATTCCACTGAAGACCCTCCCAAGTTTGGTTTGGGACTGGGCATTTAGCCAGGTCTGTTTCTACATGACTATTCTATCATCTAGACCTCATCTTTCCAACTTTTCCACAAGAACGTGGGATATATGGGGTGTTGAAGGAGGACTCGCACCTTTGTCGGGAAGCTTGCCAAGCCTTTTACAGGGATGCTCATCCTTTGGTGTCCATCTGTCACCCACTTGTAGCTTGGAAAAGCACTTGCACCCCACTAAATGCCCGTTGGTTTATTGGCCAAACTGGGTTCAGGATAACCGAAAGGTCTCAAATCCATCACGGGAAGACTTCTTACCAGGCAGAATGGGTGAATAAGAATGATCTGTTCCAATGGCCAGGAAGACACCTGCAGGCATCATGAATGGATTAGGGGCTGGCCAGACATCAAAGGTGACAGGATTATTCACCAATCACGCTGGCTTTTGCCTTCCCATGGGACCCCAATGAGTCTGGAAGAGAGAATGAGACTGAGAACTTTGCCTAACTCTTCCTCACTTAAATCCAATTCACACATTAGTGAAAAAGTCACTTGTGATGTCTTTGACTTCTTTGTGAATTTCCTCTTTGAATACAAAGGATGAAAACTGAATGAAAAACTATCAAGTCACTTGAAACCCAGGTAAACCCCATCTGATATAGTAGATAAAGTCATGAAAACTCATCTTCCTGGAATCAAACCCAGCCTCCACCACTTACCATCTGTGTGGCTCTGGGCAAGTTGCTTAATAGCCCTGTTTTCCTCAGTTTTCTCATCTGTAAAATGAACTGGAAAAGGAAAAAGCAAACCAACTCCAGTATCTTTGCCAAGAAAACGCCAAGTGATGTCATGAAGCATCAGGCCCACGAACAACAGTGACAAAAACCACATCTACATTAGCAGAAGGAGTCCTGGACTTAGAATGCGGAAGAGCTGAATTCAAGTCCTACCTCAGACACTTGCCAGCTGTATGATACTAGTCAAATCATTCCTCTCAGCTTCAGTTTTTTCATCCATAACACAAGGATGATATGATAGTATTTGTAAAGTTCTTTACAGACTTAAAGCTGTATATGAATAATGGCTATTATTGTTATCACAAACCCTGTCCAAAAAGGAAATGGGGTCAGTGGTGTGTGGAAAGGTGAAGAACTTACAGATTAAGCACATATTGATCAGAGACTTTTAACTAAAGTAGATCAGGCCTATAGGCCCCAGTCACATGATTTTAGATGAGACCTGGACTGCATTCCATTGTCCAAGAAGGAATTAAGTGGCCGAAGCTGTAGATCACCTTTTTGACTGCATTCCACTGACCAAATAGGGGGATAAAGGTTTATGTAACCAATCACAGCCTGTAAAGGGTGGGATTTTGGGGGTTCTTTGTCTGAAATGTATAAAAGTTGTAAGCATCTTCAAGTGAATGACTCTCCTGTGGGTATCTTTGCTGTCCTTTCAGGCCCACAGGCCAGGACGGTCCGCTTCTCGAGATTCTAATAAATTCTTTCTGTACATCATTTGGAGTGACTCCTGAGTAGTCAGTTTGGGTTGGTGCAATTGCCCCAAACAGTGTGATCCGATCTGTTCTTGGTGAAGCTGCCATGGTTTGTGGTCAGCCCCTCTTATTTGAATGTCTTTCCCCTCTGCCTCATAACCAAGGAACTCAGGAATCAGAGTCATCGGACTAGAGACACTCTTCTCTTTCCCTTTTTTTAGATCAGGACATTTGCCTGATTTTTGTCACTTGGCTCTCTTCCCATCCTTGACTCTCCAGTTGCACCATTTCCTTACTTTTGAACCCCTTTCCCTCTTCTCCTCCTACCATCCGTGTTCTGCCTGTTCTCAATCCTGAGGACACTTCTTCCACTCCTACTTTCAGGCTGATGAACATCTCTGGGGGACAGCATGTAATAATGCTGCCTGGGTCCATCATAAATCCCCATTATCTAATCTCCGCTGGGTCCTCACGGCTACATGGCAATCCTTTTATTCTTTCCTGATGGACTCTTTATCACACATTAATAGCTGCTATTCCAAGCCTTTTCCTCTCTCCTCCAGCCCTCTCTTCCCTGCCCCCCTCTCTTTCAGCTGATGACCTTGCCACCTACTTTACTGAGAAAACAGAAGCCATCAATTGTGAACTGCCTCGTCTTCCCCTATATGCTGCATCTGGACACCCCTCCCACATCTCCAGTCTCTGCTGCTTTCCTGCAGCCTGAGGAAGGAAGGGATAGCCTTTCTCCTTGCTAAGACCTATGCCCTCTTGTCTCCTCTGGGAGCTTACCCCAGTTCTCTGCTCTCTCTTCTCGCCATCTTCATCCTCTCTATTTTTACTGGCTCCATCTACTGCCCACAAAGGTGCCCAATTCTCTTTCATCCTTCAACTCACTTCAACTCAATTCAACCCTTCTCAAGGGACTTCTATGTACAGGACACCGGGCTAGGTCCTGGGGGTACACACAGATAAAAATAAAACTATTTGCCCTCTAGGAATTTAAAGTCAACAGAGAGAAGTAAATATTGGTTCATTTGAGGAGGGAGTGAGCTGGAAGAGTAGAAATGGGGAGTTGGGAAAAGGTCTCCTAGAGGAGGTGACATATAAGTTAAGCCCTAAAAAAAGAGAATTTTTTGAGAAAAACATGATATGGGAGGCTGTCCCTTCAGAGGAAGATTTAGGAAAGTATCTGAGAGTGGATAATGGCAATCTGAGCACCAGTAGGCCACTTTGTCTGAAATATAGAATATAATGAGAAAAAACTAAAAAAAGAGGTTAGAGCCAGATTTTGGCTGAACTAACATTCAGCTAACAACTAACATAAGAGTTCACATATTATTCCACAGATATAGGAAGCCAAGGAAGGCTGGAGTGACAATCTTGCCTTAGGAAGATCATTTTGGCAGCTATGGAGATGATGGATTGGGGATGAGAGGAAAGGAAAATACAAGACAATTTAGAAGGTTTGCATGATTTTCCAAGAGATAATGAAACTTAAAATAGTGAGGCAGTCATGTTTTTAACTGAAACTGCCCTCTCCAAAATTGCCTATGGTCTTTTTTTCCCCCTGAGGCAATTGAGTGACTTGCCCAGGGTCACACAACTAGGAAGTGTTAGGTGTCTGAGGTCATATTTGAACTCAGGTCCACCTGACTTCAGGCCTGGTATTCTATCCACTGCACCACCTAGCTGGTCTCTTAAGCCAAATCTTGTCAAATCTATTGATCTTTTTCTCAATCCTTAAACTTCTCACCTCTTTCACCCTGTCCATTACTCTCTTTTATTTTTTAAAATTTATTTATTCATTTTAAAATTAAATACAAAATAAGAAAAGACAAAAAGAGCATTTTCATGTATATAACAGAACATGAGAGATGATTCAATATAGAACAATAAATTTCCATTTCTCAAAAACCTATGTAATAAATCCCACACATTATTTTCCAAGACCTAGCATTTCTGTGCTTCCTTCAGGATTTTCTTTTGTACTCTAATGTGCCTTTCCCTTTTCATTTTATTTTTTTTCCCTCCCTCCCCAACCCCCTTCTTCTAAGTATTGAATCCACTCTATTTTATGACACTCCTCTCTCTTTGCTTTTCTCCCATTTGAATTATCCTTTTTCAATCTTCTTTGATGAATATTTGCAAAAAAAAAATTTTTTTTACATATTTATCTTCTGTCCCCCTATTTCCCCACATAAGACTTTGTATTAATGATGCATATTCAATTAAAAGAAACACATCTAAGAATGTATAACTCATTCTGCACCCTGAGTCCACCACCTCTCAGTCAGGAAGTAGATAGCTTTTTCCTCATCCATTCTCTGGATTTAGGTTCATTGTTGCATTGATCAGAGTCCTTAAGTCTTTCAAAGTTACTTGTCTTTGGATGGACTTGTTATTGTACAAATTGGATTTTTGGTTTGGCTAACTTATTTCTCTGTATCAAAAAGTACACATCTTCCCTGATTTCCCTGAAACAGTACTTTCTGTCATTTCTTATGACAAACTATTGTCCCATTATGGTTATATATGTGATTTCTTCAGCCGTTCCCCAAATAATGAGCACCCCATTAGTTCCTGCTCTTTATTATTAGGGAAAAAAGTGACCACAAACATTTTTGTGCATAAGGGTCCTTTTTCTCTTTCTTGAAACTCTTTGAGATATAGACCTTATAAGTGATCTCACTACATCAAAGAGTAGATACAGTGTAATGACTTTGGGGACATAATTTCAAAATTCGTTCCATAATGACTGGGCCAATTTCTAGTTCCATCAACAGTGTTTTCCTGTAGCTTCTATCTTATAGTCCTTCCACTGATAGCTCTTCATCCACATCAAACCCACTAATATGGGTGTCCCTTGAGGGATTCTGCTGGTTTCTCTTTCCTTCTCCTTCTATATTAGTTTACTTGTTGATCTCATCAGCCCCTATGGATTCAATTATCACCTCTTTGCCAATGATTTCCAGATCTATATATCTAGCCTCAGTTTTTCAGCAGAGCTGAGCCCTCTCTCTCTCTAACTGGATGTTCCACAGGCTTTTCAAACTCAACTTGTCCAAATTCACCTTTCTCCTACTTAAATTTCCCCCTTTCTGAATTTTTCTTTGCTGCCAAGGGCAATACCATCCACCCAGCCACTAGGCTGGTAACTTTGAGATCATTCTCAATTCCTCACTCCACTCACATCACATATATAGACTTTGCCAAGACTTGTTATTTTTTCCTCCACCATATTTCTAATCCTCTTACCTCCACTCATTCATCTACTACTTTGGTTTAGGCTCTTACAACTTGTAACTGGTCTGTCTGCCTCAAGTCTTTCCCTGCTCGGATGAATACAGAGAGGACTGGCAAGATTTACATGAACTGATGCTGAGTGAAATGAGCAGAACCAGGAGATCATTACATACCTCAACAACGATACTGTTTGAGGATGTATTCTGATGGAAGTGGACCTCTTTGATAAAGAGAGCCTTAATTGATCAAAGATGGACAGAATCAGCTACACCCAGAGAAAGAACATTGGAAATGAATATAAACTGCTTGCATTTATGTTTTTCTTCCAGGGTTATTTATACCTTCTGAATTCAATTCTCCCTGTGCAACAAGAGAACTGTTCGGTTCTGCACACATATATTGTATCTAGGATATACTGCAACCCATTCAACATGTAAAGGACTCTTGCCATCTGGGGGAAGGGGTGGAGGGAGGGAGGGGAAAAATCAGAACAGAAGTGAATGCAAGGGATAATGATGTAAAAAATTACCCTGGCATGCGTTCTATCAATAAAAAATTATTTAAAAATTAAAAAAAAAGTCTTTCCCTGCTCCAATCTATCTACCATTTCCCTGTTAAGGTAATTTTTCTCGAGCATATCACACACTTCTGCTCAGTAGGATTCAGTGGCTTTCTATAACCTCCAGAATCAAATACAAAATCTTTTTGACTTTGAACATCCTTCAAAATTTAGCCCCTTCTTGCATTTCCAAAATTCTTATATCTTTCCCCTTTATTCATTCTAGAATCTGTCTATTTACAGGTCTTCAAATGCAATATTCCATTTCCTAGCTCTATGAATTTGTACTTAGTCTCCCTGGACTTCTTTAAAAATCCCACTTTTCCCCAGTGTCCTTTTCTGGTCTATCCCCACCCCCCAAATGCTAATGCCTCCACTTTTTATTTATTTTGTAACTTTCTTGTATGAATCTAATTATCTGGATGTTGTCTCTCTATCTGATTCGTTAGAATATGAGCTCCTTGACATAAGGGACTGTGTTTTTGTCTTTTTATATCTCTAGTATTTTGCATACTGTTGGCACTTAATAAATGCTTATTGATTGCCTAAGTGTAAACAGGGAGCAAGGAACAAATATGAGCAGTGTGTAGGTGCTGGAATGAAGATTTACTGCTTTTTACAGTGCCTGAGCCATAGTACATGCTTAGGAAATGTTTGCTGACTATTGACTGACAGCTGATGTGATCTGTGAGCAAAGAGTGAAGGTTCAGGACTAATTGAGGTTATGAACTCAGATGACTGTGAGAATGGCAATGTCTTTACCGAATCCTTCATCTTGGAATGGGTGTTGCCTCAGACAAACTGAGGCCTGAGAAAGACCTTAATTTACACAGGCCAGGGGCACCCACTGTATACCAGCTGCTCTGACTTTTGTCCTGCCACTGGACATCAGTGACTCTGGGAGAGTGAGATTGATGACTTTGCAATCCTTCCACGTAAATCACTCTGTGATGTCATTGGTCCTCTTCCAGAATGAAGGATGAACAACAAAAACAAAAGCCTTTGACAGAAATAAGGATGTTTAAAGGAGATCTGGATTCTGAGAACAGGGCTAGGAGAAAAATGATGAGGAGTTCCATTTTGGACAAATTAAGCTTAATCCAATTAAATTAAATCCAAGTTTAAGCCAAAGATCATCTAATGTGCATCCTGAACAGGAAGTTAGAGATCTGGGATTGGAGTTCAGGAGACAGATTAGAGATGGATTATGTCAATCTGGGAATCATCAATGAAGAGATAATAATGGAACCTTTATGGATACTGATGAAATCAGCTCACCAAAGGAAAGAGCAACAAGAGGGTTCAAGATAGAAGTGAGTGCAAGGGATAATGTAAAAAATTACCCTGGCATGGGTTCTGTCAATAAAAAGTTATAATTATTTTTTTAAAAAGAGGGTTCAAGATAACACCTTGAGGAGCACCAACACTTAATGAGTAGGATATATAGAAATGATGATCCATCAAAGGAAACTGAGAAGTAGTCAGACAAATGGAAGGGACTTTCTCCCACTAGAAGTACCCTCTGCCCCTTCCTCTCAGCCAACCAGGTTGGCTGGTTCCTCTCAAAACCTCCATTTTTAAGCATGGCAATCAGACCAGTCTTGTCTGCATTCTTCTCCCAACAGAAGAACTGACTCACTAGACTTTCTCTACCATGTCTCCTTCTGCTTACCTTCTTTTGATAATTGTTTTTTCCGTTAGAATGGAAGTTCCTTGAGGGTAGACTGTCTCTTTGCTTTCTCCTTGTATGTGTAGTACAGAGCATAGCACATAATAACTACTTAATAATCTCTTGTTGTCTTGACCAGAAGAGGAGAACCAGGAGAAAGTAATGTCCTAAAGCCTGTAAAATCTTCATTTGGTCCTGTTATTCCCCAAGCTATCTCCCTATCCTTCCTCTCTCTTTCCTTTCCAAACTCCTACAGATGTTCTATCCCCAAAAGCCTCCACTTGCAATCATTAAAGTGAGAATTGATATTAAAGCTCATTAAGTCAGGGCAGTTCCAATGGTCTTTCAATGGAGGGAGCCATCTGCACCCAGAGAGAGGAATATGGGGACTGAGTGGGAATCACAACACAGCATTTTCTCTCTTTTTGTTGTCATTTGCTTGCATTTTGTTTTCTTTCTCATTTTTTTCCTTTTTGATCTGATTTTTCTTGTGCAGCAAGATAATGATGGAAATATGTATAAAAGAATTGCACATGTTTAACATATATTGGATTGCTTACTATCTAGGGGAGGGAGTAGAGAGAAGAGAGAGAGAAAAAATTAAAACACAAGGTTTTGCAGGGGTGAATTTGAAAACTATGCATATGTTTTGTAAATAAAAGGCTTGAAAATTAAAAAAAAAATTAATCAGGCTCAACTTCCTAATTTTAACTTATGAGGAACCTTTGTTCCATGGGGGCCTGCCCCTAATGCAGTGCAGTGCTTGGCATACAATAGGTGCTCAATAAATATTTATTAAATGAATGAAAAAGCTGTGGTGTATAAATATGATGGAACATTGTTATACCATAAAAAATTGACAAAAGAGAACTTCAAGGCATCCCAATCAGTGTGAACTGATACAGAGAGAAGAAAGAATAATTTATACATAACAATAATATGGTAAAGTCTTTTTACTTCTGCCTCAGTATTCTCATCTGCAAAGTGAAAAAATGATAGTCCCCACTCATAGGATTCTTTTTTTTTTAATAACTTTTTATTGACAGAACCCATGCCAGGGTAATTTTTTACAACATTATCCCTTGCACTCACTTCTGTTCCGATTTCCCCCCTCCCTCCCTCCACCCCACCCCCCCAGATGGCAAGCTGTCCTATATAAGAATCATAGGATTCTTATGGGGATCAAGCAAGAGTGTTTTGCAAATTATAAAGCTCTCTACAAAATGATTATTCATTCTGGGTCTGGAGATATTGTTGGTCATTGCTTTGAACAGAATTTTGAAGTCTTTCAAAGTTGCTTTTCTTTACCATATTATTACTTTTGTATATGTTATTTATACAAGAAATATGTATACATTTATACAAGAAATCTGAATTCAGGCCTTCCATTGTTCTACCCCATGGTGTGATCTAACTACCTGTTGTCTACCTCCAGAGAGGTGATAGACTCATGCACAAGGTAACAATTAAGTTGAGTCTTGAAGGAAACTAGAAATTCCAAGGAGCAGAAGTGAAGAGGAAGAGCCTTCTAGGTGTGTGTGTGTACACAGTGTAAAAATATGGAGACAGGAGATAAAGGAACAGCAAGAAGGCCGATATGACAGCATGGAGGGGGTTAAAATATAAAAAGGCTGGGAAGGTAGTATGGGGGCAGGCTGCAAAGAGCTTTAAATGCCAAACAGAAGAATTTATATTTGATCCTGGAGATAATAACAAGCCACTGGTGTTTATTGAGGAGGGGCAACACAGTCAGACCAGAGCTTTGGGAAAATCTCTTGGTTGCCATATGGGGGATAAATTGGATTGGGGAGAAACTAGAGGCTGAACAATCTGTAGGTCAGTCAATAAGCATCTTTTAAGAACTTCCTATGTGCCAGACACTGTGCTACATGCTGGAGATGAAAAAAAAAGTAGTAGTAGTAAAATAAAGCCCCTGCCCTCCAAGAAATTCATATTCTAATGGTGGAGATAACTTGAAACAATGGCATTCATGCAAGATATATATAGTGCGGATGGAAAGTAATTAGGCAGCTACTACAAGAGTCTAGTCAAGCTATGACCAGGGTGATTATTGCACATGTATAACCTGTATCAGATGACTTACCTTGTCAGGGAAAGGGAAACAAGAGGGAGGGTAGGATAGAATTGGGAATTTTAAAAAATCCCTAATGTAAAATGTGAAAAATTGTTTTTACATGTAATAGGAGGGAATAAAATGTTTTTTTTCAATAGCATTTTATTTTTCCAAATACATGTAAAATAATTTTCAATATTCATTTTTGTAATTTGTGTTCCAAATTTTTTCTCCTTCCCTCCTTTCCCTCCTTCTCCCCAAGACAGCAAACAATATGATATAGGTTATACTTGTCTGATCCTTTTAAGCAAAATATAATTCTTTTAAATATATAATCTACTAAACTAGGGTAGCAGTTGTATGTATAGAGACAGATGGAAGAGATGTCATGGAGCTAGAAATGCCACAATATGGGGAGTGACTGGACATGTGGGGTGAGTGAAAATCTGAAGAGTTAAAATAATGTGAAGAGTGTAGACTTGGGGAAAAAGAAGAATGGAAGTGCTCTTGATAGTAATAGGGAAATTAGGAAAAGAGGAAAGTTTGGGAGGGGTAAATGAGGACCGAGAAAAGACTGTCAGATTCAGCAATTAAGAAGTCGCTGATAATTTTGGAAAAGGCAGTTTCAACTGAATGATGAAGCTAGAAGCCAGCACTCCAGTTTAAAAGAATGAGAGGAAGTAGAGGTACCAAGTGAGAAGGGAAAAGGGAAAAGGGAAACAGAACAATAGCTAGCAGGATTGTAGGGTCCAGTGAGGGTTATTCAGGAATGGGGGTGACATGGGCTTGTTTGTAGGCAGTGGAAAAGGAATCGATAGATATGGAGAGATTAAAGACTTGGTGGGTAGGGGGCATTGACAATAGGAGATAACTGCTAGAGGAATAAAAAAGATGAAAGAATACATCAAGGAGCAGCTAGACGGAAGTCTGGAAAACTTGAGTTCAAATGCAACCTCAGATATATAACACTAGCTATGTGTCCTTGGGCAAGTCATTTAACCCCCTAAAAATCATAAAAAGGGTATATTGAATAGAATCATTTTGCAGAAAATTTGAATTAGATGACTTTTGAAGTCCTTTCCATCTTTAATATTTGATATGACTCTCTTTTTTTTAATAATAAGTTTTTTTTATTTTGTGTTCCATATTTTTCTCCTTCCTTTCTCCCCATCCCTTCCCCTAGATGGCAAGTAATCCAATACATGTTAAATAAGTGCAATTCTTCTATATATATTTCCACATTTATCATGCTTCACAAGAAAAATCATATTAAAAAAGGGGGAAAAGTAAGAAAGAAAACAAAAAACAAACAAACAACAACAAAAAAAGTGAAAATACTATGTTATGATCCACATTTGGTCCCCATAGTCCTTTCTCTGGGTATAGATGGCTCTTTCTCCGTCACAAGTCTGTTGGAATTGGCTTGAATCATCTCATTGTTGAAAAGAGCCACCTCAGTCAGAGTTGATCATCACATAATCTTGTTTTTTCCGTGTATAATGTTCTCCTAGTCCTGTTCACTTCACTCAGCATCAGCTCCTGTAAGTCTCTCCAGGCCTCTCTGAAATCATCCTGCTGGTCATTTCTTACAGAACAATAATATTCCATAACATTCATATATTATAACTTATTCAGTCATTCCCCAACAATTGGCTATCCACTGAGTTTGGTATGAGTCTCTAAGCAGTAATTAGGAAATCCAGGATTTGAATCCAGATTCACTGACTCCAATTGGAATAACACCCACTATACCAGACTTCCTTGCCACCCCCTCATCTTCTACTCCTTACATCAACTTTCAAACCCCTATACTCTATTGAAATTGCTCCCTTTCAAGGTTCCTACTTGTTCATTGTGATGTCTTTCTCTTGGTTTTTATCTATTTTGACCCCTCTATGAAATTCTGACACTGCTGATCTCTTCCCACTCCCAGATCTTCTTTCTTCCCTTGACTTCTGCTCCAATGCTGCCTTCTCTCAGTTTTCCTCCTACCTATCTGACCAATCCTTCTCCATTTCCATCTTTGGTTCTCCTCTTTCTCCTCCTTTAGCATATTCCTGCACACCCAGTATTTAATCAGTTGCCAAGTCTTGTTGATTTGACTTTCTTTCATCCAACAGTTTTCCTTGTCCTCTGCCCACGTCAGGCACTTCTAGGGTCCGGTAACTTGCAAGTGAATTGTATTGTGCTGTGCGGGGCTGTGCAAGTCACCAGCCTCACTTTTCCTTTCAGAGACATTTGAATCCAGTGGCAAGACATACATCATCCCTGGAGATGATCGGTGAGCTAGAGGCAATAAGGATGGCCTCTAGTTCATGTCATAAAAAAATCACAAGAAGGAAATGGTACAATTGGTACAATATTGGTACAATCTCAAAGGATCACAGATTCAGAGCTGGAATCTCAAGGGCAGGAAGGTCGGAGATCAGCTCCTTTCATTTTACAGATGAGAAAACCAAAGCCACCAAGCTTATTAGGTCTCTTCCCTGTGACAAGATCACACAAATAGGAAGTGAAAGAAACTTGATTTTGAACCCAAACCCTAGATGTGTTCACAAATCTGAAGAGGTTATCAACCGGATGTCCACCTTGGAGAGCTATTGTAGGATTCTATGAGATATGAGCTAATGATCTAAAATGGGATCTCAGAGACCATTCTCTATTGAGTCCAATCTTTACATTTTAATTTTTGTAAGCAGGAAGGTAGCTTCAGTAGAAAGACCCTGAGCCAAGAAGATCTGACTTCAAATCTGGGCTCAGATCTGAGTTAAAAATCTGACCCTTAGTAGCTGTGTCATTTTGGTCAAGTCATTTAACTTCTGTTTGCCTGTTTCTTCAACTGCAAAATGGGGATGATAATAGTTCCTACCTCCCAGGGTTGTTGTGAGTGCTTTGTGAAATACTATAAATATTTGTGTTGCATTTAGCACAGTGCCTGGCACATAGGAAGTGCTATATAGATAGTAGTTAGATTCTGAGGCTGAAGGATATGAATTCAGTCTGTCCATTAGCATCTTAGTAAGTGCTTAATTGTAAGTCAGGCACTGTACTAAGCTCTGGGAATGCAAAGAAAGCCAAAGAAGGGCTCCTGCCTTGAAGAATCTTACATTCTAATGGGGGAGACAGTATGCAAATAACTACCTAAATTGGAGATATATACAATGTAAAGTACTGGAAGGTACTAACTATGGCAGGTGGGAAGGGGACTTTTGCCGAAAGACTTTCGGCCAAAGTAGGATTGAAGTTGAAATTTTGAAGGAGCCTGGGAAGCCAGTAAGGAAAGGGACAATCAGTGCAAATTTGTCATGGAGGAAGAACAGTAGGAGTATATGAAGGGGAGTAAGGTGTAAGAAGAATGGAAAAATAGGACAGGGCCAGTAGTGAAGGATTTCTAAAGCTAAGAGCATTTTTCATTTGTTCCTGGAGGCAATAGGCAGCAGCCACTGGAGTTGATTGAGTAAGGGATGGCAGAATGGTACTTGAGCTTTAGGAAAATCATTTTAATGGCTGAATGGAGGATGGATGGGTGTGGGGAAAGACTTGAAGGGAGCAGAAACATCAGCAGCTACTGTAATAGTTCAAGTACAAAGCCATGAAGGTCTGTATCAGGGTGGTGGCTGTGTGAGAAGTACATGAGCTATGTTGTGAAGGTCAAAACAAGACTTGACACAGATTAGCTATGTGAGATGAATGAAGGTGAAAAGTCAAGGATGACACCTAGATTTCCAGCCTGGGTGAGTGGAAAGATAGTGTTCTTAATAAGGCAGTTCAGAAAGTTCCCTTCGTAGGGAGAGATAATGAGTGTGATTTTGAACCCATTGAGCTTGAGAGCTAGCCAAAAGGCAGTTAGTTAGTTGGTGATGAAAGATTCAGAAGAGAAAGTGGGACTGATATATAGATCTGGGTACTATCAACATAGAGATGATAGTTAAATTTATGGAGGCTGATGAGTTCATCAAGTTGAGATGAAGAAAGTACAGGCAGACCTTTGGGAGACATCCAAGGTTAGTAGACGTGACCTGGATGAAGATCCAACAAAGAAAACTAAGGAGGAGTGGAAAGACAGGTAGGAGGAGAACCAGCAGAGAACAATGTTGTGAAAACCTAGAGAGAGGTGTATTGAGGGAAAGTGGGTGATCTACAATGTTAAAGGCTGCAGAGAGATCAAAGAGAAGAAAGATTGAGAAAAGACCATTGGATGTCACAGCTCAGAGGACTCTGGGTAACTTTAGAGAGAGAGCAGCTTCAGAAGAATGAGGAAACAGCAAAATAACTGTTAAGACATGTATATACTTATATTGTATTTAATTTATACTTTAACATATTTAATATGTATTGGTCAACCTGCCATTGGGGGGAGGGTATCGGAGGAATGAGGGGAAAAAGTGGAACAAAAGGTTTGGCAATTGCCAATGCTGGAAAATTACCCATGCATATCACTTGTAAATAAAAAGGTATTAAAAAAAAAAAAGATGAAAGTGAAAGTAAAAGTAAAGGGCATATTCAATGAGATCAAAAAGAAGAAGAAGAAGAAGAAGAAGAAGAAAAGAAGAAGAAGAAGAAGAAAAATGACAAGGTCAGAATTCAGAAATGTTAGGTTTAGAAGAGGAAAGGAAGTGGGGGGGCACCCATTGTGGCTGACCACCTCAAGTAGCTTGGGAGGAGAAATATAAAATGATAGGTGAGAGCTGAACAGGATAGTTGGGTTAGATTTCAGAATGGGGAAGATAAAACCCATGGGTAAGGCAGTAAAGAAGGAACCAGTGAATAAGAAGAGATTGAAGATTACAGAGAAGGGGGGGCTCACACCAATCTAACAAGAAGTGGACTTTGAACCCAAACTCCCCTTCACCCGAGTTAGCGTTCTTTACATTGGACCAAGCCGCATTCAAGAGCTGCAACAAGTGAAATGTGTTGTGCTCATTGTTGCTAGTATCTTACCTAGTTCTATCTTGCTTGGCCCAGGTCTGGTGGCTGCTGGTTCAGACTTATTCTGGCTTTGACAAGTCTGCTGTGGGCCTAAGCTGGCAATCAGGGAGCTGAGGCGGAAGGGTTTTGGTTACAGAATCATAATACTCTTGCAAAGTTGTTGTGTTGCTCTCCGTTCTCAAAGAAGACCATGACATCAGGGATGTGATTGGTGAATTAGATCCAGTGAAGGGGAGCTGTGGGCCCGTTATAGATCAGGAGGACTAGATTCAATGCGAGAATTTCCTCACAACAGCCCTGGGAAGGATGGGAGTATGAGGCTCATAGAATCAGATCTTGGAGAGGTAAGGGCAAGGAGAGGTATTCTTCGGAGAGGGCCATTCAGGTAGAGAGAATTGTTAAGATGGGGACCCAAGTAGAAATTTTACCCAGAGGTGGAATGGAACCCAAAGTCTTTTAATTCCAATTCCCTCAGCTCTTTCTGAGCTGATACCTTGTTGTCACCCCCACTTTCCAGAAAAGGGTCCCCAAAGAGGAAAGTACTGGTCAGAGATCATATCTAGAGTTAATACATCCTAATTAAGCAGCCCTGAGAAAGGGAGATGTCATTTACATAGCCAAGGTTTCCAAAGTGCTTTAAATGCATTATTTTATTTGATTAGTGTGAGAACTAGGAATGGAAGCCAGGTCTTCTGACTGTTTGAACTTTGTATCTTTCCCAGAATCTCTGTACCTAGTAGGTGATTAATAAATGTCTGTTGTTCTTCATAGGAGCCTGGGTCTGTTAACATTAGGAAAAAAGTCCAAAGCAAAGAGACATGCCAGGAGATGGGGGATTGTGGAGGGCAGGAGGAGGGTACAGGGGCTGTGAGTCCGAACACCCAGATCCGGGGAGTTAGCCGGCCCCCTTCAATGGATGGCTGAGGAGGGGAGATGCTGGGCTGGGTCAGCAAGAGCAAGGGCAGGTGGTGCAGTCAGGACTCAGCCTCGAGCTCGTCTTCCCCTCCCCGTTCCACTCCCGCCCCCCACCCCCATCCATCCTGACCCAGCCCGGTCCCTAAGGGGCGGTAATTATCCGTTGAAGGAGGAAGGCTGGCTTTCGCCCTGGGAAACAGGCCCCTGATGGGACTGACCATCTCTGGGCTAATTCGTTCGGAAACTCAGCTTCTTCTCCACCCCCTCCCATCCCACTCATCCCCCGTGACTCACTAATTGAGCTCAGGGTGAGTTCTTGGGGCAAACCCAGAAGGATGGACGGGGGATGCAGGAAAAGCGACGCTGAGGATGATCCTCTATCTTTCTCAGAAGAGGGGCAACCTTCGAACTCCCGGTAAGGTGGTGCACTCGGTGACCCGGACCCCGGCACTTCCTTCCTCCCCGCCTCAATTGCCCTATCTGTCAAACGGATTAACCAACCCTGCCCTCGGGACCTGACTGGGCTGCGGGGGAGGATTAAGTGGAGTGGGAACTCCGGGCCCCGAGCCAGAAGGCGGGAGCTCCCGTTCGGATTTTGCCGCTCAGTAGCCGGGCAGTCTTTGGCAAATCGCTTCCGGGCTTTGGACCTCAGTTTCCCCAGAGAGAAAAACAATGGGATGGCTTCTAAGCTTCGCAGCTCTGAGGGCCCAACCCGGATCTGTTTGAACATTGCCAGTCCTAGGCAGACGCTCCGGCTTCCTCCCACAATTGTCCTACAATCCTCTCCCCTTCCCCCACTCCCCCCTCCTCCCTTTTCCTGGAACAAAACACCTCCATCCCAGACCATCCAGTCAAGGGTTAAAGCCCCAACCCGGCTTGATCGCTCCGCAGGCTCCGGGCTGATTGACACATTCCCGGGGCGGAACTCTGGGGCCGGCCAATGGGCGCGGGCGGTGGTGGCAGCGCGAGGACCCCACGTGGGGGCGCGGTGGCCCCCGCAGCGCCCTGATTGGTCGGCCCTGCTCGGCGCTGGCCCGCACGAGCCCCGGCCCACGTGGACCTGGCGCGCGTTCATTGATCAGTTTCCCCGCAGAGCCGCTGCTGCCTCTGCTGCCCGGGGAGGCGGGGGAGGCGGGGCGGGCGGGGGCGGAGCGGAGTGGAGCGGGGAGGGCGGCCAGGAGGAGGAGGAGGAGGAGGAGGAGGAAAAGGAGGAGGAGGAGGCAGCGGCGGCGGCGGCGACAGCGGCGGCCGAGGGGGCGGGGAGGCCGAGACGAGGTTGGGGCCGGACCGGGCCCGGGCGGAGCCGAGTGGGGCCGAGCAGCGCAGGCCAGCTCGGGGGCCTCCAGGCACTCCTGGCCTCGGCCTTCGCCTTCTCCCCTCCCCTTCCTCCGTGGGCGCCAAGCTAAGTGGGCCTGGCCGGACCGGACCCTGCTGGGCTGCGCTGGGGCCGCCGAACCCCCCTCCTTCCTGCCCCCGACGGTCCCTCCTTCCCCCTCGTGCCCCAGCCTGCCCGGTGAGTCCTGGGGGAGCGAGCGGGGACGGCCGCCTGCTCCCTCCCCTCCCATCCCTCCTGTCCCCTCCCTTCCCAAAGAGGGAGACGGGGGCGGGGCCGGGGGGGGCGCTGAGAAGTAGAGGAGGGGGGGGAGAGAGTGGGGAGCGTGGGGCTAAGGGAGACCCGAGAGTGGGTGAGGACGGGAGAGAATGAGGGAGAAGAGTGCCCACGGTGGGAGAGGATGGGGAGAATGAAGGAAGAGAGGGAAGGAGGCAGGAGTAGAGAAGGGGGGAAAACGCGGGAGAGAAGGAGAGACTGAGGAAGAGGGCAGTGAGATAGAAGGGAGAGGAAGACAGAGGAGGGAAGAGAGTAAGGGAGAGGGGAAAGGAAGAGAGAAGTGATGGAAGTAGAGATGGGTGAGGATGACAAGAAAAGAGGGGTGAGGAAGGAAGGCGTGAAAAGGGAAAGGGAAGAAGAAAGGAAGGAAGAAGAGGGGAAAGAGAAGGAAAGGGGGGAGGAGGAAGGGAAGAAAAAAAAGGAAGGAGGAGGGCCCATTGTCTGGCTGGAGATGAGGGAGAGGGAGCCAGAGCTGGGTGGGTTGGCACTGGGGAGAGAGTGCTGAGCTGGGGAAGAGGGATGCTGGCCAAAGTGGCCTGCTAGCCCCAGGCTGGCCAGCGCTGGGCTTGTGCCAGGCTGGAGTTGGACAGCAGGTGGAGAGGCTGCTGGCAGGGGCTGGAAGGGCCTGGCCGGGAGGGAGGATAGAAAGGGGCCGAGATGGGAGTGCAGGGGAGGGGGTGGGGGGTGACTGTCCCAGGCTCGGTCCCCAGGCAGCACCTAGGCCCGGCTCTGAGGGTGGCACAGCAGGGGATACCCCCCCTTCCCTCTTCTCTCTTCCAGCCCGGTGCAGCCGGCTGCCTTTCAGAACCCGCTGGCAGCAGCCTTGGCGGTTTCGAGCTGGAGCCTGTCCGAGGGCCTGGGCAGAGGGCCAGAGATTAGATCTAGTAGCCAGAGAGGTGGCTGGTGGATAAGGCGGAGGGCTGCTCCCTCTGGCTGAAGATGTTTCCCCAGAACAGGCCGCCTTTGGTGAGTCCTGCCTGCAGGACCTTCCCACTGGGTCCCTCTAGGCTAAGTGCCTCGCTCCCAGGGGGACTGCTGGGAATGGGGGAGAGAGGAAGGGGCCGGCCGGGACCAGTCAGTAGCCCTTAGGCCGACTTCTTCGAGTGACCTCAACTAAATCCCTTCCCTGTCTCTGGGGGTCTCGGACCCAAGACCCTTTCCTACCTCAGGCAACGTGCATTAGAAGGTCTGAGTCCCCACTCAGGCACTTCCCCACCTCAAATCCTAAGGCTGAGCCCAAGCTACTGGCTCTGGGGGACCCGATGTCTCCAAAATTGCCTTGGATTTAATGGAGAAATGAGCACTGAGTTCAAATTCTGACTCAGTCACTAAGAGCTTGGTGATTTTGTGCAGTCCCACTTCTCCTAGATGTGGGTTGTCTTCCCTTTCCCATGGGAAGAGGAGCCGGGCTGCAGATACAGCGTTGTGCTCTCGCACTCGAAAGAAGGGCTCTCCCCTGGTCTCTTGGGGCCTGGGGTGGGTCGTGGCTGACCGATGCCCCCCCACCCCCACAGACCCACCTCCAAGCCCCCCCAGTGGCCTCGGCGGCGGCCGTGCTCGTGACCACCAATGCTTCGGCCACTACTCCTCAGACCCTGAAACTCACCTACCCAGAGACCTTGGATCGGATCAAGGAAGAGTTCCAGTTCCTCCAGAGTCAGTACCACAGGTAGGGGCTCCAGAAGAAGGAAGATCCCACCTTGAGATTCTGATAGAGGTCAAGAGACAGGCTGGGGCTCGAGGAGAGCGGCCAGCCCAGGAAGCCTCGGCTCCGCTCGGGCCATGGAGTCCTGGGTGGGAAGGCTGCCTCTTGGTGCCAAGACCCCTCCTCCCCCCGATCCCTTTTAGCTCTGATCCCCAGAGTCTCCCTCCCTTCCTCTTCCCAAGTCTCCTCTGGGACAGTGGAAAACACCGGGTGGAACCGTCAGGTCCGGTTCTGAAGCTGCCATTGACTGGCTGGGTGAGGCTGGAGAACAGCCTTTCCCTCTCTGGGCCCAGGCTCCTCCATCTTTAGAATGAAGGCCTGGGGCTAGGTTATCCCGCCTCCCTCTGGGGCTCCCTTCCCTCCGGGGGCGGCTCCCAGCCAGGGGTGAGCGGTCCCCTTCCGGGCCGGTGGCCTCTGGGCCCTCACTCAGGACTCGCCTGTGGCCCTTAGCTTGAAGGTGGAGTGCGAGAAGCTGGCGTCCGAGAAGACTGAGATTCACAGGCACTATGTCATGGTGAGCCACCCTCGGGCCGGGGCGAGAGGTGCTGGGGCAGGGGCTTGGACCGCTCTCGGGGAGGGCCCTAGCGCCTCTCTTGTCTCATCTCCCCCTCCCCTCTCCTGCAGTACTACGAGATGTCCTACGGCCTCAACATCGAAATGCACAAACAGGTGAGTGGCCCTGGCGGCCTGGCCCCTGTTCCCTCCTCAGGAAGTCTCCTGGGCTCTGGGGGGCGGGGGCCCACCCAGCGGCAGCTCTGGGGGAGGGGGAGGCAGGGCGGCCTCCCAGCATTCTTGTGGCTTCTCTTCCCAGTGAAGCTGCCACCATTTCTCCCCCCCTCCATTCCCCTCCTCCCCCTGCCTGCCCATCCCTGTCTCATCTGGCCCAGGGGCTCCCAGGCGGCAGCATTTACGGAGATCTGATCCCAGGTGCTGCTGGCCGCCCGCCAGGGCCCTGTCTGTGCTTTTGCTGGGGCCTGGGAGGAGGCTGGGCTGCCAGGCAGTGGCTGGGGGGTGTAGGGGGCAAGGGGCAGCAGAGCTCTGGCCCTTCCCGGTGACCAGGTTTGGGTCCTGCCCAAACGTACCCACCGAGGTCCTCAGGGGAGCGATTGTCAGGACAGAGAGCCCAACCTGGGGCAGGGGAGGGGAGCAGCGGGATCCTGGCCCTCACCTGGTGCTCCCAGCTCTGCTGGAGGGGCTCCGGATTCCTGAATATTCAGGGGGGAAAGGGGCCTGGGAGATGACACTGATGGGCCAGCCCCTGGCTCTGAATGACAAAGACTATGACGGGGACACCAGAGAAGCTGAGGGGCTTGCCCAGGATCTCTCAGCACAGCCAAGTCTGCCAGCAACTAGAACTCTGATCTGATCCTCCCCACCTGGCACTCTGCCTCAGAGAGGGAAACTGTGCTCTGGGGAAAAGTGAACAGGAAATATTTTTGGCCTCCCAGCTCTGACACTCTGGGTTCTAAGGGCTCTTCTAGCCCTGACCTCCTGGGTTCTAAGGGCCCTCCCAGCTCTGACCTCCTGGGTTCTAAGGGCCCTCCCAGCTCTGACCTCCTGGGTTCTAAGGGCCCTTCTAGCCCTGACCTCCTGGGTTCTAAGGGCCCTCCCAGCTCTGACACTTTGGGTTCTGAGGGCCCTCCCAGCTCTGACCTTCTGGGTTCTGAGGGCCCTCCCAGCCCTGACCTCCTGGGTTCTAAGGGCCTCCCGGCTCTGATCTCCTGGGTTCTAAGGGCCCTCCCAGCTCTGACATCCTGGGTTCTGAGGGTCCTCCCAGCTCTGACCTTCTGGGTTCTAAGGGCCCTCCCAGCCCTGATCTCCTGGGTTCTGAGGGTCCTCCCAGCTCTGACACTCTGGGTTCTGAGGGTCCTCCCAGCCCTGACATCTTCAATTTCTAATTCTGACATTCAATGCTTTATGGGCAATAGGGGCCAATGCTCTTTAGACCTATCTCCACCCTGCCCTGCCCCCACTGCTGGTTCTCCTGGCCTTTAAAGAAGGAACAAAAATCCAGCCCCCCTCCCCCACCTCCTGCCTGCCTCCTCCTCAAAGACCTCCTCTGGAGGAGGGGGGGGAGCCATTGAGTGCACAGCAGAGGAGAGGGAGAGAACGAGAGGGAGCCTAGAGCAGCAGGATCATTTTTCATGCTGAGAGCGTTAAAGTGCCCGTAAATTGCACATTAACGAGCCCGAGTGAATTGGAGGCTGCCTCCCCCGGGGCCCTGCCCATCAGTGCATCAGGCAGGAGGATCCGTCAATGCCCGCCCCAGGAGACAGCTCCTGCCTGCCCAGAAACCACCCACCCGGGCCCAGAGCCTCAGGCTGAGGGGCTGCCCTTGGAGCCCCCCCAGCCCTGCCTTTCTCCAGGTCCTTCCCAGGGATCATTTCCCGTGAATCCCCATTCGTTCCTGCCTCGTGGTGGGGCCAGCTGGGATGCTGCCAGGCGCAGGAGGCTCCTGCCATCTCGTTAGGCTGGGGAGGGCTTCCCCGGCAGCCGAGGGCCTCTGGACCCTGCCAGCCTAAAGGCCCCCTGCTTGTGTCTCTTTCCAGCTGTTCCTTTATCCTCCAGCCTAGGCAGAGAGGGAGGAGGTGAGAGCTAATTCTCACACCCTTCATCAGCTAGAAGTATTGATCGAAACACAGCCTGATCCCTTACCACCCCTCCTCCTCCCCGACCGTCCTCGCTGGCAATCGAGGTCCCTGATTGCTTGTGGCACACAAGTGGTACAGGGAAAACCGCAGCTGGAAGGAAGAGGGATCTCTCCAGGGCTTCCTGACAAGCCTTGAGAGCATCAATTAGCACTCAGCACCCAGCCTGGGGGGGGGGGGGGGGGGGGGGGAGGTCCTACTCCTCTCATCGAGACCCTGAACTCTGGCCTGACAGTCCACTATTCAGGTGAACCCTTTAGAACCACAGAACCCGGGAGGTCAGAGCTGGGAGGGACCTTAGAACCTGGGATGTCAGAGCTGGGAGGGCCCTTAGAACCTGGGAGATCAGAGCTGAAAGGGCCCTTAGAACCTGAGATGTCAGAGCTGGGAGGGCCCTTAGAACCCAGGAGGTCAGAGCTGGGAGGGACCTTAGAACCTGGGATGTCAGAGCTGGGAGGGCCCTTAGAACCAGGATGTCAGAGCTGGGAGGGACCTTAGAACCCGGGAGGTCAGAGCTGGGAGGGCCTTAGAACCCAGGAAGTCAGAGCTGGGAGGGCCCTTAGAACCCAGGAGGTCAGAGCTGGGAGGGCCCTTAGAACCAGGATGTCAGAGCTGGGAGGGACCTTAGAACCCGGGAGGTCAGAGCCGGGAGGGCCCTTAGAACCCAGGAAGTCAGAGCTGG